>NW_015090957.1:1756823-1920107 GCF_001431845.1 Calidris pugnax | reverse complement strand
GGGATTTTTTTTTTTTTTTTTTTGTGTGTGTGTGTGTGTGGAGGCTGATCAAGTGTTCTCTGAATTCTGGATTAGCCCCACAAATGTGCTGTGGAGATGGCCCATTTCTAGAATAAATATGCTGCCTGAAGAATGGAGTATTTTGTTTTTTATTTAGTAAACTCACCCCTTGTAAAGCAGACTCTTGCTTTGGAAATAAGTGAAATAAAGAACATTAAAGTGAGGAGGCAGGCTTATTCATCCTCTGAATTCCTTTCTTAGCACAGTATCCTACTGGTAGCTGAGCTATTTAAGCTATTAAAGCTGTCAGAGGTATCGTGATACTATTAGGAAGTGCAGTGTAGGCATGGCCAAGAGAAATGGGAAGCTTTTTTTTCCTTTTTTTTTTTGTTTAGACTATATATCTGCCAGCTTTTCTGATGTTTTGTTTGACTTTTTTATGTTCCAGGACCACCATCATAAAAAAAACGTTTCTTTGGATGACAGTGACCTCGAAGCACGTCTCAATAGTTGGAATCTTGGGGTAAAATGAACACAGTACATTACTTATTTATTGACCAGAATTGAAAACTCCTTAGCAATGTAGTCTGCCTCTCTGAATTTAGTCAACAGAGGTTTATATAGGAATCAGTGTTTTAGAAATGAAATGGTAAAGCTTGGAAAAGTTAATTATAAATACATGTCATCTTGGAAGAAAGCATTAAAAATACCTCATTTTTAAGCAATAATAATCTTACTGTATTTAATATAGTTACTGATAAATCAAGCAAAATATTAATACCCGCTGGTCAAAACTAAGTGTCTTATTCTGGTAGAAATTCAGGCTATGTATCAGTTTCTTGTATTTTCTGTGGCATTAGTCCACGATAATTCTAGTGAAGTTCCTTCTCTCCATAGCTATATTTTGCTATATTTTTTTCTGTTGTGTTCTGTCTTTTTTTAACCCTTTCCCCTGTACCATCAAAACTTGAACCTATTTGATTAGGATTAATATTCTCATAACCATTTAATTTTATTAAGATCACTTTTATTTTAATAAAGAGGGTTTTTTCTTTTTTCTTTCACACTTTCTGCTTATTCTTCCACATTGAAAGCTCACTCAGTTATGTTTGGGAGAAGAGGACAGCTGAAGTTAGTTTTGAACAAACTGCTTCAGCTTTGCTTTCTTAAAAACAGTCATCTATTTTCGTGTTGTCAACTTAATCAGTTACTGAATAATCCTTATTCTTCTTGTGCTATTGTCAGCCCAGAGGGATATGGCAGCATTTAAAAATCTTGGCTGTTAGACTCGATGTTTTGCATTGACAGCTCAGTTCTCTTCAGTAAAAGCAAATGATATGGGCGAACGTTAACGTTTTTGTGGCCTCCTTGGTGCTTCTTGGGCTGTTTTGGTGCCTGTTACCATTCGAAGTGCAAATTGCTTTCTTGTTTTACTTCTGAGAGAGGAGAAAGTCTCGACCTTGAGACAATCCAGGAGCTGCCTGACTTCTTTCTCCAAGCTGAAGGTGGAGATTAGTGAAAATATTAGTCCGGGTGGATGGTGTTGCTCCTCAGAGCTCCGTGTCTCGTAGAGTAATACCAAGGCAATTTCTGGCGCTTCCAGACTTGGACGAGTAAGTGGGAGAGTGGCTCTCTGGAGAGTGGCTCTCTGGAGAGCTTCTCAATAGCAGTCAACTCCAATTTGCGAAAGCGCTGTGCAGGTGTCTGAAACAAACGTGCAAGCAGTCACTTGCAGATTCTGGATATTTGGGTTGCATAAATGCCTGGATTATATGAACAGATAGTTGTAATACCCCAAACTTTTAAAGCTGCTTTAAGGGGGAAACTTGCTCATGGCTATTTTACAAATTGTTCCAATTGATGCTGACAAAGAATCTCTTTATATCCAGCGTTTTATATCAGTGTTGATCTGCCTGCTTGCTTATCTCTTTAATTTTATTTGTTTTTTATTTCTTTTTCTAATTGAAATTCCATTTTGCAGTCGTGTTGTGTTGCTAATGGATGGTTATTAAACTATGATGATCCTCCAGTGATATGGGAGCTCTCTTGGATAACGAATTGGCTACCGTGACACATAAATCAGTTTTTCAAGTCTCCTCTCCAGGGATGGTAATTAAGCAAGTCGCTAGTGAGAGACTTTGATTGCCTGATAAGACTTGTTGGGAGTTAACCTGACAAAGAGGGTTTGAGGCTGTAAAAGGGAGGTCTGTAAGAGGTTGCTGCAGAGCAGTGTTTCCCTCCTATGAATCACAGCCTCTGGTGGGTTCTTAAAAGGTCAGGAAGTTTTAAGTAGAGTTTCATGCTTAAAGAAGAATGTGTAATTATTAAAAATGGGGGATGTGTGTGTGGTGGAAAAAAACCCCCTTACTAAATGATAGCAGCACTTTAGAATTGATTAAGTTTGAGTGCAAGATGTGGCTATTATTTGTAAACGTTTACATATCTGTAGGAGCATCTAGCTGTCTTATAATTGCCAGCCGCATTTGCAGTTTGAGAAATATAATTTACAAGCGATCTCACCTCAGATACAGAAGGCCTTTGACCCAAAAGAATACTTCAGTATACTTGTTATTAGTAGCAATAACATTTTCTGCACCAGAAGTAAGACTGTTGTATTACTTTGCTAATATTGTTACTGCTTCTGAGTAATAATTTTTCGAATTTGTCTTGCAGCTTTCCTGAGTATCTTTATCAAACATTTTGTTGTTCAAGTTCTTTAGATTCTAGTCATGCATAGGTAAATGCTTTAAAAAAAGAAGAAAAAGTTGAGTTTTCATTGTGATGAGTTTGCCTTTCATGCATGAAATACTAATATAAGCTAATTTAAAATAGATTCTAAAAAATGTGTGTTTCTTGGCCCTTACTGACTCTTGGAGGGGTTAAACTGTTGGAGGGATTCTCCTTTATGGAGTAGTCATGCCTTGAAGCTGCATTTGCAATGTAGGAAAGAATAAATCCTGTTTTATTGCCGTTTGAAGCGAAAAGTTTCAGAGCCAGGAGCTTAGACAAATGCAGGTGATCTCTGGTCATGTTGTTACCTTGACCTTTCTTTGTCATTCTTCAAATTCGGTACACTTCGTAAATGGGCATCCTCACCTTCCCTTTAGTTATGTCTCAAAAAGTAATTACATATATTTACAATATTTAGTATCAGGAACAGAAGCTTGCTGGATAACAGAATTAAACTTGCCTTTTAGCAAGTTTATTTTTTTTTCCTTTATTTTTTTTTCCCCCTCTTGTATTTTTATGCTTTTTAGTTTATAGACAAACACAACTTTTGGATAGGACATTTAAATTACGAACAACAATGAATCAAACCCTGCATACTCTTACCTGACCTGCCTATATATGTATTTTTCATGATGCTTCTGATAGTTTTATTTGTTGCTGAATTGTAGCCAATTTTAGGTGTGATAAAGCAACTCTTTTAAGCATCCCAGGAAATTCAGCACTTCATTTTGGGTAGAAAGCATACAAAGAGATTGTACCCTGGGGAAATGGCAAAGGGGTTTTTAATCAGGGAGAACATAACTTTTCATCATTGGAATTCAGCCAGGACAAGAATTAACTCTTTAGCTTTTATTAGAAATGATGTGAATCTTCAGTACAAAGAACCTGGACACTCGGGTCCTGCTCAGAAGAATTTATCATGGCAAATGTTATTGCCTAGTAAACGTTTAAGAGGACTCAGACCACAGAAATTCCCCAGTCAATGGCTCGTGTGCCATCCTCCTCCCTTGGAGGAATTCTCTGTGACAGAGGGTTAAAGGAGATGCAAGCACGGAGAATTCCTGGGTGGCTGCAGCAGCAGTGTATGCTCTGCCTGTTTTGGCTCACGTCTGCCTGTGTCTTTCCAGTCTAGTTAAGCTCAACCATTTCTGTAAAAACGATTTGATTATCTTTTGTTTGGTTTCTTAGTCTGTCTGCTTACTATAAACATACCTACTGTATATGTTGTGGTGTTGGAGGGCAGCAACACAGTAAAAACTTTCCCACAGTGAACTCCAAGTGGTGTTGTGACTTCAAAAAATAAATTCCACTTCCATGCTGACAAACAATCTTCATGTGCTTTAATGTCCTTCCACTAAGACTGCAGAAGCAGCATTAAAGTGAACTTCCCTACAAATTATGATGTTAGATAAGAATGTCCTTACTCAAATTTCCTGAAGCTACTCAGCAGTTATTTCTGTAGGGAACATGCTGGCTGGCTGCGTTTCCTAGATTAAAGTAAGAACTTGGGGCAAGGTTCAGTTGGGTTGTTTACCATTTCAAAATCTTAAGTGTTCTTAACTCTTTCATGTGTGTTTTTTCCATCTTTGTTTTGAAAACAATCACATTTTGTCTTTGAAGGAGCTTAAGGGGGAATGCATAACAAGCCTGTTGATCCAAATGTGTGGTTTTTTTCCTGAGCCTCAATGTATAGAGCATACCTTCAGACTCTGCTGAACCGTAATGAGCTGCAGTTCTGCATTGCTGAAGATGAGTATACCTCGATGAACATCTTCCAAAAAACCAAAATATGACTCGAAGGGGTAGAACGAAAGCAGAACGCTAACGTTGTCATTGCTGTGGTATTTACTGTGGCAAAAGAACAGCAGGTTTGGTGTAAGTTTCTGGCCTGTGAGAGATCCAGAGCCTGCGGCTGGTCCCAGCCTGAGGGGGGAAACATGGTCACTGTCCTGAGGACAAGTCTTGTGGAAGGACTTGGTGCTCACAGCTGGGCTTCTTCTGCACTCTCCTTGCTTTGGGAGAAACCATTTCAGCAGGGTTCACTTCTGCAGTGCCTCACTCCTCGCTTGCATTGGTAGCTTTGCAACTGGACGCTTCAGAAATGTTTAGTTTTGATCACTTTATACAGAAATTGATAATGCTAAAGGTAAAAATGATGGCTAATTTACCTCAAACTCAGCTCTGGAATCAGTATCTTTATGCAGATATCTGCCATACATTTTTCAACCGAAGAGAGAATTAAGTCTATTCTTATGAATAAGTGATGGGGATGTGGTCACCCAGAGCCTTCCCAGCTCTGCTTTAGGAGGACTCCAGCACTACAAGGTGACTGTGCCAGTCCTCACAAATTGAAATCTGGTTTGTTGTCTCTTTGGCTGCCTCATAGAACAGGAGAATTAAAAATCTTTTCTACAAAAAAAATTCAAAATGCCATTTTTGTTAAGAAGTGGTATTTACAAATTAGAGTTCATTTCTAGTTCAAATAAAGATGTCTTTCATGATGACATTTATTTGGTTTATACTCTTAAAAAAGCATGTGATTTACTGTTCTTCTCATGGCAGTCCTTCAGTTTCATACATATGTATTTTGGTTTGTCTTTGACCTTTTGCTTATTATTTTTAAATTTGCATGTTTCTCATAAATCCAAGCTTTTTTCTTTTTTGGGCATTCTTTATTGTGATATTCCCTCTTTAATGTGGTATAATTTTGAGAACAAGAAGTTTTGCAGAAGACCAGCATGAAAAGAATGAATGTTGAGACATTAAATGTTTACAGATCAGTTTAAGTGGATATAATCCACAACAAGTAACAAAGTGGGAACATTTAACTTCAAAGCACATATGGCTGCTGTTACAGAATCAAAAAATGCAAGACTTAGGCCATACAAAGTATTAGAGACACATTTTCGTTCTTTCTCATAAACAAGTACGATATACCTTAGCTTTTTAGATCAGTTTTGAAATGAAGACTGTAAACAGCTTGATTTCATGGTTAGATAAAGTATTTGAATTAATTGTAAATATTTAGAATAATTTTAAGCTTTAAAAAAGCAAAAGTAAAGGGTGATTGTATTCATTTTGCATGAGAGAGTGTGCTTTGGGAAAATAATTAAGGCTTTGAAATTTGGTTGTGCAGGCTCAGCGTCCTCAGGGTTTCCCCCAGGTGCTGTGGAAGGGGATGATTCCTGATTTCGGGGGAGCAGGATCAGGGGGCTCTTGGCCGGTCACCGTCAGTCCCGGGGCTCTGTGCAGGCCATGAGGAGGTGTATGCTAGGGATGGGAAGGCAGGTGGAATGAGCTAGAAAGAAGAGTATAATACTACTAAAATTAGAAAATTTTAGGTAGAAAATGCTACTACAAGTACGAATGTGTAGGACAAAGAAAATCCTCCTAAATTTTCCTGGTTCAGAATTTCTACACTCTTCACCAATCTTCTCCTCTGGGTCCAACATTATGTATTTATTTTGTTGTAGGTGATTCCTTTATTCACTGCTATCTACCCATGGTTTTTGCATGCCAATCACCGTGGCATATTTAAAAAAGAAAAAGACATCCAAAAAATCCTCAAATAAAACCAACGCAGGATGCTTTACATGAAAGAAAGTTTAACATTTCTGTTTTAGTAAACTTATTGACAACAAAGAGAAATAAGTTATTTGTTAAGTTACTGATTTTTATATGCTTTCAGCTATGGTTTTAAACTATTAGATAGTACTGTTTGTTGGAATTGAATATATGTGTTAAACCTGCTAGTATCTACAGCTATTTCTGGGTGAAATAGGACAGCCCTTCAACAGCATATAGAAAACCTGCCTAACCTTTTAGGACAGGAAATGCATAATACTGTATCAAATTGAAATTTCAGAGGGATTAAGCTTCTTCACTGATAAATTTGACAGAAAAATGTATATAATAATACTGGAGAAAGTACAAGCATTTGATATATTTGCCGTGCCTCATAGATCAATTTAATTTTTTTAAATTTTTTTATGGGGGAGGGGAAGTCTAAATGTTGTAAGATGTATATTGCAATCACATGCGTCTTCTAAATCTTGCTGCCACGTTTTACAAGATTATACCCTTGAAGGCTGTTCTTGGGTGTTGAGCATTCTCTGTGATGTGATGTTTGAGCCTCATCGTCTGAGAAAATGGAAAAGATATAGCTGTCTGATGGAGGAAGTGGGTTGTGAACAGTGTTTTGTATTCAGTTCTTAAAAATAGTGATTGAAAGAGCTGCTTTAATTATACGTTGCTGTTAATGAATTATTTCCTTATGTTTTGTCTCTATGAGTTACAGCTGTGGGTATAGTTTCAATGCACTCAACTGTAGTTTTTGAAACCACTAGATTAAAATCATTGTAATCTCTGAATTTATTCTAGCTTTACACTGATTTTAATGAAAGTTTATCCAATATAGTTGGAAATCTTCTGTATAAGCTATGTATTTAGCTGCCTAAATTCCTTTAAAACATGCATTGATGGAATTTACACGACCACAAGAGTTTGGGAAAAAATAATTTCTGTAGCTTGTAAAAGCTGGCAGTGTGTTATTGGGCCTCTATGTTCTGCTGAGTGTTTTTCTTAAGGATCCTTGAAATGTTGTAAAGGAGAAAGCTTTCCTGTGCATAATTCTAATTTGTTGTGTCTGGGTTACAGCCATGTATCTGGAGATGGAATTGTTTTGGTGATTTACAGATGGATCATCAGATTTTCTAGTGGAAAGCAGTGGTTGAACTGGTGTGTGTCCGAAGGCATCCTGCAGTCTGTTCTGTTGCTGGTCTTTCCAGCTTTACAGTAACTGGGTTAAGTGTACCCTCGCTGATAGAGGTTACCACCCAAAGTGGTCACTGCAAACCTGGCTGAATGATTGGAGATATCTCTTACAGTCTGTAAGAAATAATAATGCTGACGTGATTACTTTTTCTCTAACTTGTTTTTCAGTTAGAAAATCCAAGATATTTGCGGGAAAAACCAATGCCAGTGTCTTTGGTAGGTATTAGTATTCCCTTGATATTTTATAAGGGCAAACAAACATGCTTAATATTTTTCATTTCTGGTTAGGATTGATTTTACTTGGAGTTACTGCTTTTAACTTAACAAGTTGTTTTGAACTTTTTCTCATTCAATAGATGACACCCAAAATTGGTCTTGGAAAAAGTAGCACTTTTCGTGATGAACAGGCACTATTTCGAATGCATGAAAAAGAGGTAAGAGTCTTTTTAGAAAAAGAACATTACACCCACATTAGTAAATGGGGGCATTTTCTTTGGAATTTGGGTATTCACAAAGCAGTTTGTTATAGCGGAAAATCTCATGTAAGAGAATTTTTGCTGAAATTACAGGGCTTTTCATTAAAAACATAGCATGTTTCCGAGTTACTTGGAGCATAAAAAAGACTTTCTGAACACGTTGACTGTTCCTTTGAAGGAATTTTTAATGTAGAAGAGTTTGAATTCTAGGAATTTTCCAAACTACCTTTTAACAGAAGCAATGGAACTGTTGATTTAGTGAGGATTTTTACTTTTTTTTTTTATATACCTTTAAAAATCTTCAGGTTTAGACCTTATTTCCATTAGGACCTACATTATTTCTATCTTTGCCTCATCTAGCTCCAGTCCTCTTTTATTCATGTGGGAGTTTGTATTATTTCTTTTGCACATTGTTAATTGGTGAGATTACTGTCAAAGCTTGCCTATCTAATTCTCTCACGGTATTTTGTTTTGAATATGTACAAAGGAAAGTTCTGTTTGTTGTCTTTTTTACCTTTTCCATAGTTTAGGGAAGTTGTGTGCCTATGATATATTTGTCATAAACTACTCAGTTTATTTAAAACACCAGTCATAAGATAAAACTCAAATATACCATGTTTAGCCCGTAGATATTTCAGATTCTTCTGAAATCACATGAGCGTCACATGGGTTTTTTTGGAGAGTCAGGGAACCAGAGGTCTGGTAGACCAGACTTAAGGAAAGGAAATCCAACGTGTATTAGGAAAATGATTTTAAAAAATCCAAACCCAAACACTCTTCTCTCTTTGCCCTTCAAATTTCTGTTGTGGGCCATATGCTCTTGGAAAATCGAGGCATGTGTGCAGTTCCCTAGTGATCCACAAGGACTTGGACCCGTGAGTTGGAAAGGAAGGGGTGACATCTGCAAACCACAAAATGGTCCCTCCTTTTACGTGGTACCTTGTAAGGATGCTTGGGAATTAGAGCTGTCCTAGAGCTACTTGTGGGGAGCCTTCGGAAGACATCTTTAACTGATACAGGGGAGGGTGAATTTGGCTTGTGGATACTTCTCTTGTTAATAAAGTGATGGATGTGAAAACCTGCTTTATCTTGATAGCTCACAGTCTGAGTCGGTGCTTGAAGGAGCAGCCTGATACGGCAGTTGCACGATGTGGGTGCCTTTCACTTTCTCTGCCCTGGTCTAATATTGACTGTGCTTTTGTACTGACAATAACCAAACCACCACTGCCTTGGGATGGGGCAAGGCAAGGTTTCACAAGTTGTGAAAATAGACAAAATAATAAAGAAATTGAAAGCACAATAGTGTCATCTAAATAATATTTTCAAATGAAATAAACAGGAATGCATGCCAAGTAGCTACATAAAATGCTCAGCTAATACGTCCCTAGTTCAGTGGAAAAATCCTCTAAACCACACAGTAAAAATCCAGTACTTCTTGCTAATGTTACTGGACTGTGGGCTAGTTTGAACTGGAAAGGTTAGACTGTTTGACAATTGCCATGTGTGTGGTATTTAGCAGAAAACTTCAATGTATTTTCATCTTATTTTGTTTGTTCACCTTATTTTGTTTATTCAATTAAGAATAAAGCCCTTTCATTTATAGAATGTAAATGTATTAACAGAAAAATAGTGCTGTACCAAAGAGTTTTGATAAACATTTGACTGTTTTCAGCCTCTTTGTAGTAGAACGGGAGAACATAAAATAGGATAACTGTGGGTTTTTCCTCTTAACCTTTAGACTTCTGTCCATAAACCATTCCTGCACCTGCTTTGACTTTGTAATGCTGAACACATGGTGCTTTGCAGTGAGAACCACATCACAGTTCTCTCAAAATGGGAGTGTCATCAGGTGGTGGGTTTTAGTCATATTTTCCCTAAATACTTCTGACATGGATTAAACCATTTGGGAAACTGTCATTGCTGAAAAATCATGGGTTCAAACAAGGAAGGTGCACCAAACCAGGAATGTCTCAGTTGTGAGCAGAAGGGCAAAGCGGAACAGATGGCATGGCTGCCTTCCCTTGATAAATAGGAAAAAGTGTCCCTTTGAACTTCACCTTGGGTCATCTGAGTGTCACCCAATGCTCCATGGAGCAGAGGAGGGACAAAGAAAAAGTTGTGATTTTTCAGAAAACCAGAACCAATGCCACTGAAAAGATATAGGTTTGAAATTTCGGATTAAAATCCAAATTTAGCAATCTTAATAAAATATGATGTTTTGTTAACCTTTCTCAAACAACTAGTTTATCTGCTGTTTTCTTTAAAAAAGTTTTGGTGTTTCTTTAAAGAAGATCTGTTTCTTAATTTTTCATTTTGTCAGTCTTAATTTTTCATATCATTTTTCTCAATCTCCTCCTGTTTTATTTCTGTAAGCAAAAATATTTATTTATTTGGACTCAGCAAATGAAACCCAAACAAATCTGAGGCAAGAATATTGAAAATAATTTTCTCTTTTTATTCTTTCAAACTGAGGCTTATAATTGACACCAGGAGTAAATTTATACTGAGCTAATATCAACTCTTAAACCACTTTTCTTAGGCAAACTGGCAAGCGCCGTGCTTTGTGCAATAACTGTTGTGAAGCCTCGTCTCTCTGGGTTAACTGAGAACATCAAGTGTTTCCAGTGTTTTTGTTGACTTTATCACTGTAATCCTGTTGCTTTTCCATTTTGATTTTTGGAAATTGATAAAGTCTTTGGCCACTGGATCTGTCTTTTCAGCCTCACGTGTCCCAGAGCAGCCTGGCAGAAAGGTTTCTCTCCTGCAGTAGCCGGAGGAGCCGGCAGAGCCCAGCAACGGGAGGGAGGAGCAGTTCTGGGGAAAGCAATGGGTGAATGTTCAAGAGGATACAGAACACCTGCAGGATAATTTCCAGCAATTTGAGAGAGTATGTGCCCAGGGAAAAGGAGAGATGAGCTGGGTGGTGAAAGATAACTTAGAGTGTAGAGAATAGGAAAAAGACATCTTTTTCTGCTGAAAATGCATTTTCATGGATTTGGGATGGGAAGTAAGATGAAAAGGAAGAAGTGAGGTTTTTTTATGTATTCAAGAGTTCTGTCATTAAGATGAAGGATTTTTTTTTAAAAACCCTAAGTATTTATAACCTTTATCTTTGTAATCTTTATTTGTGTTTTTCTCCTTGTTTTGTGAATGAGCACTCCCACTTGTTGCATGACACAATTTTTGTTTATAAAGACCATCAAACTGTATATAGTTTTACTGCACCAAAAGTGTTGGGATCTAGCGATATATTTCTGTTAAGATAAAATCAGTGTGCTGCAGTGACAATGATATAGTTAAATCTTGGTCTGGCTGAAAGTGGTCTGAATTTCAGGTGTTGAAAGCAGCAGATTTGCTGTGCTTCTGGCTTACCTGGCAAGAGATTATAACGTGAAATAGAGAGAGTTGCATAAGGGCTGTGATACAGATTTTTTCCCAAAAGGGATCACACATAGAATGTAGAGGAAAGAATGCAGGGCGGGGAGAAAGTTGCAGAATTTGAGAGGGAGAGTCAATAGCACTTGCTGGTGTTGTCATAGAAAAGAGGTGGGTTTTTAGGAAGAAAAGTAAAAAAGCAAACTCAAAGATAAAAGTATGTGTCCCTGCAGTTGGGAGGAGATGGTGATCAGTGAACATTGTCCTTTTGCTTTTGATTTCTTCCTCTTAATTGCTCGGTTCTATAGCAAAGTCTTTAAATACATTAATTAAGGGTTTAAAGCATGCCAAATTAAAAGCAGTAAGTAAAACTAATGTAGAGACAGTATCCTAAAAGAAGGACTCTTGTAATTAGACTGAGCTTTTCCAATGTAAAATTAACATTATTGTGCTTTTAGCTACATCATGGATTCCAAGAATGCTAACAAAATATATCAATATTGTCCTTTTCTCTGTTATAATGAAATAATAGTGTTTGTGTGCTCATGTGTATGTATGTCACTAGAGTTTAAGTCTCCGTGGCAGATGGACACAGGTACGTGTGCGTATGGAACTGGGAGAGCTGGGTCTGGCCAAAGAAACCTCCTTAAGCATGTAATGGCACTGGTGATCTTGCTTTTGCTTTCTAAGCTCAGTTAGTTATTAATAATAGGAGGAGAGTGTTTTTGATGGATGTTCTGTAAACCTTTGAATTGCAAAGGCATCTGTAGGTGGCCCCAAAACTTGAATCTTACAATAACTGGAGCTTCATGTGTTGGAATTTTTTGTTTTCTCATCCTTCTGTTCTTTACTTCCCCTTCTCTTCCTTCACTGTTCCCGTCCTGTCATCCTGTTCATCCAGAACTGTCCAAGTCATACACCTGCTCATAAACCTCAGGAGGTAAAACTTGTTAAGGCTTTTAATTCTGGTGAATATTCTTGTTAAAATATAGGAATGCGCATTGAGTTCTGTTAACACAGGTGTGGCCCAGAAGGAGGGGCAAGAAAATGCAAAAAGGCAGATAACACATAATTACTGCTTCATCTTGATTTTCACTTTTCTGTAGCTTTTTTTCTTGTGACAGCTTGATTCTGAAAATACTCTTTTATTCCCCTTAAAATGATTCCAAGCAGTGTGTACTGTGACTTTGAATATTTTCTGGTTCATTTGAACTTTCACCTTTATCCACAAACCCAATATCTACATTGAATGGCATCAGATTCATATTGAGAATTCAGTTGTAAACTGATTCTCACCACCCAGTAATCATTCTGAATAGTAATCTCTTGGTTCATGTTTAAAACACAGCAATCTTGACTTCTGTTAACACCATTTCTGGCTGATTAATGTCTTGTTCTGAAGAACATGTGCTAGTTGTCCATTGTCTTCCGTGTGAGGAAATCGCATCCTGTCTTGCTTTGATAACTCTCAGAATGCAATGTCATAAACCCCAAACCTTATTTTATTGCTAGGCTGGTCTAAGACATACACTGTATGTCAGGATGGGACATGTTTTCATAAACTGACGTGATTTATAATTCCTGATACTAATTGGTCTGGTCATGGAGATAGAGAAGTACATGTTCAGGGTTTTTTTTTGTTGTTTGGTGGTTTTTTTTTTTGCAATAGTTTGTGAACTGTGTCTTTAATTATTGCACATATGTGCTGGAGACACTGAGAAAGATCAAAGAGGTAGGTTAGCAATTCAAACTAGTATTTTAACCAGTAGAATGTCCAGATGGTTGCCAAGCAGCTGGGAATTAATCTTGCTGCATGATTAATCTCTACCTCAAAGTGTCTCTCCCTTTAAAAAAAAAAAGTTTAATTTTTTTTTTTTGCATGTATAGATTCTGATTTTTAAGGGAAAAAACTGATTAGACAAAGTAGGTACTACACACTGTTCTTGCTACATGTTGCAATTTTGAGTAAAGGTAAAAGTACCATTTTGATGTTTTAGGAGATCCTGAAATGGGTGTAAAAAGTTCAGTAGCTACTGAAATACAAAATATTAAGAATAAGGAATAGCACTGAGGGGAAAAAGTGCTGTTGACTGAGTGTGTGCAGACTCCTATATGTCACTGGACTTTATGTGGAACTGGATGAAGCTTTCAAGTAGTATCTTCTATTTTATTATATTCAGTTCTTACCAAGTCCCTTTGAAATCAGTCTGATTTCTGCATGTTCTCCAGGAGCAGCTGGGCTGCTTTCAGTGCTGCCCATTTTAGATACAGCATGTTGCATTTTTGAGCTGTCTTTTACAAAATTGCATCTAATGCATTATGACCATGTAAAAGCTTTCACAATTCCTAAACATACTTTGAACTTTTTTTGGTTCTTACTGATGTCAGAGTCTGTACCACAAGCAGCAGAGGTGTTTGTTACGTATGGAAGTGGGACACTTGCTGCTCCGAATTACGCTGTTAATAACATGATGTGCTGTAGTGCTGATACCGTGTTATGTTTATTAGCTACAGAAAACATTCTTTAGAGTGAAAATCCCATTTCAAGTTATTACAGTTGTTGGGACACAAAGCTGTACGCTTTTCTCCCTATTCCCACCACCCCCAACTTGGAAATCTGTGAAAAATACATTGTTCTCTCTTGAAAGAGACTAATGACATTTACATATGAATAAGAACAATTGTCCATTCAATTATTTTTCTGTATGCAGCAAATGTGTATTAATGTTCAGTGTCATTTAAAAAAGTCAGACTTTTCTTGATGAAGGAAAGCCGGTATAATTTGATTTAGGACAAAGCTTTTCATTTTTGGTGGCTGTAAAAATGGGGTAATGTCATATTAATTTTTTACTTAAGTGAGTATCTAGTTTCTCTTCAAAGAGTACCCTGTAAAAATAACTGTAAGTGGTAGCTGTAGTGTTTTTAAAGAGTAAAGACACAAAGAAGGTTAGATATGTGGAGAGAAGTATGAATGTTTGTTAGGTCAAATAATATAGTCCAGATCATAAACATAGACTTTTGTGGAGGGACCTTTGAATCTGGGCAAAATGCCATGTTTATAACGAGTCTTTTTACATTCTAATTTCTGGCTTGTGTTGTTCGCTTGTTTCATGTTCTTTTCTTTCAGTCTGGCTCTGGCTCATCCAGACTGTAGCTCTTCGCAACAGAGACTTTACAAGGCATTTATTTTACCTTAGGCATTGCATCAGGTATAAATATTGATGATATTCAGTGCAGAATTTGCAGTAGTTAATGTATCTGCTGTTTCAAAGTGTAGTTATAAATTTATTTTCTTTTTGGAAAATGTCTGTGTTCCACTTGAAGGAAGAGCACAAATATCAGGAAAAAAGCCCAACATTAATGTGAATCCCAGATGCAAACTGGCTTTTATTGTGTGTAATGTGCCACTAGGAAAAATATTATTTATGACTTACTTTAATTTATAGGATTTGTTCTTAAAGTCTGATAGAGCCTCGAAGCTTCAATCAAGTCCAAAGAGCTCGGTGGCAGAAGCACACACCACCAGTGCCACCCCCTGCCCCTCCCAAGAAGTTTTGGGAAATGTCTGCATCTGAAACAGTGAGAAACAATGACCCTTGATACTTAAACAACTCTCTTTTGCATATCATAAAAATTCTTTGTGTCAAAGACTCAAAATAGTCCTCTTTTATTATATAGAACCCTGTTTATCCAGGGAACCAAGCTGAACCTCAGGGAGATGCTGATGGGTGCTGTTTCTGTACCCAGAACTCTTGAAATCTTAACCTGTGAAGAAAAGCAAACTTCTCAACAATGCATTTAACTTCTTTTTTTTTTTTTTTTTTTCCCAACAAAACATTCATCCTTATATCTTACTTGTTTGTAAGGAGTTTTGGTAGGGCTGCAAGCTTGTCTGTGGACTTACGTTGCTTTACATTGGCACAGCTTAAACTTCTCCTGGTTTTAGCTTTCCTGGAATCTTATGGTGACCTGTTCCACACAAGGTCATCCATGTCAGGTCAGTCTTGTGTTTTGTTCAAGTCTTGAGGTCCTTTCACCTGTGTTATTCCTCAGAAAAGTTTATTCTAAGCAGTTAAAGCGAACAAAATGGCTTGAGGGTCTTTAACTCTTGCAAAAAATAACATTTCCTCCACCCTGTCTTTTAGACTTTGAGTAAAAGTCACTAATCTCACCTGTACGCTCTGTTCCTTGAATACTATCTCTTCTTGCAAGGAAATCAACTCTGGTTGCATTTTTAAGACCTGTTGGTCATATTTGATGCTTTGGTCACGATCTGCACATTTGACTTTGGTATAGACCTGGAACATTCGTGGGTCTTCTCTCCTAATGCACTTTGTCTGTTCTAATTCTGAAGATTTTCCAGCTCTTGGCCATCACAAGAAAGGAATGTGATCACCACCCTCATCAGTGTGTGAAAGATGAGGTGTATTTCTGTATGCATCTTACACTTTTCTACCCTTCCCTTTCCTTTTCATACTACAGTGCAGCTCTCTTCTGCTAAAAACGCTTCAAGAGTAGATATTGATCTTCAAAATTATTTGAGCAGGGAGGTAGAAGCAGCTTATTAAATATAAAATGCGATATTAAGTTATGTATGATGTGAGAAGGTGCTGTTACAGACATCTGAATGCAATGAAGCTGGAAATGAAGAGTATTTTTTCACATACTGTAAACAGCACAAGTTTTTCAGTAGTTCAGCAGAAAATGGAAGATTAGTTCCAGTATGATTAAATGTTATATTTAGTGCAGAAGTTTCTGTACAAATAAATTTTCTTTTAGATATTCAGCTGCTTATTCTGCCTCTTAAATTGCTCTAAATGTTATATGTATTAATATACCTCAAAGATACTCTTAACAGTTTTTGAGGGTACAATGTAAGATAAGGAAATAAGGTAGCTTGTTAATGCTGATGGCAGATACACTGTTCCAAATGACTTCTGTCTGAGGATGACATATCTTTACGTATAATAAATCTCAAATGTTTTGCAAGTACAGTATTGTCTGCCCACATAGTTTAAAACACTGTATAAATTATCAATATTTATTTTTATAACCCTGGATGTAAAAATTGAGTAAACACAGTTGGGTAGAAAGTTCTAGTTGTTAGTTGGTTTTCGTTTGTTTGGTTTGTCTTTTTTTTTTTTTTTAAGAAACCTTTTTTTTCTATGAAAATATCAAAGCTTTGTGTTGTGCGCTGATTTCTTTTAGCAGCTGCATAACACGAAGACAAATAAGTTTTGTCGTATATTGTAAGATATACAAGTCATTGTTCTACATTGTTAGTTCTTACTTTGAAGTTCTCATTTATTGTTTACATCCTTCTCCCCCTTCCTCGCTTCCTCCCTCCCTCCCCCATATATTCAGAGACTCGGAAAAATATCTGGCAAGCAAGCAAGTTCTGTTTTGTCAAATATCCAGAAAAAATCTCTGGTGAGTGTTAAACCTTCAAGATGCCACCCCTGGCCTAAGGGTGATCCCTGTAATAAATACAAGTGAACAGTGATCAGTAGTTCAAAGCTATCTCTAAACTACAACCTCAGATTAATTTTGTTAGTCTACCTACTCATTTACTTTTAATTCAGGTATTTAAATATTTCTACAAAATTTTGAAAATGATGGTAAGATGCATGTTTGTCTTCTGCCATGAAAAATCCTTGGCAAAAAAAAAGGGGTGATATCTCAGTTTATGACAGTTACAGATTACTCTATTAGTTTAAGTTTGGCAGTTATTATTCAACTTTTCATAGCACCTGACCTGTGCTATGAGAGTATGGGACAGCAATACCGTGAAATCCCATTTTCAGGTAACTGTTTGGTTCTTTTAAATTAAGAAGAAAGTGTGACTAGGCACATAAAAGCAGTTCTGTTGATACCACCCTCCATGGCTTTGAATACCAGGGACAGCACAGCTGTTTGACATCAGTGGTGTTTACATGGCCTTAGGGTTTAATTGCCTCATACCCTTTGTGAGGAGAATAAACAATGACAGAAATCCAAAGGAATGATGTTCAGGCAACAGCCATGGCTGCATTTCATACATAGCTGCAAACTTCTCAGCTATAGATAAATAGCAACACTTCTTTTTTTTTTTTCTTTTCTGAATGATAACATGCCATAAATTTCATGTTCTCTGCTGCCTATTAACTGGTAAAAAAAGATATTAAAACTGATGAGCATGAGCACAGTGATTTGCTTCCAACAAGGTGAATGACTTTTCGAAGTTGTTTTTATCTGTTATGTCTAAAACTTCTGGAGGGCTTTGATACTGTTGTAGGTTATTTTGTTTCTCGGTGTATGTTTAATAAATAAAGAAAAGCTGAAGTGCACAGGAAGCTGCAAAGTGCTGTTTCATGGAAAATGAAGACTGACAGCAAATGGGGTTTGACATTTGGTGACTACGCGTATGTGTTTGCAGGTTGGTATGGTTTTAGTTTGAAAGATGCTCCTTTATTGAAGTTAGTATTTAATAACACATTTAAGCTTTGAAATGGGAGGGGAGAAGTTTCACTCCCGTTGTGAAGCGATGAGCCCTTAACGAGATCAGCTGTAAAAATGTGCTCGTGTGACTCCCCTTTCTGTCTGTGAGATGGGAAGTGTGCCTTATGTGGGGTGGGTCAAAAAGCAGATTTATACGTGGAATCAGTGCTCCAGGCTTTGCCATAGGACACTGTTTTGTTGTCATTGGGCTTTCTGGCTGTTCCAGCACTTTTCCACAGAAGAAATTGTAAGTGTAGGATTTTTAAAGCAATATATCTTTATTTTTACAACAAATGCTCAAATTAACACTTCCAGAAGCTGTGATGAAGATATGTGTGTATGTCTTGGAACTATAGACCATTATAAAACTTAAATATTGTTGGAGATTTGTTTTATTTCATTTTTTACCAGGTATTCATTATAAATACAGGTTTCTCTTAGAAGTAGCTGAAAAACTCCACGTACGTTTGAATTTTGAACTCTTCAATATGGGGCTTCTCACATTTATTTCTATAGTAGGTCCGGAAGGGACAAAATTCTGTAAGTTGTGGACAAAGCAGCCAGGGTGGGGTAATGTAGGCTTTTTTGTTGTAAGTTTATCGAAGTCAGGGACCTTGAGGTGAAGGTGTCACTTTTTCAGCCCTCGACTAATGAGGAGCTGATCTTTAGGATTTTTCAAGTAAGAGATTTCTTTTATGTTAGTATTCAAAGAAAAAGTAGTCTGTTTTGTTATTAGAGCACTTGCCTTCATTAAGAGCCAACTTCTGGATCTTGGACATGTTTTTCAAATTTGCTGTTTGGTTGTAACTGCTCTCCTAAGGCCAAGCTGTCAGTCCTTTTTGGAAAGTAGTCCCAAAAATCTCTGAAATTTGAAGAGAAGGCTGTTCTAGTAGAAGTCGTACAATGTATTTATGAACTTAAATTGATGAGAGTGAGTGCAAGTGCAAGAGTGGTGCTGAGTGGAAGATGGATGACCAGGAGGGGCAGCTTCAAGCAGAGGGATTTCTGCTGTCAACCTGGGGGAAAAGAGCCACGTGGCTGAGAACAGTCGCTGTCACTTGCAAACAGACATCCGTGTTTAACACAAGACAAACTTTAGACTGTGACTTATTTTTATTTTCTCAACCTACAGAATAATAACATGTAGCCCAGATCTCAGCTGATGCAAACTGCCAAGGATTAATTTCTATGGGCCATGACATTCTTACTTTATTAATGATTTTTGAATGTAGTGTGTTTGTGGGGATTTAATAGCTATGCAAGGGCAATAGCTATACATCAGTAATTCATAAGCTTTTAATGTAATTCAAGCAGATTGGAGTCTCTTTCATGTTTAGTTTCTAGTATTTGTGTTTTTACAAGGCCTTCATATTTATTTATGAAATATTCACAAACTGTCTATCTGGAAGCGGATTACTGTGCTCTTTTTTTAAATCAACACTTATTTATCACCTAGTACTAAGATTTTCTTCTACAATGTCACTTTGTTGGAGGTATATCTGCATATATTTCTTTTCATATATACATATGTGTATATTTTATGAATAGAACATGCATTTTTATCATGATGCTTATTTTTGGATGATAAAAGAGATGACTGACAGTGGGAATACTATCTATTTTATTTGGATTAATTGTCAATCTAACTTTTCTGGTAATTTGCCTAAGACTTTGTTCCTATTTAGTCTTGGGAGATAGGTAGCCTCTTTATATGTGGTGTAATAATCAGGCTTGTACTTTGGTTATCAGTGGATGTGGAGTCTGGAAATCAAAAGGATTTGCTGCTCTTGCTTTTTCTGTTTTCAGTTCTTGAGGAGTCTTTTCACAGTGGTTTGGGTTGGAAGGGACCTTAAAGCCCCCCCAGTGCCACCCCCCTGCCCTGGGCAGGGACACCTCCCACCAGACCAGGTTGCTCCAAGCCCCCTCCAACCTGCCCTTGAACCCCTCCAGGGATGGGGCAGCCACAGCTTCTCTGGGCAACCTGGGCCAGGCTCTCACCACCCTCAGGGGGAAGAATTTCTTCCTAGTATTGCATTTTTGACTTAATTTTTGTAGCTCACATTTTCAAATCATAATAAGCATAAACAGATAACACAAAGTAATCCTATAAAAGAAATTAATCATTTGCAATGTGTTTATTGTTTGTATGTGTTAGATAAAGGTTCATGCCTGAGTGACTACTTTTGATAAGTCAAAGGAATAAAAATAAAGGCAGAAGGCAAAATGCTTGTTGGTTCTTTTAGAGTTTCTCAGTTGAGAGGGCTAGAAGTCAGGTTCTTAGTTGAGCTAAACAAAACTTCTGAGAACTGAAAATAGCTAGATGGTGGCTGGAGTCCAGTGTCCAGCTCCAGGGTGGGTGGACCTCAGCACCACGGGCTCTTAGAACATCCAAAAGGCAAATACAGACTTTTCTGTTGGCAGCAAAACACTTAAGGACATTTTGTGGTGAGATGTCACTCTGGGGAAACTTTTCTGTCCACTTTGCTTTCTGAAGAGTGGAAAAGTTTAAATGTAGAAGTGGAATAGCCTGGATCTGAACTTGAGGTGTCACTTCTGGTTTTTAGAAAACTCTGAGAAGCAGAAAATACATTTCATGTTTGCAGAGTTCTGAAGACAGTCTGTAATGGTGGAATGAAAGTATGCAAGAGATTTAAAAATACTTTTAAGATGCAAACTTAGACTATCAGTCAGTGGTGATGTGTTCCTGTGTCAGAGGGCTCACGTACGCTACTTTGAACAAACAGGCAGAAGCAGGAAATGTACTTCAGCAGTCGAACTCAGCAGCAATATCCTCAATCCCCTTATAAGTCACCTTTAAAAGGAAATGTGTTTATAGTGTGAAATCTCTGAATAATAGAAAACAAACAAAAAGGAACATGCATCTCGGCTAACGGACATTCTTTATATAAATGTAACACCTGCCTAAAGAATAAAAGCAAGTTTACCACCCTTGGTATGTTAACAGGAATATTAAAAGTTTCATTCTTAAGTGTTTATTTAAATAAAGGATGATAGCTTTTTCTGGGCAGTAGCAGCTGCTTTTATTGCCAACTAACACATCTTACAAATTCATTTTCTAAATAAATGTTTTTGGTTTAGGTCTTTTGTAACAGTTTTATGAAATAAATATGAAAATACTGACAAACTGAATATAGATATTTTTTTTGTAGCAATTATTTGCTAGTGTCTTCCCATTGTCTTCTCAAAGAAATAAATGAGTAATTTTAAAGTTATGCAAAGGTAATTAGTGTAATTTACTCTTTAATTTAGTTATATATATGTTCTATTTTGCTTTTAAAGCTGGACATGAAAATGAAAATAGTAGAAGGTAAATTTCATGAAGAAAAACTTAAATTGCAGCAGAAGCATGATACTGATGTTCAAAAGGTAAGAAGTGTTTGTATTTTGTTTCCAAAGACAGTATATAGAAGAAAATAATAGTCTGATTACAATAAATAAATAATTTGCAGTTGTACTTCACCTTCTTCACAACTGCAGTTAATGTTGCTTTACAGTAAGACTGTCGGTCACAGTTTGTAGAAGCTGACAGGAATGCAGAAGGGCAAAAGGCTTGCAGAGAGCAGGTGAAAATACAAGAGGATTTGTTTGTTGAACAAGACAACCTGTTTTCCAGCCTTACAGCTCTATGGATTCATATGCTTATGAAATTAGAAAATCAGGATTTATTTTTTTTTTTAGAGAGGAAGCACTCGTATTATAGAAAAATGTGAGCAAATACACTTAAAACAATGAAATTTTTATGGACAAAATGCAAAAAACCAGTAAGAAAACCTGCAAGTACATTGCCTGTTCCTACTGCTACAGCAACGGCGCTTGTTCCCATGTCTCCCTTTTGACACTGCACCCCAAAGCAGAGTCTGGTCAGGGAACTGGTTGGTGTTACTGCATCTTAGAGCTGTGTGGGCTCTCAGTTCCCCACAGCAGTGAATGACACCAGAGAGACCTCCTCTGGGTTAGGTTGGATTTGTCTGTGTTGTGTTGTGTAACACCACTTTTGGGAAGATTACAAAAAGACTGTCAAAGACCACACTGTTAACTTTGAATACCGTGTTTTAAACATGTGGGGTCAAATTCTGTGGGGTCCTAAGTGCCTCCTGAAGCTCCCTGATCCCAGGAATGTAAGGGGAGTGAAGCGCTTGGCATCGGGATCGCGATGACTTACCCTACTGTAAGCTTTGCTTTACTGAGCACCTCTGTTGTGTTTCTTAAGACTGAGTCACAGACTTGGAGGAAGTTCGTTGACACAACACCATGACACATCAAAGCCTCCTGAAAGGATGTGAATATTTGGTCAGGTGCATATTTGGCTCCCCTGCTCTCAAAGTCTGCCCGCAAAACCAGTTAGCAAAGCTGGGAGTCTAGAGGAAACAGCTTTGTGAGAATAAGAAATAGTTTAAATGCTTTCTCATCGCTGGAGTTGTCATCCTTTTCTAACTGATGTTAGAATTCTGTCTTTTGAAGTTGTTTAATAACGTTGGATATTTTAGAAAAGGTTAAATAGTGTCATATTAATCTTTAAAGACACAAACTGTTTAATGGAGATGGAGTAATATTGTTTTAAGATGAAAGCTTCTGCTTGATGAGAGATTTGGGGCATTGTTATAAAATTTCTGTAACTTTAATGTTTATCTTAAACATGAAGCTTAAATTAAAATACTATCTCAAAGTATGAAAATATTTGAGCTTTTTTTTTCCCCAAACTCAGCGTGTACAGAAATGTGCATGTAGTTCCACCTCGTGTTCTCGCTCTGTTCCAACCATTGTCTCTTGGAATATACGTGAAGAACTGCAATTGGTGAAGTACAAAAGAGTGTAATAAAGTTAAAAAATTATTTAAGTATTTCTTAAACCTGCAGAGAATTTCAGATGCTTTTGAATAGTTTTAGGGAACATAAATATGAGAAAATAAACAAGTCCTTTCTGTTTGCAGTAGTGGCACCATGAAACTTCCAAACTCGACAAAAGCAATGTGGGATTTGCTTATTTAAAAGAAAACAAAAAGACCCTACTAAAACATGAAACTACTTTTAATCTACTCTACTGCCTACATTTATCTAAATCAATCCTTTGTTTATAACTTGACAGTCTTAGCTGTGAAAATTACTTAGATTCAGTCACTTAGTCCTGCACGACCTCAGCGCTTCTTGAAGGCAGCTCCTTTGTCGCAGACCAGTGTATGTTGTTTTGTGCACTGGTTGGAGTTTTGGGGGTTTGGACTTCTGTTAAAGTATTGTGAATTTTCCTTACAGATTTTGGATAGAAAGAATGATGAAATAGAGGCATTGAAGTCCCTCTACAAAAATAAACAGAATGAAGCTGAGGAGGCAATTAGAAAACTGGAGAAAAAAGGTGATTTTTGTATCTATGGTTGTTGTTTTCTGCCTGGTGGTATTGCACTGCATCCTTCTCATGGCCATGGGCTTGCATGTTCCTTCTCTGCGCAGATCCTCCTTTCGTCTTCAGCTGCAGGTCTTGACCTGATTTTTGCCTTTAGATTTTTAGAGGCTTGTGCAGTAGTCTTTGCTGTACAGCTTCCAACCCAAATTTTCCAAGAGGCAGTGTGATCTTGTTATATTTAATACTTACAGGTTTTATGAGCATCACCAAAAAAAGTTTCTTTGATGCTACCAAAGCATTTTGACCACTTATTTCAAACCTTTTGGAATCTCTGGCTCAAGGTTAATTTATTTCTACATTCAGTACATTTTAGTCAAACCACAATGTATTATTTAGGACTATTGCGGCAAGAGATTTCAAACACGAGTCGTCAGCTTGAATGTGTCTTAAATACTAAACTTGGCCTGAGTGTGGCTTGTCAGCAGTTTTTGAACGTTAGTTTCTTTTAGAATTCCTTGGAGTCCATTTACACTATGGACTAAACCACAGTGTAAAATAATACACTAGTTTGGTAATTTACGTACAAACAGGGAGGGAGTTCCATGTGTATTGTTTCCTGCTTCTTGGGAAAGTAAATTCCAGCCAGGGATCTGGTGCTTCTGGTGGTTGTGCTCAGCTGTAAGGGCTTGTGTGTGTCACCTACACTCTTGCCAGAGAGGGAAAATCATCATCAGTCACTTCTGAAAAGTGAACTTCTACTTGCTCTATTTGCTGCAAAATTTGTCAGACTCTGAATTCTTGATTAAGTTGGGGAAGTTAATTTCCTTTTGTATCTTGGGTATTTACGAGAACTTTTTCTTCTAAGGATGCACATAGAAACAGGTTAAAAATGCCTGTTTTCTTTGGGTTATACAGAATTTTGTTGATGTATATTTACTGCTTGAGTGAGGAAAGCTCACGGTGAAATATTTTGTAAATAGAGAAGAGAAAACACCTTGTAATATTTTAGTGACACAGAATCTTAAGTGCTAAATTTTAAAGCACATGGATTACGCCAGAAAACATCAGAAAGCCAGGTCAATGGGAAAACTGTGCGAGCCGATTGCATCTGCTGCCAACACTGAAAAATTCCAAAGGTATCTCTTGAATGGTTGTTTATTTTCTCATTTTTGACAGTTCAGACCCTTGTTCGTGAGTCACAAGTCGTCAGAGAAGCGAAAGAGAAGCAGATTGTGGAGTTGAAGAAGATGTGTGAGCAAAGCAATGATTCTTTGAACAATGAGTGGGAGAAAAGGGTAATGAATAACACTTGTGTTCCTTGAAAGACACCTACAGTGCATATCTGGGATAATACATTTCCTCACTTAAAAAAATAAATATAAGGAATATGTTACATGTAGTGATATTTTCTTATACTGATTTTATTTTTTTCTGGAGTAATCTCGCAAGACTCTCTCTGCTGGTCCCTGCCTGGCTGGCCACTCTGTTCCCGGGTTCATCTGCCCCTCTTGGCAAGTCCCTGGATGTATTAGGGAAGTGTTTATTTCTGGTTGACCTGACATGGAATTTTAATCTTGGTAAACCTGCTGCTACCTGCTGCCACGGTGATTCCTTTGAACTGTTATTTTTGCATTGGGTCATGAATTCTTCAATGTATTTTTATTTCTTGTTAGACTCAAGACAGCAGCAAAGCAGAGAGAAAAGCGTGTTTGTTGCAAGACAGCTTCACCTTTGCCCAGATTATTGTCAGTATTTATCTTGCTTACCCCTCTCCGGAGAGGGGGGGGTCACAAAAAGGGCAAAACCACCTCCCTTCATAGATGAAGTATGGTCTTTAATCTAATTTTTTTTGCAGCCCTGCATCTGGAAGTGAAGTTGGTTTTAATTCTTGTCTTGTAAGAGATAAATCGTAAATCTTTTCCTTTGTGCTTAAGACCTCGAGGCTTCAGTGTTAGGTGGGGGTTTTTGTTTTGTTTTAGAGAAGCATTATTTTCAGCCTGGGGTCATCCCACTTTTGCAGTTACCTGGCAAGAGCTCTGCCTACAGCTGTAATTGTCATCAGTGATGCCAGGGTGCAATTAAAAAGGCAAATTAAAAAGTGAATGTTAATTTTAATTAAATTCGGAGCGTGTATTTTAGAGAAAAAAGTGGATAGTGGGAATTATGATGGAAATACAGTAGAAGTTAATACTGCAATATTTTTATAACTTTACATACACAGAAATAGTAGTATTTTTCCTTTGAATAGATGCAGGTTATTTGAATAGATGTTGCTGGCAATAATGCAAATATTACCAACTGTCTGTTGTACAGAAGGCAGAGACATTCCCAGAGTTCTTGGGTTTATTTATAACTTTTGCACCTGGAGATTAAATACTTATGTATTTATTTATTTTCCCAGATTATTTTAAAAGGATTGCAAATTCAGCAGATCTGAACACCACAGTATATACATGATACTTATAATAATTTATTAGTATTCTTATCTTTTGTATGAAAAATCTTAAGTTACTGCCCACTGTTGAAGTTCTGTTAAATATTGATCCAGATTCACAGACACCTCTGGGATTTTGGTGGTGTTTATGTTGGGGGGAAAAAAGTCTATATTTGTGCAAATTAACCTGATTTTAGCCGTGTGTTTAGAATGCTGCTTTTATTTTGTATATTGCAGCTTTCTCCCCCAGCCAGGAAAAGGGTTTGTTAGAAATTTGAGAAATACATAATAGCTGTTACACAACCACTACACCAGATGAGTTTTGTGTGCTAATTAGTGAAGAATAATGCCGTGTCAATTGTATAGATGGAAAATTTAGTTTTGAAGCTGCTTAACTAGAAAGGGAGGCCACCGGTCTTCAGAATATAAATCAAGGGTTAGTAATGGCACAAATAAGCCTTTTATTAGACAAGTAGATAGTCAGGGCTCTGCAGCTGCTTACAGAGGGAGAGGCAGGTGAACCGCCGTGTGAGGATTCAGAGGGAGTATCCGTGTTTCCATAATAGAAATTCATTAATTTTGTGCAAAAGTCCTTGGTGTTCAGTTAAAGATGTAAACAAATAGAATAGTGGAGAATGGCAAAAGCATGTATGTTGCTAGTTTTCTATGCTGTTTCTTATTTGGTAATATTTTTGTGATGCAGCTTCACAACGCTGTGGCTGAGATGGAGAAGGAGAAGTTCAACATTCGGAAGAAGCACACAGAAGATATGCAGGAGCTGCTTGAGGACACCAATGCCCGTCTGGGCAAAATGGAGGAAGATTATTTGGAACAGATCAAGTCAACTGTAAGTCTTTTTTGTAATTATGTCACGACAGCAAGTGTCTCTTGCAGTATCCAAATTTCATGCATTTGCACAAAAGCTCACATCACTACTGTTGAAGCCAGCCATGTTTTGATAGTGCAGAGCAGTTGTTGTGTTTGGGGAGACACCAGTGTCCTGGCAGCCAGGCCAACCAAGGAGTTTTCCCCCTGGATAAAATTCCTCCAAGTCCAGCCCTTTGACGAACACTGCACACGTGTATGTTTGTATTGAAGGACTGTTTCTAGGATTTCTCGCTGGTCTTATTCAAGTCAGCAGAACTTCTGGCTCTGTAGGCTTGTACGCTATAAAAAAGGATTTATATAGTACATCTATTTTCACAGATACTTGTGGCTTCTTACTTACCCACCTCCTCTCCAAATGATCAAATGCTTCT
The DNA here is from genome assembly GCF_001431845.1 of Calidris pugnax. Lineage (NCBI taxonomy): Eukaryota > Metazoa > Chordata > Aves > Charadriiformes > Scolopacidae > Calidris > Calidris pugnax. The sequence goes on along the minus strand of NW_015090957.1, from coordinate 1,893,225 downwards.
GTTAGATTGAAGATCAAATAAAAAGGATTTTTAAAGTAATTATTGTATTATTCTAATTTCTTGCATTACTTTCCTAGAATAATTAGAAACATGTTACCGGGTGTAATCTGGATTTTGAGCCCACTATATAAATGAGTAAAAAGCAAAAAATTAACAATTATCCTCAAGAAAGCATCCTGTACTTCTTATCAGAATGAGCTATAAAGAAAATTCAATGAGTGAAAGACAATGTCAAACAAAATTTATTCCTTTATTAATGAATGTTGAATTAAAAATTAGCATTCAGATCATGTCATAAGTAACAGTAAATACAGAGAAAAATGGACACAGTCTGTCAGCAAGATTGAATTTAAGAACCATCAAAAGTAGACAGATCTTGCTGAGCAGCTTCTGATTTAATAATTAAACAAGGTAGAGTTCAAGGCAGGGCTTAAGATGAAAGACTAGACTGTCACTGGAAATTAGTTTTCTTTTTTTCTCTCTCTCTTTCTCTCTCTCTCCTGATTTTTGTTATTTTTTGTTGGTATTTCAGAGTTTTCTTGTTCAGTTTTCCACGCTGTCAGGAATGGCACTGCTGTTAGCAAGTGGGAATGACTGAACACTTCAACTAACACCATGGAAGCAGTATTAAATTTGAGGGGTGTTGGGGCAGGGAGGAGTTACGATCTTTGGTAATATGTTAGCTCTGACTCTTTTTGTTCTTTTTTTTGTTGTTCTTTAAAAACAAACAAAGAAACAACAAAGCAAAACAAACCAAAACCAAACAACTCCTTCCCTCTCCCCTCACCCTGCCCCAAGAAAGCCCTGTGCTGTGCAGCTGCTGTGTGCTGGAGCAGTTTGCTGTAGGGGGATGAGGTGTCTCAGGGCAGTTGAGGAGTTGGGGTGAGTGTCCTGGCTGTGAGTGTCTCACATTGCTCCAGGCTCATTTAACAGCTCCGTGGCACCTGGGGCACTGACTTGGGCTGGCAAATGTACTGTTCCACTTCCCCCATCTTTGGACCTTTGTTAATATAAAAATAACTATGATACGTACATCCTGGAGGGACAGCTGTGTCTTATTTTTGACTCCAGCCTCCTGAGGAATTCTTCTCTCATTTCCGTGCATATTAATGTAAATACAGGGAAGAAGGAGAAGTAGTGAAGTAGTCGCGTGCTACCTGCCTGCTCTTGTTCTGCTCACTTTTAAAATTGTTTCTATTAGGGGATCAAGTTCTGGCTACAAGATACAGCCTTTGATAGGTGTTTGTTATTTATTGAAAGGAAATCACTGTAATGCAAATGACACGGAGAGGTGGGTTAGGAAAGCTGTGCCAGCAGAGGTGGAGGAAGGCACACTCAGTCCTCATTGGGATCTGCTGTAGCTCTGTGCACACCTTCCTGCTCTGCCTGCCTCTGTTTTCTAGTAAGAAAATGGAGATGATGCACTTACCGTACAAGGTGATTGGTGAATTATCTAGTCAATATTTGATAATTGATTTGAAACGCAAGCAGAAGCATTCACATTGTTTATGTCGCATTTGTATTATAATGTTGTTCTTATATCCTCCAAATCTGTATCTTATTGTTTATATCCTTGGAGGTGGTTTTGCCAAAGCATGCACATAAAAGGCAGTTGTTTAAAATCTGTAATTCTTTAGCAACTGAAGTGTATTGCTCTTTGGTTTAGTTTAGAAATCTGATATATATATATATATATTTATATTTGTAAACATATGGTGGTTGTAAAAGTACTCAGAAGAATATCTTAGCGTGAAAGACCTACAGATTTCACTGGATGCTCTACAGTTTAATATGTTTTCTAGATGACTTTTATAGCTCCTCATCCCCATAATGATCAGTAAAATATTTTTATATATAGTTTCTTCCTCCAATACTCTTTCCCACATGCAGGTTGTACATATTGCTAGTGATAAGATACATTTTGGTTAATAGAAGGTCTAAAAATGCTTTACATGTATTATCATCCATTACAGTTTTCCATAGAAATGTCTGTCATCTCTCTCACTTTAAAACATTTGTAGTTTAGAAATCAGTTGCACATATTGTTTTGCTTAGGGGAGAAGATGTTACTTTTGGGGGGAAATAGACATCCATATTTTGAAGATTTATTTCTTTTTTATATGCAACATAAAATTTACTGTCATGGTTGATGACAGCTTTGCTATTGTAACTCTTGTGCCTCTGGACCACCAAAGAACCTGGTTGCTCTAGGCTATTGAACAACAACAGGGGTATATCCTCATTTATTCTGGGGTTTTCTCAACAATGACCTATTCTTTCAGAACCAGACGGTCAAAAAACTGGAGGCTCGTGTCCAGCAGTTGACTGTTGAGGCTGAAAATAGCAATTTACAGCGACAAAAATTATCTCAAGAAAAGGCTGATGCAGAACAACGTTACCAGGCGATATACGCTGAGCTTCAGGAAGTGAAGGCGAGGTAATTGAGTAGCAGTTGCTGTTTGTAACATTGAAGAATATGGAATTTCCAAAAGCAAACATTATTAATTTTATTTCAAGAACTCAGTGATTGGTAATCAGCATTAGAAAATTGTCATGAAAATATAGTAATTGATGTAAAACTCATTTCGAAATTGACCCAAACGACCATCACAAAGAGTGTGTTATCTCTGTGTTGTTTATAAGCATTTAATTCTGTTCCGTTGGGTGCGCGGCAGCCGCAGACCCGTGTGCTCCGCAGGATTGGTGCTGAGCGGGTGAGAGGCCAAAATATGAAAGCAATTTCCATATCCTGTTTGCTTCCGACTTGTAGGCACAGCTTACTGCAGAAAGACAAGGACCATATTATACAGCAATACGAGGAGAACATCCAGCAACTACAAAGTAAATTTGATGTTGATATCAATTTTATAAAACAGGAGCACGCTCTGTCTGCAGCGAAGGTATGCTTCCACGGGGAACGGTGTTTGCTCTTTACCTGGTCTCCTCCATATAAATGTAATGCTTATGAATAAACTGCTCAGTTCCCGAAGTTATTCACATGCAGAACTTTAAAAAATTGTGATTTAATTTTTCATTTCCATATTTGAGTGATAATCATCTGCAGCTGACTGATGCTGCTGGTGTACAGGTGGTGTTTCCACAGCTGATGCAGGTCAGGTGCAATTCATGTGCTCGTTTGGTTTGTGCTTCTGTAAGAATTCCAGATACCAGAGGACCTTGGAGCACTTGAAGACAATGTTTTCGTAAGACCCCCTCGATGAGGGAAAATATTTTTTTCAGAATTAAACTGTCTTGCACAACTCTTAATATGGAACTTTATGTTAAATATTTATGTGTTCAAGAAATAATTTTTAAATTTTGTGAGCGTACATTCCACCCAAAATGTAATAATTCTGGTTTGTGTCTGTAAAAACAGCTATCAGGTTGATATCTACCAACATACATAAGTAGATACATGGTATATATCTAATATAATTTTCAAGGTAAATAATTGTGGAAAAGGCTCACGTTTTAAATACCATCTGCTAATCCTTAGAGCCATAGGACAAATGGGCTCTTTTGCATTAATTTTCTGGAATTCTGGGAGTTTTGATGATGCTTTACTTAACTTACAAAGTATTTTTCTTTCTTTCAATTGTTAGTGCCAAGGTTTTTTTTTATTAGTAGTGATTTCTCTGTGGTTTTGTTTATATTTCTAAGTTCACCAGATGGGCAGAAGTGACGTAGCTGGAGCTGTACACTCATACAGGTTTTTTTCCCAAGTTGGTAATTTTCTCTGGATTCCAGGCTCCCTTGAGAAATAAATTTAAAAGCACAGGAGATATATCTGTAGAGCTAATGGGGAATGAAGCACAAAAATTCCTTTTTGTGTTAAATCCCTACAGGCGTCTGATGCGATCGAAGAGCTGCAGCGCAGTGTGTGTCTGTTGAAACAACAGTTGCAAGACTCAGAGCATCAGAGGCAGCAGGAGCTGAGGGTGAGCCCTGCGTCTCTCACTCCACAATGACCAGCCCCTTTTCCTTTCTCCAGCAGTTGGGCTGTTCAGCTGCCTCTACCAAATGTGGTTCTATACAACATGCCTCTTCGGATGGATTTGATTTTATAGAAGTATATCAAGTGTCACCTTATCCTTAAGGCTTGATTTTAAAAGTATGACTTTATTGGGAAGAGCAGATTTCACGAGAACTCTTTGACAGTTTGTTGTAGTACACATATATTACAGCAGTATAATCCTGGCTCAGTGGATTAGAGAGAAGGATGTCAAAGAATTATGAATATCTTTTTTTTTTCCTAAGCTGTAAACATTTTTAAGTAAGTTTCAAAATTGTTTTTATTTTTGTTCCTATTTAACAGTTCAGTTCAATATTCTGTCTTCCCATAGATATTTAAATTAATCCTCCTCTCTCAGGATAATAAGTTCCACATCTGTATCATGTCTCAGTCCTGTTTGTGTTTTGGCATCTACTTTTCCTCCTATGTCTTCATTTCCCAGTTGATGTAGTACAGAATGGCATTTTAATAGCTCAGGAAAACAAGTTGCTGTTTCTCTTTAGAAAACATGAATCATGACTTTCGAGATAGTTTTGTTGCGGGTGGATATTTTTGCTGTTGTTTGAATTTTTTTGTATGTCAAAGAATATTTTAATGATGATATAAAGTAGATTTTTAATTTTTATGGACTTTTCTGTATAATAGCAAATGTGTGTGTGCTTAATGACAATTTGAAATGAAAGAAAAATGTTGTTTATTTAGAATACACATCTCTTCCGTTGCAGGATCAAGAATACAAGCTTCAACAGGACAAACTTCACTTGGAGTGTGTCTATGAAAAACAGGTAATGTTTTCAGGAAAATATTACATCTTATGCACGTTTCCAATTTTGTTTTTGTTGTATACAGGAGCTAAAGGTTTAAATTCTGAAATCCTCAAATAAGTAAATTTTGGAATCCAAGCATTTCAAGTGGGTTGGAAAAATAATTAGACGGCTTCAAGGAAGATTTTAAATACAGCTGTTAAAGTATAGGGGTATCATCTCTGATTCTGGATACCCGTTGCCACGTGATGGAGGCTGGGAGAGCATCACCACAGAAGTGCTGTCCTGTTTGTATACGCTGCTGATGTTAACAGCTGTTAGAGAAAAGATAGTGAACTAAACTGCAGTTATCCTGACCTTTTGTCAGTGTTCATATGTTCTTCCATACTTCTTTTTTCCCAATATATCTTTATTCCATACTTCTCCATGATTTGAATGTGTTCTCTATACATTGTTAACATACGTTGCTTTACCTCAGAAGCTTAAATTAAAAAAATACCATTTTCGTCAAACCCGCTTCATCTTAAAGCACTTTGCAAATACTGTCTGCTCTTTTAGACTTCAAACATCAATAGGTTTCAAATGAAACTTCCATTTTCGTGATGTTACATGGTCAGCTCACGCAGTGTTTGGTAAGAGAATGTGTTCAATGCCTATTTAACTGAAAGGAAATGTAATTCAAACACGTCAATGGTTGGTGTAAATCTTGGATGAGGTTTGAGGATCGTTTGGGAGAAGGCTCCTTGGCGTGGGCTGAGTGTGTCAGCAGTTCCTTCTTGCCACGTGCAGGGACTGGAGCTGTTAACTCCGCCACTAAACAAGAAAGCAGACCCTTTATTTTTAATAGATAACTTTACAGTAGTTTGCCTATTCATAGATTTTGATAGAGTTGTGTTTTTTTGAAATCCAGCCTTTGAGACAGAGGAGGAAAATACAGGTGAACAATCTATGGATATAAACCCATAAAATAGAATAGATTGGGCCATAAAATACTAAAACAAGTTTGCCTTCAAGTAAAGGAATCGTGAAGTGTCTGGTGCAATCTGTTCACTTAAGAACCTACCCATTATCTAATAATCTTTATTAGTCTAAAGTGGCTATTGCCTGCTAGGATATTTAAACATCAAACAAATAATAGGTAGTAACCCTAAATGTCACTGCTTGATTAAATGTGCTTATCTGCTGAATCAGGAACCAGTTAGGCTAAATGGTTTTACAAGCAAAGGAAACACCTGGTTTTATAAGTAATCTACTGCTTGTTTTCCAAACATTCAGCTCAGCACAAGAACGGTGACAGATTATTCCTGAGAGCCATTCTTGAGCCAGCTGTTAGATGTATATAATTTTACCAGGTTTGACATTACCTTCTTTCCTCGCCGAGAGACAGCCCATCAATATGACGCTCTTTCAAACCAAGTGTTTGGACCTCCATGTAGTAAAGGCCTACACGGAACTGCTTCCAGCAGAGACTCTCTGCACGTGTGTTTTCATTGACTATATTCTTATGCTTCTGCCTATACACTTATTGAAACACATTATTCTTTACTGTAGTGACTTAATAGCATGTAACACTACAAATGACTGTAGGCAAATAAAGGATCCATCCAGCAAGGAACAGCATGGTCAGCAGGTCGCATTGCTGCTTTGCTACTGGAGCAATCCTAAAAGCAGAACTAACTTCTCTACTTCAGCTGCTTTTGGCAAAAAATATTGTGGAAGCCCATGGTTTGGACCATGCCTGGGAGGCTGCCAGATTCTGAAGCTGCTTTCCTCTCTTGATCCAGAAGTACCAGAAAGAATTCTTCTTAAAAATGTCTATTCCTGGTTAGTGAATTTAGGAAGTGGGAGTGTCCTGGTTTCAGCTGGGGTAGGGTTAATTTTCTTCCTGGTAGCTGCTGTGGTTTGGGTTTAGTATGAGAATAATGTTGATAACACATATTGTTTAGTTGTTAAGTCATGTTTATAGTAAGCCAAGGACCTCCAAGCCGAAAGGGAGCAGAGACAGGATGAGCTGGGGATATTCCATGCCCAGTATATACATGGGTTTTTATTGCTGTAAGAATTGATAACAAGTAGTTCACTTTGGGTGTTCACAAACTGGTAAGTAGGAACTCCATAGAGAATAAATGTCACTATTTTAGGCAGATTTCTATATGCTTTCCTGTATTTATATAGAGAAAATCTGGTGCCTTTTTATGTAATTACTGGTATTTCTTTGTTCAGTTTGAGAAGAAAAATAGCTCTATTGGCTGTATTTTCATACTTCTCTCTGTTAGTCCTTATTCTTGCATTTTATGTAATTTTAAAATCATATAGATGGTTGTCTTCATCCGTGCAAAAGAAACTTTTTTTTTTTTAAATCAGACTTTGTTTTAGCTAAAATATGGTATTCTTTTCTTTCAAATGGTAGATTCATGGCATCCGGAATGATCTTGATAAAGAAAGAGAGGATGCTCTAAAGAAGATTCGCAAAGTGGAGGAGACTTTGAAGTAAGTGAATATGGAATAATTGCTGAGACTTCCCCCTTTGGTCAAATTTATTAAATACATTTATGCTTTGTCTCATCTAATTGCCTTCCTATAATTTATGTTCTACTCAGCTATAATTTAAAAAGTCGAGCAAGAACCAAGACACCCAAATTTGGTGACTTTCAGTGGTAGGAACAAACCAGAACTGCAGTTAGTGATGTCACAGATCTTGTTCTGCCAAATACTCAAAACTGGCTTCGTGGAGGGTAGGTACATGGGCAAATCATCCAAGCTACAGACTAGTTGCTTTGGACTATTTTAGAAGGATAAATTTGAAAGATGTATTGATTTAGATTATATTTTAACTTGATTTATTATATGATGGTTTTGATATTATTTCTTTTATTATCCATAAATTACAACTTTATTGTAGCTTTTTCCTCTTTGAAACCACACGTTTGTGTGTGAATACTTGGTTTTCACATGTAGCTGAGCCTCGGAGAAATGGGCTGCAGCAAACAGAAGACACTTTTCATTAACTAACTTGGAACAGCTTTTTTTCTGACCTTGTACATTAAATCTAATCAGGATGCAACAAGTTTGATGTTTTCAGAGCGGAGGAGTGGTTTACATGCAGCAGATGCATGTAGGACAAGATCACATCTTGTTACGCCACTTCCATTTTTTGTTATGTAAAATATTATTTCCATATGTTTATCCAGTTTAAATTCAATGTCTAGGGAAAGCAGATTATTCTGAAAGAAACCAGAAGTCATTTGCTAAAACTATTCAGTTCAATATTACAATGTGTCTTATCTAGGCTGATAGAGGCATTGTGTAGCTACTTTTTATTCAATAAAAGTCATAGGGCTGAAGTCTGTATTCCTTTATTTCTGTAATCTTTTAGTTATTTGGCATCAATAGAGACTATCTTAAATCACTACAGACATTAATAAAAACTCTAGCTTTTAATCTTTAAATTCCTTAGACTGACTATTATTTATAATTTTAGGGAGATTGAATGTTTATCAACTAAACTTAATCTTTTAGTATTTCAACGTCTGATCCATTGATAATGTAGTTGCATTCATTATCTTCCGTGGCTTTAAATATCATGTTGGTTTGCACTTAGGTTAATGAAGCAAACCTGCTCAGGATGTGTTCCCCGTGTGGGTGTCGGGGTGCGGGGGAACCCTCCTGCTCCCCTGGGGCCGGTGCCGAGGGTTAGTGCTCTCTGCTGCGGGATGGAGCCTGCTCTGCTGCTAACAGCGCTGTGCTGAGGAGCTCTGCGGGTGGCTGAGGGGGTCCTCGTTTATTACAGGCATTCCCTAGCTATAATTAAGCTCAGGTGTAACGTTTGGGTTAGACAGGATTCGGAAGACGGCGGTTTCAGGAGCCCGGTTGCCCGGTGGGTGCACATTAAGACGGTGTTGGCCAGTCCCAGCCGTGGGCTTTGTGTGAGGAGTTCCCTTGGGCACAGCCCTGGAGGCTGCATGACCGGGTAAAACTATGTCCAGGCTGTTTCCCCTGCAGCAAGTCATTAATTCCAACTTTTCCAAGTGTCTTCTTGTGTAGGCTACTTCCACTCGTCGTGGGGAGTACTTCTCCCAGGCTCCTGTGTCCTGTGCGTGCTCTTCCTGTTATGCTTTTTTTTATTTTATGTTTTGATTCAAGGTGGTGAAAATAATGTAGCGATTTCTAATATTAAATGATATATCACTATTGTAATTTAAAGAGGAAAATGTTTTAATTTTGGAGACGGCGTACTCCTTAATAATGAGTCTATGCCACTGCTCTCTTGGTTGTTTTATACCAGTGGTTTGGGGTTAACTTTAAGATTAGTAATGGAATTATTTGTAATTGATATATGAATCTACAAGATGTCATATGTGAAAATGCTTTATTTTGCTGTATTTCTTTGACTATTTGTGGATTCAAATTAAGTAATTACAAGGCAAGGCAGACACAGTCAGCCTTTAGAAAACAACCTTATATTCCTTGAGGTGGGTGAAAACATAGTTCACCATCTTCAATAGAAAGGATGCCTCGTGGAATTGCAGCTCAGAACCCAGTAGGTGCATCGGTGATTTCTCATAAAGCACTTTGATGTGAATGCACTTTGATTCTGCAGTGGGCAGAGGAGTGGGTGGGAGCAGCCAGGCGCAGGGAGGGAAGAGGCAGGCATTTCAGGGCTCTTTTTTTATTATTGTTATTGTTTTTCCAGTGATGTGACAGCAAACGGTGCTATTGCAGTTTCAAACATATCCACACAGTTGCATAATGAAAGTGATTTGAGACATTGTGTGGAACAGTAAAATCCGTATTTCTGAAAGTATCTTTCACTTCAAATAAACAGTGTTGCCAGAGTTTTAATACTGAATTGCAGTATACATACTTTATTGAAGTTTGGGTTTTTTCTTCTGAAGCTTTAGGTGGAAATATCTGTCAAAAACAAATCTTTTGCAAAAGAATTGCTCTAATACTCCTGACTACTGGTGGTGACTTGTAGATAGAAATTTTATATTTAGTTTAGCAGTGCATGCCATCGGTATTGCCTAATAGCAAAAGTGACTATGGGAAGTGCTCCAAGGATTTTTCTAGAATGTAATTTAAACTGCATTTATATAATAGCAAAGTGTTCTTAAAAAGCTTCTTGGTAATTACTTGGGGGGAAAGGTTGTTTCTCTAATCCCTTTAGTTTGTTTGCATAAAATATGTCATGAGAGTGGGTTACAAATAGGCTAAATCTCTGTGGTTCTTATCTCTTTCATTTTAAGTAGAGGAATAGGAAATAAAGAGGTATAGTTATATTGCAATTTGTCACACTGCAGACTGAGCTGAATACAACAGAAAAAAAAATTTAGAAAAAAGTCTGTATCCATTTGTTGCTGAAGAAATCAGATGGAAGAGAAAGAGTAGTAGAAGTATTTAATCTCTCTTCTGTTTGGACTTGCTTCACACATTCTCTGGCTATGAAGACTTTTGCTGTATCCTCCATCAGTGTAGGAGGTGTAACTGCCAGCTTGACCTACAGCAAGGGGGGCATCGGGCGTGCAGGCAGAAACATTTGGGTCACAGCATTGAGTTTGAAGTCCATTTCTGTGTTATTGGTAATAATAGGTAAAAAACCTAAAGATGAAACAGTAGAGAAGGGAGAATTTCATTGTATAAGTAAATAATCATAGTTACAGGTTTTTGCTGTGTGAATACAACATATGTTTGGGCCACCTCAGTTTTAATGTGGTTTGGGTTTTGCCACTTCCATCCTGGAGCCCATAACAGCTGGTGACTGCACGGACATGGCGAGTGTGTCTGTCTTGAGATGGGGATTTTGGACTAAATTGTAAACATACATATGTTTATGTATGGCTGTTGGCCGTGTGTCCCAACAGGGAGGCTGTTGGCTGTGTGTCCCCTGCATGGAAGTGCATTTCTCGGGATAATGGTTGGGATGGTTCTCACATACTGGAAATAGTTATGGGATCTGATTTAATGTTTTTTGGGTTGATGTGTCTCATGCACAAAGCAGTATTTCATCGTGCTACTGAAATAGAGCTTTCCTGAGTTCTTGTTTTTCTATTCTGAAGTGTGATTGAAGGAAACAGTTTTTTTTTTAAAGTCACATGAGGAGAAATGAGCAGTTCCCTCTGCAGGTGCGGGCGTTGGAGTGGGACACGGGGTGTCGGGGAACGCCTGCACACCATCCACATCCACAGCTTCCTAACCTTCTCCTTCTCAATCTTTGCGTTTTTTTTTAAACCTGCTTTGGAGCCAAATCTCAGCACTTTGCAAGTGGTGATGATACAGAGCAAATGTTTAGCAGCTGGTTTATTGAAAGTCACTTAATAAAATTGTTTGTTTACACAAGAAACTAGCAGCACCTCTTCTCCAGTGCTTCTCTACCCCTCATCTGAACTTATTTAAAACAGTTCTGGGGAAGGCAGAGGGGCTATGCTTCCCAGAAACCAGCAAAGCCACTCCTATCTATGAGCAGATTTGTATTTTTACAGCAGTTTCTAAAGCACACATACAGTTTTCACAGTATGTTGTGATTTGATTTAAGGTCTCCTTAAGCAGAGGCATGGTGTTGAGGGTGGTGCGTGTAGATGTTCAGTCACATACAGAAATAAAAGTAATTTACCTTTCTTTTCCTATGTGTATGTGTGTACGTGCATGTGTTTTCTCTGGGAATGTTTGACATGAGAATCAAGGACAAGAAGTTGATGTCTTTGTGGGGATGGTGCTGAGCAGGTTCCTCACTGTAGCTGTAGAGAGACTTGGATCATTGCTCCCCGAGATCCCCGACACGTACCTGAGTCAGGCCTTGCACCTCAGAAGCTGATGCTGAGCTCTGCTATTTCTAGGAACTTAAGTGTGGTTCAGTGATACTAATAGATATTCTACATTTCAATTCTTGTGTGTGGTTATTACTGCTACAAAGTTGTATCTTATAGAAAGTGTCTGATTAAAATGCATTTGCACTTCTATTAACTAAAGTTGGAAAAAATGCTGTTTGGGGAAGGAAATCACAATTTTTTTTGTACTAGTTACTCTTCCTGAAATCTTAGTCATTTCTTTATTCAAAGGGCTTCTGCTTGCCATCTCCTAGTGTGGTTGGCCACTCATCTGGGTATTCCCTTCTGAGTCATTTGTCTCCTACCTGACACTGTCGCACGGTGTGTGGAGCAGTGGAGCTAGGGCTCTTCTCACGCTTGTCCTCAGGCTTTAAACTTAGTGCTGCAACTGGTAAAGCCTTTGGAGAGTGGTTTCGTGTTGCACTTACTCAAGAGCAGGAGCTAGTGTTGGTGTGTTTTGCAAGAAGAAATCTTATTATAGTTCTGCAACTTCAGCCCGAATTCCCGACAAAAGGGCTGCTGGAGCGCAGCTTCAGGATGTTCCCTTCTCCTCTCGGTTTTATTTCCACAGACTCTGGTGCAGAGAAATGATTTGACTTTAGGTGATCCCTCTATCATGCTGCCCTGAGTGTTTTATTTGGTGTTTTGCTCTGAGACTCCTTGCCGGCCCCAGCAGCTGATCCCCTCTGCCTGGTGCTCCCCAGGGCTCACCTCCGCTGGTGGAGCGGGGACAGGGCGAGCATGGGGAGGGGGCAAGGTGGTCCCTTGCAGAATCTCTGCTCTGTTTGTTCCTACAGCTGTGGGTGTGTAATGACTCGTTTTTCATTGTATAGTCTTCTTTCAGATACAAAGAGAAGGCCCAGATTTGTTTGGTCTGAAAGGTTTTTTCTGCTTTGTTCCCAGTACGTAAACTATGGGATTGTAGCACCAGCAGTTTGTGGAAAGGGGTTTGAGTCTTTGCAATTGCTAATCTCCTGCAAAACTCCCATTGCGTTTATATAATTGTTCTTTTCTCTGTATGATCGTGAAAATGACAATATAAAAGAAGTGAGGGTATGTGAATCTGAGAGAAATAAATGGTAAACGTAATGCTTCTAAGCTAATAACAGGGGAAATAGATAAAGGCAAGGATAAATAACCATATAAAGAGAGATGGTGGAAGGAGGTAGAATAAATAAATACAATTTCATTTGGTGTTGCAGGTTACAGTTGCATAATTTTGCATTTGCCATTATGTTGGAACCCAACATTTTAAAAAAAAGTTAATTCTGGACTATTTTTAAACCCCCGTGATTTACAGTGGTTTTGGAGAATTTACTGATACCAAACCCTTGAGGAACTTTATTTTCAAACAGCTGCTTCTTCAGAGCACTATTGGATCATATTGTGTGGATGTCCTTTAGTGGTGGATGTCATAAATACTGTTGCACACAGAAAAATACAACTGTGTGATAATCATCAATACGATGATAAATAAATAAATGGAGCCATGGCTTTAACTGAAAGTTGGGTTTGGTTTTTTTCCATTCTTGCTCCTCTCAGTTGAATCCAGATTCTGAATAATTGCTTGATGTTGTGAATATTTTTAGGATAATTGCCTAAGTGTAGCTGTTTTCCTGTAGTTAATTCCATTTTTCCTTGAAAATGAAGTATTTGTGTGTGGAGGAATTCTTGCAGGAATGGAAAAGCTATTACTATTTAAAGTCGGAAATAATTAAAGAAATATGAGAAGGCATTGTCTTTAATTCCAAATGTTGCAATAAAGAACATTGTTAAGAGTTTATAATCATGTTCATTGTGTTCGTCATTCTCTTTTATTAGAATGTTTAGTGTTGTCTTGTTGCAACAGTTGCAATATGATATAAAAAAGCAAGCTTTGGTTTAAAACCAGTGGTAATATTAAGTGGCTGAAGAGTTTGGATATAATTTTGCTCTTTAAAACAAGGCGGTGTGTTTTTAGTGTTTTGGGGTTTTTTTCCCCCTCTAAGAAGCGCTGTAAAAGCAGCCAGCTGTTCCCCACTTGGTGCTGTTTGAGCATCTGAAACCTTTTAGAGCAAAACCAGTCAAAGTTTCCAGCATATTGTAAACATTCCTTTAGCCCTAGTGAACACGCTGACATAACCCTCACTCTAGGGGGCACAATGTAAAGTATGAACAGAGGACAGAAAAATGTGGTAGCTTTATTTAATAGTCTCACTTAAAAGAAAAAATAAAGTGTTCTATTAACTATTTACAGCCTTTCATTTTCTTTCACCAGTTTCTCTGGAGACCTACTGGCAATAATGAAATATGTATTTAAAGGAAAGCTTCAGTTGTACAAAAAGAGTAACAGTTGTTTTTTTAATCCTTGTCTGTGGGACTGTTATGTCCCTCACGATGGTTACAGAGATATCAAATGACATCTTTTTAACAGTATCAACCATGAAAATGCTTCAATAGAGTAAATGGCTGTATGACATGAAAAGTGTTGCCTTGTGAGATGAACAGCATCAGTGTTTTACGCTGTAACACTTAGAATAGCCATTTAGAGCAGTTAAGCTAATAATTAATGCAGTTAAGGGCTATAGATTTTTGACCTCACTAAATGAAGGTACAAATATTAACACAAATGTCAGAATTGTTCCATTATTATTCCGTAAAGGCTTCCATTTCACATTAGTGTATTTCAAGACTATATAGTGCCCAAAAAGTTGATGAAGTGAGAAGAGCCTCCAGTTGGCTAAAGAAAGCCTTACTTTCAGTTCAGTTACTGATTTTTAATAAGCATGAAATATTTCAGACTGTCACCTTTTTGGGGTCAGTTAAAAACTGTCTACAAAAATAGTGCAAGGAATAACTGATCCTTTTGTCGTTGTTGGTAGACGATTATGATTCCTAGACTTCAATGAAACTTGGTAATACTGAGTTTACATTTACTTTCTACGTATTTTATTGAAGGCTTTTTGACTCAGCACCTCTTTGAAATAATAAACCTGAGACACTTTAAGCTGCAGTAATTAGTTAGATGTTCCAGATAGAACTCAGTATTGGAAAAATTTGAGACAATCTTAATACTGTTATTTCCTCCCTGCTGTCTTTGATTTGCCAACCTCTGTTGGCTCTATCACTCACAACACGTCTTGGGCTGTTCTTTGTTGGTGTGAAGTGATTCTTCTTGCCTGGCTCTCCTCCGCTTGGTGGTGTCTCCCATAGTTTGTCCTTCAGATGGTTTATTTTGTTCGCCCTCCAGCTTTCTGTGCCACTGCACTCTTCTCTGATCCCTATCTTTCCCTTCTTTGCACCTCTTCTCGGGGTATCTCGTGAATCTGTTTACTGTCTGTGCTGCTGACTTTCCGGTCCACCTTTTAATGACAGTCTTGTCTTCTTTTATCTGAGCCATTATCTGCACCTGTCTCTCCAGTGCTTCCCTCCACGTTCTCCTTGTTGAGGTTTAGCTGTCATCTCAGCCTGTAAAAGCCAGGACTATTCATCTCTGTTTCAGTCCTCTCGATAACTGAGCCTCTGTGGCCTTTCATAAACGTGGTGTATCTAAATCTTGTAGGCAGTTTCTGCAGCATTGGGCAAAATTATAACATTTTCCTTTCCAGCCACATTTACACTTGCCCAGCCTTTTAACCCACATCTCATTCATCATTTCACAGTTACTGTTTTTATTCTGTTTGCATAGCACCTAGCACAACAGTACCCTGTCATTATTATAATGAGAAATAGTTATAAAAATTATTAGTGTGTTTAGCCAGTGTCTAGTTAATTTGTGAGCCATTAATTTTGAATGTAATGCATTATTCTTCTTAGTTCACAGAAGTGTGATATACACGTGTGGAATATTATTTACTCTAAATTCATTAACGGCTTGAAGTGGTGGTTTAGTTTGTTAATGTTATCTCATGATTTATTTAAAACATAAGTATATGGTTTAAAATAGTAATTGTATTGTAAATATCATTCATTGTTATAGCTTACTTGAAGGAATGCAGACCAGCTTTTTGATGTTAACGTCTCAAATTATGCAAACCGTAAACAATTTATAAGTGGATTTGTGCTTTTTCTCATAAAGACAAGCTCATCTTATACTTAAAATTGGGGAATGAAAGATAAAATTGTTCTCTGCTTTATATTTTTGGCTTCATTTCTTTGAAATGATGAAACAAGTGAGAATGCTTTCTAACAACTTCGAAATATTAAAGTGCCCAGGGACAGGATAGGGATGATGTTTTGAAGGCAATAAATATTTCAGCTTCACATTTCAGTCTTTCTTCTTCGTTCCTTTGATCTGGCTTTGGTTTAGTTATCATTCCGCTTGAATGACTTCACACTGTCTTTCTTCCTCTCCACACCAAAAGAAGTGCTCTGCACATATTCCATCTGTTTGGGCGCTGGCGGGGCAGGAGAGCCCTGCGTGGTCCTCCCCGTTGGCTGCCTCTGGGAGGGATGCTCCAGCCACGATGGTGGGGGCGTTTAGACCCAGTCTGGAGTTTACACTGAAAGCTGTCACTTGGCTGTCACCGTCTGAGAAAAACAGTAGAGCAGGAGAAGTTGGGTTTTGAATATTTCAGAGCATTGTTGTTACTAGTGAAGCATTTTTCTCTAACAATAAACTAAACCAGTAACCCCTTCTCTCTACAAATGTATGGTACTTTAGGCCTTAATACATTATTTATGTAGGTGAAATAGTCCGAATTCTAGAAATTAAATTAGAGGGGCTGTTGCATGGAGTGGGCTTTACTGGTTATCGCATCCAGCTCAAAGTGGGTCTCTGAATGGTTGAACTGCTGCCCTGCTGTGGGCCCTGCCAGCGCCAGGGCACCTCCACCAGAGAGTCCCCGGGGTCAGGAGCAGGATCCTGGGTCACTTGTATAAGATCTTGTATGTGGAAATATATGTGTCTGTGTCCTGGACAGGTGCTCCTGTCTGCAGCTCATATGAAAAGGACATGAAGGTAAATTTCCTGAGTTTTGCTTTTGCAGGGGCAGATCATCCATGTTTTGATGGCGGTTGTGTTTCTAGCTGCTCTATGCTGTGTGTTATGTTGTATAACGAGTCGTCTTCTCCTTTGGGAACATGTGTTTATATTGGGTTTTTTTGAAATCTAGATGGACTATATAAATGGTGATAATGGGATTTGTTTCAACACAGATAATAAGAGTCAATTTTTTATTTCTTGTGTCAACAAATAAACAGTAGCACGTTTAGAAACAAACCCAGCAATATCCTTCTTCCGCTGCCTTCCAGCAGGGGACTGGTTTGCCATTTGGTGGGTAGAGAAGCAATTTTCTCTGAGAAGTATCAATATTTGGGGAGGAGAGGAAGGAATGGGCAGAGACCTGTGTAAGTACGGCAATTCCAAGTCCGTAGGATCAGTGCAGATGTGTAATTGTGGGATCATGAGGGCAATTAGCAGGAGGAGAGCCTGGCCCTTCCGAGCAGGTCACTGTTGGAAGGTCTCAGCTTCACCGGTGGGAAGGAGGCCTCAGCCCTTACTCTGTGTTCCTGGGCCCCAGCCTTCCCCAGCAAGACTCCTTTTCCTCTCTGGGCATAACCCAGAGTCACACTCACCTGTGACAGGCTTAGAACAGATGAAGCCTCTCCCTCTTGTGGACTCCATCAGAATCTAAGTTTCTGAAGCTTATTCCATGGCAAAATGCTTCCTTACCCCAGAAATTCCTTGCTCTGCTGCAGTTGGGGAACAATGATCTCTTTGGACACGAGCGGGTTTTTGCTGCTGCTGGTGGGATTTGAAGACCTAGCAAAGAATTAAAGCCCGGTATAATTTTTATAAGACAACATCAGGATTTTCTCAATCTGGTTGTTGTTCTGTCCTGAGAAGCTCTCTGAACTCTAAACTTGTGTGCAGGTGTGCCAATGGGATGTGAAGCTGGCTGTCCACAGACGTTGTCCATGTGTAACCTGTGGAGCTCCACGTTCTGTGCTTCCTCACAAGTGATGTTTGAGTTTGTTGAAGAGGCTGTGACCGAGCCAGGTGCATCCCCTCTCCTTGTTTGCTGTGTCTCAGCCTTTGCTTCCTCCCGGGATGGGGGTGCTGGCTCCTGCCACCTCTGCTGGAACGTCTTGAGTTGATTTAACCCCTCCTGCAAGTCACTGGCTTGCCCTGTGTTGCATTTACTTGACTTGCGACGCTGTAATGTCTTGCTGTGTTTAGTTGTTACCTCTTGGAAGACGTTTTACGAAGCAAGGAAAATATTTCTGATTAAGCATGAAGAGGAAGTGTGTAAATTGTTTATATTTTCCATTTATCAGTACACTTCAGAGTGCTGCTTTCTGAAATTGCAGCTCTGGACTTCACAGTCGACTTTCCCTGAGATGGTTTGTGCTGTAGAAAATTGCTAATTCTGTTGCCATATCCTTTATACCCTGAAACAAGAGGAATTTGCTGCTTTTTAAATTGGGGCCAAAGAGTAACTTCACCCTATTTTTATATTCAAGCCGGCTCAGCTTTAGGGGATTGAAGTGATGTAATTGTATTGTATTTGGCCCCACAACTAGTGCAACTGAAAAAAAAAAAATCTTCAAAGTGAATATTTTAGTGCTTCATACAAGGCACATTGCTCAGTGTCTTGGGAAAAAAAGTAAAGTTTTTCTGATATTTGTGAGCCGTGGTCACTGTTGTTCATGTTCTCAAAGCTTCTGTACAGACCTTAACTGCACAAAAAATAGAGAGCACTAGCGCCCAAATCCTTAAAAAAAATGAAGTTTTATTCCTCGTTATAATGAGATGTTGCCTCTCTTCATGGGATTAGGTCCTTCAAAGAAAGGAAGGTGCAGAAAACCAAACTCCTAAAAGTCTATATCACAATATTTCAAAATGAAAATCTGTTCCTCAGGAAGAGGATGTGTAAATGTGGAGGCTCACTGACAGCGCAGGGACTGGCACCTGGTCCTTTTATGTTTAGATTTACTGCATTTCCATTTGACTGGACCAAAAATGTTGTTCCGATGTCTCTTGGCACTTCTCTGCATGTACGTTTGAATGAGCTTTGGGATTTGGGTTTGTTTCCAGTGTGGATTGGAAATATGGGATGTATTTTGCGGGGAGGGA
This sequence comes from Calidris pugnax, assembly GCF_001431845.1. NCBI lineage: Eukaryota > Metazoa > Chordata > Aves > Charadriiformes > Scolopacidae > Calidris > Calidris pugnax. The sequence continues at coordinate 1,874,568 of NW_015090957.1, read as the reverse complement.
GATTTGTGAGGCAGTGCTCATCACTGAACCGAGGACCTTTGGGAGCAGAGTGTGAGGGACCCAGCAGAGAGGTTGGGATTTTCCCCTCTCGGTGTCTCTGCCCTCTCCTCCCGCGGGGCGCTGAGCCCGCCGTGGGGTTCAGAGGATATTTCAGCCTCTTACGTATTCTTTCCTGTGAACTACTGGTAGTTTGTTGTGGGAGAGGGGAACAACCACCATAATTCAGTTTCAAGCAGCTCTTAACTTAGAAACATCTATGTTCAGCAGCTCCCTGCTAGGTGAGTTCAGGGGGGTCATTGCACAAACACCTTTGCAGCTGGACACTCATGTGGGTTTCAGCTCTGGAGGCATCAGTGTGTGCCTGTTCTGAGAAACCTCTGAGGGGTTTTGTACTTGGAATTTTGATCTTTTGGATCTTCTCTAGTAGAAATTTAAATCCTAAATGGTCATTTTTTGAGTTTAATTTAAAAAGGGAAAAAAATGTTGATTTTGGAGGTGGTTTTTTTGCTGTGTAATTTTTATTGCCTTATAAATAAATGGAGAATATGATAACTTAGATTAATATACAGATGTGCTTCCCCCTCAAAGGAGTTTAGAAAATGGAATTGCTGTGGCAGCAGAAATAAAGCACATCTGTGTGGGGGTGATGGATGCTCTTTACCAAATTTGAAGAAAATTTGCCCACAATTTTCTGTGAACATGAACCCAAACCCCCTAAGCAATTATCACCAAAAATGCAATACAGGATTTTGTTCTGTTTTGCTCCAGTTTCTGCTGGCTAAGAAAGGTATTTTCCCTTTTCTGTAAGGAAAATAGCAGTCTCCTTATGTCTCAGTTATTCCGTCAGCTGTAAGGAAGGTACCAAAATCAAATATTGTTTTTAAAATATGCATGATGAAAAAACTAGAAAAGTAAACAGTAATAGACTTACTCGGGGCTTGTGGCATTTCTTTGATCTCTTTGCTAATAGAATTACCCCGCTCTCCTGACTGCAAACGGACAGTTTCTGAAGATGTAGGATTATGTTCTTTGTCCCATTGTCAGACTCTGGTATGAAAACCGCAGAAGAGGATGTGAATGCTGTAGCTCTGGGCTTGGCAGCTCCCTGACCTTTAGAAAAGGCTTGCTCAGTGCTGTAAGAGCTGGTTCGGCGCTGGCGAGGTGACAGACTGGATGAATTAGTCGGTCTTTTCCGTCTCTGTGTCAGATTCTTTGTTTTATATGGAAATAATTTCTGTCAAAATGGGAAATTTATCATGAGGTACTTCCTCCGCCTGTAAAATGGAAATGTCAACCACAGGTCTGTTTGAATGTGTCTCCTGTTACAAACAGCTGGTGGAGCCAGCTTTGTCCATGGAAGCCACCATTGTGTTCCCCTGAGCCTGAACACAAAGTCGGGCAACTCCGCTGACCTGGGAGAGCAGAAACGTGTCATAGAAAGGTACCAGTGCTCCTGGCTGCCTTGTGTGGGAGGAGTCACAGCAGCATTGCTCAAATAGTTGCAAGTTATTAGAATTTTTGTCTGTGATGTGTCAGTATGGTGGATGTGTCTGTTTTTTAGGTGTACAGATGTATACATACATATACGTGTATCTGTGTCCATAAAACGTTGTGCATACATTACTATTGATACACTATGGTGTCTTAAGAAACCCAAACCAATTTCTATATGTGTATCGACATCAATATGTCAAATGGTATAGGCTGTTAATATGGAATATCTTTGCATAAAGATTTAACATCTGTCATTACTTTAAAGGCTGAATAGATATTACAGCATTAGGAGTTTCTAATAGATTAAGAAGGTACCATATGTCACGCATTATCCTGCTTTGCATTTTGATACGTGTCAAGCAGTGAATAATCCTGCATCTGAGCAAAGATGGCACTGGGATAACTTTTTGTTTGTTTGTTTTTTAATGGGAGAAGATGATCGTGCTGAAAGGAATTAATTCAAGTATTGGGGGGGCAATATTCTTTGAAAGGTGAGATTAAAAGCAGGGGGTTGTACAGCGGGTCGCAAACCGTTGGAGTCAGTGCAGACTTTGAGGATGGAGGTGCCGTGGCAAGCGCTGGACGGCGTGTTTGGGTGTGAAATTCAATGAGAGAAAGCGCAAATAACTCCAGCCCTCTGTTCCCTTCTTCAAAGTATTGCTAAGGGAAGTTTGGCAGAAGCCGGGACAGGAAATTGAAATCTGAATACTATTTTAAACTGATGGGGTTAAAGGCCTCTCTTTTACACCAGCACACTTGTTCTTTTATTTGATACTTGAACTCTGAAAATTTTCTGTGACTTTCTAGGGAGAAGGAGGAGCAGCTGAGTCGGGTGACAGAGGTACAGAGGCTGCAGGCCCAGCAGGCAGATGCTGCCCTGGAGGAGTTTAAGCGGCAGGTGGAGCTGAACTCAGAAAAAGTCTATGCTGAAATGAAACAGCAGGTGAGAAGGTCACAATGCCAGCCTTTCTGAAACTCTGTCTCAGTAGGATAGCGTATTCTGATCTTATAATGCCAGAAACATGCTTCACTTGAGAGTGCTACATCAAAATCTTTCACAATGTAGTGTCTTTGCTAGCGAGTCAGAAAGGGATGTTAGCAGATGTTTCATCTTTCTAACAAAGCCAGAATTGTCATTGTTATAAAGATATCTGCGGTTATGATACTGATTAGGGATTTTTCAGGAGTGAGAGTATAAAGTGTTAGTTTATACACCCCTATGGATCAGCGTTTGTAATTTTCCACTTAAATGTGTGTCTCTTCCTACTCTTTTTGGAACGGCTCTCTCCTCCGTTAATGAGGTCTTGTAATCAGTTTGAGCCTAAACAGGGGCAGTGCCATCGTGGCTGCTGGCAGTCACGTGAAGGGGACAGAAAAACCCATCTTTCTGTCCCAGAAAATTAGTAGCAGGAATTTACGTGAAAAGATTTTAGTGCCTTAAATTCCTTAGGAGCAAACAGTAGTTAAACCATTGTCCCTGGGATGTTATAAATGCAGCGTGATGAGTGAAATAAGGAACAAGCCACTGGTGATCAAAAAGAAGGGGAGAGAAAGGAGTATGTCCTTAACTTGCTTAACGTGGTTGAAATCTCTCTACATGTTTCAAGCTGGTAATTCTACCTGAGCAGAGACTCTGTTTTCCAGCCTCAATTCTCATAAGGACCCTCGCTGCTGGCAGTGGGATGCTGCAATCTGATACTGTAAGGGATTTGTGAGCATGCTGCCTTAGAATCCAACAAATTCTCTTCTGGTTGTTCTTGTGAAGTTTTTTTTCTGAAAATCTTCAACAAACATGAGAAATTAAGTAAGGCATTGCTGATATTTTTAAGACTCATGCAGACAGCAAATAATAAAGATAAAAATAAAAAAACGCAATAACAAACTTATAAAAGCAAGATTTGTTCTGCAAACTAGACCTGTGAGGGCAATACAACCAATCCGACAATTTTAATCCGACATTTTCTGTGCCATGAGACTCTCCTCCAACTTCTTCACGATAACTTAAAATAATATCTAATTTCTGCTCCAAAAGGGATGTAATCTAATTCTAGAAAGACTAATAAAATAGAACTGAGCATGGAGAAGTCTCTTCTTCCATCAGAGATTCCCTGACTTGTTTGTTGTGGCATATGCCTAGGTATAAATTTAGCAAACTTACTAGTTCAACAGGTAAGTGTGTAATAATAAAAAAAAAAAAAAAAAAAGGGGAGGAAGGGGGGGGGGGCAAACAAATCCAAAACAGAAAATCTGCAGAAGAATTTGGAAAACTTACAAAATCAATTGTCATTTAAAAATGATTGTGTGTTTCTCTGAGAATATTGCTGTGTTCTGGGAAATTTTGAAAATAAATCTTGCTGTTCTCCAAGAACCAGCCACGGAGTTATTCTGCCCCCACTTGCATGCTAAACTCCAGAAATAGAAAGTGGTGCTGTAAGAGTGTGCAGTGCTGTTCTAAGGTTGAAGGAAATACATCAAAGAAACGCTATTGAAGCTGTCTTCAGAGCTTTGTCCTTTCTCATTCTTTTGCACACACGTACTCTTTAGATAAATCAACCCTTAGATTGCAACAGATTGGAAAACTCTATTTTTTGTGGTTAGGTGGAATGTATTACTTATAAAGCAAAAACCCTTGTAGCTATAGCAACACTGTACTTTTAACTACATTAGAAATATCGGGCTTCTAAAACCATTTTTTGGTGTGTGGTAAAGTTAATTATGGAGATAAGCAGAATGGGGTCTTGTAATCAATATTGGATTCATTGCTTCGGTTTCTGTGATATTTTTTGCCATCTGCTTCCTATTTTGGTGAGCTTGTGATTCTTAGGGCTCCCCTCGCGCCCCTTGATGGGTCAATGGTACAGTTTTAGCTGTAAACCTGCATTTTTTTCTCATAGTAACTAGCAAAGAGAGAAACCATACATAGACCACATCATGGGACTTTAGATCTTGTGTTTCCTGGTTTTGGCAAACAACGATCAAGAGTCCTCGTGGCTCATCAGACATATTTGAATGTGTCCTGAGGAGTAAAGCATGAAAGCCAGGAGAGTTAAAGCATTGTTGTGTATGTTTTTACTATTTCACTTTTTAGAATGTTTTCTTTTTCTTAAAAGTAAAAATTCTTTAATAAAGTAATCCTTTATTTTTCTGAGTTTTGTTTAGCGGAGTAAATTATGGCTATGAACATGCAGCTTGAGTAAATATGGATGCAGAAGAGGTTATTTCTAAAATTTTCATTGAAGTCCCTTTCCTTAGTAGCAGGTAGTAGCAGTGAGATTCAAGAACTACTGGAAGGATCACTTCTTACTTTGCATTCTGTTTTTCTGTTTTTCCACTTCCTATCTGGCCAACAATTCCAAGCCTTATATCTTCCTCTCTTGCTGCAGTTCTTTCCAATAAAATGCTTTTCTGAGAACTGCCTTTTCCCTGTCTGGGAGGCGATGTCCAGGTCGATTGGCAAAGACATCTGGGGAAGACGGAGCTCTCCCTCGGGCCCAGCAGGATCTTGGCTCCGGGCTCAGGAATTGGTGTGTTTCTTCTTTTGGTGCAGCAGATGGGCTGGTGGCAGGGCAGGTCCTCCCGACAGCTACAGCCCTTCCTGCCCTCGGGAGGGAGGCAGTGAATTCCCTGCCGGAGTTGGGACCTGGATGTATGAGTGCTGGAGGAGCGTGCGCTGCAGCACAGCACCCTGTGTGCCTGTCCCCTGGAAGCGTGCCTGACGTACAGCTAAAGTTGTGCTTTAGGTACAAAAGCCTTTGCTAATTGGGTTATGAAATTGCTTCCTTGATGCTGTGTGCTGGAATCTGTGGGACTCATTATTCATAGGCGATGACTATCTTCAGAGAACTTTACTTGCAGCCAAATAATTCTCTTTTAAGTTATTTTACTGATTTAATGTAAACTTACATTAAATGTGTAGTTTGTGCACTGACTCACACATGATTTCCCTTGAATTTCCACAGGCAATATATTTTTAAGTGAAATGTATTTGCGTCTTAAATATGTCCAGAAAAAGCCTTCACTTCATTTTGCTGGGATGTGCACCACTGTCACCTGAGACACGGAGCCAGAGCTCTGTAACTGGGGAGTGGTGTGGTGCAGGTGATCGCTGTATCCTTAGGTCCCTATTAATCTGGTATTCACTGAACATTAATTTTCACTCCATACAAATAGTAGTGTTATCATTCTCAGCAAGTTTTCTTTGTGTCTTTGATGGTTTGCAAACAACTGTAGAAACGTCAGGACGTTTCAAGCTCTGCCTTTTTAAAAAAAAAAAATTAAATATTCCCTTTCTTTTGCCATGTAGATGGAAAAGGTTGAAGCAGATCTAAGCAGATCAAAATCGCTCCGGGAAAAGCAATCCAAAGAATTCTCCAGGCAGATGGAAGAGCTCCAGCAAAGATACGAGCAACAGGTCAGTGGGTTTGGTGCGTGGGGAGGAGGGGAGGAGGGACATCTCATGCAGCTGTGGGTCAGGTTGGGTGGCAGATTAGTCCTGTCCTCGCCCTGCGTTGCTGTTCTTTGTGTAAAGCCATAATTTATAGGTACGTGGAGTTTATGTGGTGGGATGTGGAGGGTGAAGAGTCTCCATAGAAAATATTTTTCTTTCCTCTTTGCAGTCCTTTGTACCTCTGACTCTTTCAAATTGTTTCCCAGGATTGCAGGTGGCAACACCTATTTTCATAATGGCCAGATGAAATTATTTAATGCGTTATCTGTTTTTCTTCTTGTCAAGAAACAGCATTTTATTCTTTTTTCTCATTTTTAATGCGGGGAGTGTTCATATGAATGCTTGTTTTGGCCCACTGATAGTGATTTTCATTACTGTAATGTAATTTCAGGGTTGGGAAATATTCAGGAAACATTTGGGTGGAGACGAGAGTGAGTTCAGTGGTGTTGCAAGGTGTAAAGGGAAAAAACAGAACTAGAAGCAGACAAATTATTGTATGATACAGGCTTGAGCGCTACATGGATGAGCCAGCCCATCAGACACTTGCTCAAGGTGGTTCTTTGTCGTGAAATTGAAGCCGTGTGTTTGGTGACACCTGTTAAAGGATGGGAAAAAAAAGTTTTAGCAGTGATAACAGTTAGTCTGTAAGCTTGAAGTTCTCTCAAATCAATATTTTTGCATGGTTATACGATCTGTAGAAATAAGTACTAACCTGCAGTTCATCAGATGTTCTGGCAATTCTGTTCCTATCTACAAATGGTAATTTTTTGGCTTTCAGTATACACGGCAAGAAATACTAAGCCATAGCTCCAATCTTCTGCCAAATAATCTGCTGGTTTTGCACACTAAAGGGAAGTGATAATGCCTATTAGTGTTGCAGTTTATTTTTATTTGTGTTCTTGTTTCATCATGCCTATTATATTCAGACCTTGTTGAGATTGGGTCAAAAACCCTCATAAAACAAGAAATGGAAGTGATACTTTAAAGATTTTGGTGAATCTTTTTACAGAATTGGTATTCTGTAAGAATGTTGATCTTGTGGCAAAAATCAGTGAGAGCCTTTTCCACTCAGAGGAGATGTTCACTGTGTCACTTTCGTTTGATTTACGATAACTACTTTTTCCAGCAAGAAAGAACAACTGGGCTTTACGAAACATCAGTGAAACCCAAGGAAAGGGATTCATCACTAAACAGCTAAACAATGAGAGCCTCAGAAGAATTTTCAGAGGAATCCTGTTTATGCCCTTTTTTGAAATTTATTTCTCTTCGTACTTCATTTGGAATGTTCTTTGAAAGCTTGTGAACACCAGAAGTATGTGACCCTTCCTGCAGCTTGCAGTGGGTTATCATTAGGAACGAGGTCTTTTGTGTATTGTCATTTCTGCAGCACAAGGCTCCTCCAGCCCAGCCACAGCCCGAACGAGCTGTCGGGGCTTTAAAATTGCCTTTCAGGAGTTCCAGCTTCTATTCCCCTGTATTGCTCTCCATGCTTCCAGACTTCTGAACCACTGTTAAAGCAGACTTGTCCTTGCCTTGTTTCACTGCATATTTCTTTGGTGGCTACTTGGGGTCTGACGAACTATCCAAAAAGAGCAGTAACTGAGAACTGGTGGTGGGTATCAGCAGGGCTCTGGCAGAATTCCTGTCGGGAAACAGACACCCCACCAAAAAAGTGGATACTTTAGCTCCTGAGAAATGTAGCAGTGGCTTTGAGATGTTCTGCCTCAAGTGCGTGAATCTAGTTGTCAAAGGGAATTTCTGCACAAAAGGAAGGAAAATTGACCTTCAGATGTATTTTGCGTAGGTTGGCACGGTGAGTGGCAGAAACACTGGGCAATTCAGTTGCGATAAATTTAATCCAGTTGGTAATGAAGACCCAAATTAACTGATGTGCTATCCAGTTCTCTAATCTGAGAAACATCTCAGAAGTGTTGGAACTTGAGAGCTGTGCTTTTACGTCTCTGCTTTATATGAATGGTTGCCTGTGATTTGCAGGATTCTCTTCGAATACTGGTTTCAGAGGTTACTGGTTGGACATGGACTGTTTGCCGTGGGGCTGAAAGATTGCTCTGCATACAGATTAGATATACTGATAGGTTATATATTGATATTTATCTCAATAAATAACCTGATATATGTTGATATATCAATATTTAAAAAATTTTCCTTGAAAAAGAATTAGGAAAAACCCATACAGAACCACGGCAGTTAATGTTTTGTTAACTTCTTCCATTGATAAAGCAAAGAAGAAATTTTGGATCTTGCAGTAGTTGGTCTCAGCTGTCCCGTGTCACTCCTGGTTCCAGCTTCAGCTGATTCAGTGCCACTTTCTTTTGAAGTATCCACTGAGAACACTCTTGGGGAGAAACTGGTGCCTTTTTTTTCTTTAAATATACTTTAGCTCAACTTTGTTCTATTTGCAGCTGTTAGATTTGAAAGTATATTTTGAAGAAAAAATAACTCCAGCAGCACCAGAGTTCCTATCTGCTGGGAGCAGCTGCTCTCGACACTTCAAAGCCAGTGGACACCACAGCGAAGGCCTCAGCCTTTCCTGCCTTTGAAATGGCTGCAGTCTCTGGAGTTGGGCTTTATGGCACCGTCAGCACAGGAAAAAAGCTTGTTTGGTTTTTTGCACCCACTCCCTTTTTTTTTTTCTTTCTTTTTTTTTTTTTTCTGACTTTCTAATTGTATCCTCAGTTTAGCTCAAAATACCTGGGATACCTTCTGCTACAGTAAATTTCCATGAGCCCCAATGTTTGAAAGAGCACGTGCCCAAAGTTTTACCTTGAAGATCTCATCAAGTGTATTTAGGTAATAAACATTGTTTACCTGAGATGTCCAGGAGTTCAGCAGCTAAATATTCTGAAGAGTCTCATGGAGAATTCCAGTGTCCTCTCTGGGAACAGCCGGTGCATGAGAGTGGTGTGGAGGCTGTGACCTCCTGAGGCAGAGGGGAAATGCAGCCTAGGTAGGGAATAGAGCAAAAAGTGGGGATGAAGCATTAAACCAAGAAACTGCTGTGACTTGGGGATGGGACTTGGAAAGGAAGTTCCTCAGGGAAAATGAGTTCTATCCGTGAAAAGCCAGTGCAATGGAGCCTAGAGCTGTTTAGGCTGAAGAAAGGTCATTTAGTCCTGTGGACTGGGAGCACTGGAGAAGCAAGTCCTGCAGATGGGGTCAGCTGGAGGGTTGGTGGCTTGAAGGGTCTGTTGAACGCTTCAGGAGCCACCGTTATTACCTCCTGCTGCAACTGTGGCCGTGCTGCCTTTCTAAGGTAGGAAGCAGGAGGATGAAATGCTGCTTCTACGTTGGATCTGTTGAGTTTACAGTCCTGTTGTGTTTATTTGGTGTGTTACTTTTAGCTCAATTCATTGTCCAGCTGGTGGCCTTGTCTTCAGAACTGCTGCAGACACCATCAGTCCTATCAGAAGACAGAGTCACCATGTGTGCACCTCAAACTCTGCCTCCAGTGCCAAGATCATGCCTCCAGAGGGGTTTGGTGGGACACACTAATAGAGATAACGACCTTAACGCCCAGCTGGCTTTGTCCCTGTATCTTTTCTCAGTGAAGAGTTACTGCCGCTGCACTTATATCCCCACTTTTCTTCTGGCCTCATCCTTCCTTTTCTGTTTCTTCTAGCTGCTTTTTGACCAACCTGTTACCCGCTGCAGTGAAGAAAGCACGTCTCAAGATGTGCCTGGAATGAGGGTTCCTCAGGCACAGGGGTGTTGTAGGAGTTTCTCAGCTGGTAACAGGCAGAGGCTGAGGGTTGGGTTTAGTTGTGCTGGTTTAGTTGTAAGGACGCAGTCTTTGTAAAAAGCTTTGTTCCTCTCTCCTTTGTCTAAGATAATTGAAATACAGTCTGTTCTTGCACGGAGGCCAAATGAGCACGTTAGCAGAGACTCTAAATTTTTCATGTCATCAGCAACAAGCTGCATAAATTTCGTTTAATAAATTAATCTAGGATGCATAAATGTTTCCTTTGAACCATCCTAACACACAGATGAATGCCATTTGTGCAGAATATCTGAGGGATAGTTTCTTCAATCATCAGCATCAACTTTTCACTGCATTATATAGCTAAAACTCACAAATGGGAAAAGGATCCAAATTTAATCTCCGAGTAAAGAGTGGGTGGAAATTCTTCTCGCTGAAGCATTGCTGTTTACAGACTTGTTAACCAGACAGATGGGTATTTACACTGTCTCCTTCAGGAATCTAACCTGTGTGTGATTCCGAGTTAAAAGCCTGAGCTCCCCACATAGTCAGCAGAAGGCACGTTTTGGGGAAGAGGGAGAGGGGGGACGATTCTGGGAATGTAAATTGGTGCCTGCACTAAGGAGCGAGTGGGGCTGCGAGCGCCTGCGGAGCCGCTTCCCAGAGTTCAAAGAAAGTCCTTGAATAAACTCTGAATCCCTAAACAAAGCCTACGTACAGCAAATTCTGTACAGAGCCTGCTACAGACAGGCATTGGCAGTGACTCCAGGTATATTAGTCTGAAAGAAGTATTTCTGTTTGCAGAGCTATTGGCCTCCTTGGGGGGTGGGATCTCCTGGCGCTCACCCGGCGCTGAGTGGTGGGATCCCAGGGATGCAACTGCATTTCCAATAACCTGGTGATTTACTCATGGCAGGAGGATTGAGGTGAGATTTATGCTGCCCATACTTTAAAAATATGAACATTCTGGAAGGTGTATATATTTGATCTCCACAGTGAGGGTGCTCGGGTGTGATGTCGGAGTGGGGAGGATAAATCAAACTGCACTCGGGCGAATAGCCCAGCCTGTGTCTCCTGGAGAATCTCTTGCAATTCTTAGTTTGCAATTGAAATACGGTTATTAGTGGTTGATAATAAGGTGAAGTACAACAGGAAACACAGTCACACCAATTAAGTTATTGCAGCCTGAAATGGAATAGGAAGTGAAACACATTCACTATGTGTGTTCGTTGCCCTACGTGTACTTGCTGCTTCGGTGGCAATAAATACATGGTTCTACACTGATGGATTTTTCACTGCCCTCGGCTCATTATAGCCTTATATCTTGGGAGTACTTTGTGTTCCAAATTATAGTGAAATCTCAAAAAAAGGTGTACTTTTAAAATCCGTTTAATTCCTCTGCTGCACAGGAGCTGTGCTGAGCTCCTTGCCTTGCAGGGAAGAGGCCTTTTTTCCGCCCAAAGTTATGCTAAGCCAGAGCCCAGCATGATTAATACTCCATCCTCCAGCCTGTTATATCAGATTACTTTTAGAAGCAGTGTATTTGTGGAGACGAGTAATCCCCATATCCTCGTGAAACACGCACATTTATTTATAGGCTTAGGAGACAGAAACTGCTGGATTTTACCGGAGTTGTTATTTGGGGATAGATGCTGTGCTGGGCAGAGGTTAGGGGTGGGTTTTGAGCAGGGTAATGATAGTGAAGACACCTGATTTACAAACACTCTTAAATGCTTATAAAATTGCTGAAGGCAGCCGTGCTACACGCGCGCTGTGTGAGCTCCCTCGTGTCACTGACGGTGGCTTCTCCAGCCCTCAGTTCAGTTGTGCCAAAACAGCGCTCAGAAAATCATCCTGCCATGCAAGACCATATTTTATGTAGGTGTTACTTACAATATTTCTGGAATTGTGGACATAAATTTACATGAATTTTCATACTCTGGTGTCAAATATTTATTGTAGCAGTTACATTTTTCAAAGAGGCAGTAAGCTAACTAATTTCCTTTCCCTCCTTTGGGGACTATAAAAAGAATTTCAAAGGCGTGCTTGTTCTGGAGAACAAGTCGAAATTGTTCTAAAATTGAAAAGCCTAAACCTAGTGTGTGATGTAAAAGCAAAATCTGGGTAGTAGAAGGTCTAGTCTATATTAGGGACTTTAAAAAGGTATTTGCTGATGTTGATTATATTACAAGTATTTGGCTTCTGAAAATACCTTCTGCAATCAGCGGGCTGTTTGCTGTGGATCTTTGTTCTTCAGATGTACAAACGACGACGTGATTTCGCTTTAGGTCTGTGAGATGGTCCCTGGTCTGAGCAGGTGGTTCGAAGGCACCGGGGCTGGGCGCAGGGAAGGCTGGGCGCTGGAAGGGCATCTCTCCCCAGATTTGTTTGACAGTTTGGTGGGGGGGAGTGTATTTGTGAGAGTGGATGACAAAAGACTGACACAGTTCTTGGATTAATCTTTTTTTTTTTTTTTAGCTTTTTGATAAGAATGTTGTCATCTTTTTTCAATTCTTTACTCTGCAAGAGTGAAGAAATATTGTTAAATTTCAGGTAAAAGCAGAGATTTAAAAATTAAACGGTGTAATTCTGGTGGTGGCTCAGTTAATCAGCTCTTGGCTAGTGCCTTGACTAAGGTTCTCTCATACTGATGCAGAAAGAATTAAAAACTGAAGGATTCAGGAAAGAGGAGATTGTAAATTTAGAATACTTGTGTTCCTTGGCACTACCAGTACGTCACGGTGTGGGAGAGACCAGTGGGAGCAGACGGTGCAGCTCGGTCCAGGGTCCAGGCTGGAACAGATGTGCAGAGAAGAGAATAAAAGATTATCATCTTTGGGAGGGCAAAATGAGGAAACATCTAAGCCCCAATGAATGCGATGTGATTATGGTAATAGGGCGCACACTATTCTTTAATGAATGTTTCTTTTCAGCGTCGCCCCTAATGCCCATTGTGAATGTCGTGTTGCTTGTCTGCCCGAGATGTACAGCACCCAAACTGCCTGGCTGCAGACGTGTATCTGCTGGGTTTGGGTGGACATTGAATGTAACCTGATGAAGTGCTGAGCATCTCGGGGGAGATGCAGAAAGGTCTCAACAAGGTACAGTTTTTAAAGGAGGCGGTTTTGTTTTGTCATTCAAAGGGCGCTTAAGAAGGCTCCTCCTCAAAGAGGAGACAGAATCCATATTGATTTATGAAGAATTAATATAGTTTTCATGTGTCTCCCTGTGATGAAGAAGTCCTGTTGTTGCTGACAAACAGCATGGGTTGGGTTTTTTTCCTTTTGTTGGTATACATATTTTTTTTCCTTTAAAAAAACAACCACCAACAACAATAGAAGACCGAGAGGCAGGAGTGGGAGAGAAAGTGTGGTGCTTGGCAGCGGTTCTGAGGAGAAGAGGAGGTTCAGTGAACACTCACCAGAGCACTCAAATAGCTGCTCAGTCACTTCATGTTATTTTTACAGGAAAGCACGTTTTCTTGGTCACAAATGTGGGGTTCTTGTTAATATTCATTATGGAAGATGGGTTTTCCAGCTCTTTGAACTTGAGGGAATGAAAGTGCTCTCGCCCCATCCTTTCCCTTCTCTCCATCTCTGCTTCCTGCCAGAAATCTCTAAAAAGCAAACCAAAAATGTCATGGGGAATACTTTGCTTTAAGTGGTGAGGGTTTTTTTTCCTCCAACGAGTTTGCCTTTTATAACCCCCCTTGCTCACCCGGCCACCCCGTCCCTCCCCACGCAGCGGGGGGGACACCCCTCCCACATGCAGAAGGACCCGTCCCTTTTAGCTCTTCCCACTGCTGACATTCAAAAGCCTCGTGTCTCTAATATAGATTCTGTAAGTGAAGAGACTCCTAAATAACCTGCAATGACTGGGGTCAGGTGGTGATGTGCACGTGTGTCGTGGGACAGGTGAAGGAGCAGGGTCTGTCCCTTGTCCCCGTCTAGCACATGGTCCTGCCTCCGGCTGTTCCTTCGTGATGGCCTCTCTGATGGGGGGGTCTCATGGCCACCTCACCCTGGGCCAAGTGCGGCAGAGCCAGCTGAAAACCCAGTAATTAGGAAATGTTTGACTAAAAAGACTCTCCCGTTGACATGATTTCTTCTTATTCAGGTCTGATCTATGAAAAACCGCTGAACGTTTTTTCCCATCTCTTGGGCAAAGCCTCCACCATCACTCTGGGAGGAGGAATGCCGTGCTCTGGGCGCGCTGGGGACACCGCTGGTCTTGGCTTTCAAAGAAACCAAGAAACCTTGGGTAAAACCCCGACTCAAAGAACTTAGTGTGAGGATCCCAGGCCCAGCAGAGATAATGTGTGCCTCCTGGGGGGTTAACTCCTTCAGGGACCTCAGACGTCTGTTAATGAGCTCTTTAGTATCATTAACTAATGTAGATATGTTAAACCGTAGAATATTGCGTCTGTTGGACTTGCTCCGTTTTGGGAAGGACGTTTTGGGAAGGACGCTCCCGGCCGCCGCAACGGTGACAGATCGTACTTTTAAACCTGGAACACGCTGATCTGTAGTTTGAGAAAAGGCTTTTTTTTTTAACTTCGCTTCAAATTTGAAACCCGAAAGCCACGCCAACAGCTAATATTATTCCAGAATTGAATGCTACAGCTTTAAGATAAGGTGCCGGGGCGCTCTCGGCGCACACACAGCCAGCTCCTCCCGTTCCCTTGCCTTTTTTTTTTTTTTTTTTTTTTTTTTCTCACGCTGAAATACCCCACCATATTCATGATAACAGCATTATTTTTTTTTTTTTTCCCTTCCCCATCCTCCCCCCCCCCTTTTCGAAATCCACCAAAACTGAAGAAAAATCCAAGTGACTGTTCTTAGCAGCTGTGTGGCCCGGAGTTCAGTGGGGAAGCGGCTTCCTGCCGTCCCTATTCATCACCTGCTTCAAAGGCGGGCTGCCCGCTCCAGTGTGCGGGCCAGGTAGGGTGCCATTGTGCGCAGGCGGGAGGATTAGTATCAAAGCTGCGGCGACCAGGCCCGCGGTCTGGGGCTGCCATTCAGGCTGGCGGGGAGAGGCGAAGGCTGGCCAAGGTCACAGCATCCAGCCTGGTGCGGACTGGGAAAGGATCCTGAGAATAGAGGGCTTCTTATGAAATCATGGCGCAAGCTTGCGGCACAGCAGGTGCCCTTCTGGAACACATACATCTGTTTATGTTGGGATAGCGTAGCCGACAACGGGATAATGGAGCTTTGTTTTTTATAATTTTCTTTCTTTTTTTTTCTATTAAAAAAAAAAAGCCAACTGTATGTACTGCAGCGTTGAGGGAAATCGAAGGAAGAGCTTTCGCTTTGGAAATCATAAAGAAATGTTTAAAAGCTTTAATTGCTGGGTGGGGGGCGTTGTGTGTGTATACTCCAGCGAAGGGGCGAGCAGGCTGCCTATTAACCATTTCGGCTCCTCAGCCCTGCCCACGAGCGGCAGCAGGGTCCGGGGGGGACCGGCCGCAGAATGCGACAAGGCAATTTTTTTTTTTTTTTTTTTTTTTGGTACGCGCCGACATTTGTACCAAGAAATTGGTTAAGGATGCGCTGGATTTGCTCGGTTGTCTCCATTGTTGGGATTGTCTGGAGGAATTCTGTCACGCTAACGGTGGCTTTTTAAAAGGTGAGGTAATAGTGACGTAAAAATAAAATTGCCAAGTTGATGAAATTAAGGGGAAAATTAAGCTGTAGATGAGTTGTCATGACGACAAGGATGTTCTATTGATGAACTGTACTCCTCACTGTCCAATCAGATAGTGGAGCTGAGGCTGGAGCATGAACAGGAGAAGACGCACCTATTCCAGCAGCACAAGGCAGAGAAGGACAGCCTGGTCCGAGACCATGAACGGGAAATCCAGAAACTGGAGAAACAGCTCCGCGCTGCCATGGCAGAGCACGAGAGTAAAACTCAAGAATGCAGGAAACGAGACGGACAGGTAATGATCAATAATGTTTGAAAGGCGTATGCTTATTAGAAAATGCTAATAATTAGTGTTTCCTGTTTGCCAGCATTGTTGATGATGCACGCTGAGGGAGCATTTGCGAAACTGGCACATAAACCTGATTTTGGTTTTCTTTTTTCTTTTCTTTTTTTTTTTTTTCCCGCTTTCCCCCCTCCTTTCCCACTGCTGAATAGGGCTTTAACTGCAAAAACCACAGGTAGCCAGATTAAAAATCCCATGGTGCGCTATAACTCGGCCTATTTATAATCTTGTCTCATTTTCTTTCATGATGGATTTGTTTAAGAAAAAAAGGTATCTGTTCTTCTCCCCCCACAGCCCTCACACTCACCCCTCCTTTTCTCCTTCCTGGGCAAATCCATATGAATTATATCTGCTTCATTCGTATGCTTTTTTTGTTTTAAATCTCTGCAGGTAACTCATGAATGGCTTTGTTTCATTTTGTTCATGTCTTTTTGTTTCAGTTTTGCATCCTAGATTTGCATTGTGTGGTTGGCTCTGTATGTCGGGTGTTTGATAAGACGGGCTGGGTTTGGGGTTGTTTGCCATCACGTTTATTTTCCTCCACACGCACGCACCCCTCCCGTCCTCCATCTCTGTGGTCACTGTTGGAAGCCATTTGGCAGAATAACCCCCAGCTGGGGTAGCATTTGACTCTTCAAACTTCTGGATGAAATGCGCACTGTCAGCATGGAAAATGATCTTTATGAGTTTTCAGTTCAAAAAACATTGTATTGCATTTTTTTCAGTATATTTTGTAAGGATGGCACGGTGTATTTTCCTAACAGCCTATATTAAAAAGGCCTGCAATGGCAATATTTAAAATTTTTTTAGTTTAAAGAGTATTCAGGAAATAATCTTCGCTAATCAGCATTAGAATTACTTATCATGCATGGATTATTTTATACTAAAACTGGACATTTTGGTAAGGCATCTTTAAGGACATATGTTTTCCGCGCACCATCGCCTTCCCTACGAGATGTGAGACTGACATCGAGGCGTTTTCACTTTACTTCCCTCTAGACTGGTAGGCTCTGTCTTTCACTGGCAATCAGAATGTACCTAAGTGAAATCGAATATTTAATTTTGAAATTAGGGGTTTTTTTATTACTTTTGGACAACTCAAACTTATTGAAATCCTTCTTAAGTCTACGGGAAGGCAGACGGCTTGTTGGGGGAGGATGAGGACGTGTAGCAGAGCCAGGACTTATTTCTCCATTTCCACCATTACGGTTTTCCAAGGAAAACGAGAGATACTTTTGTGAGAATGCTTGGGAAGAGGATATTCAGGTGGCTTCTGAAAAATGAAATCTTGCCCTTTATTCCCCGCTCTATTATAAGAGTGAACAAAGACTTAAATTTTTAAAGGGACTGGTTTTTATCTTTGGCTATTTTTACTTTGGCCCAAGATGCCTCTGAGCTGCAGAGCCGTTTGCGAGTGCCTGGCCAAAGTTGTGCCGTGCTCTCACCTGCAGCCCTGACGGTGTGTTTGTGCAGAGGCAGAGCTGCAGCACTCACATTAAAAAACAGTTTTAGAATTAAATAGAATTATTCTGTCTACACGCCGGCGTTCATTACGCTTACCGTATTGCTTCTGTAACACTGAATACAAAGGTGAAAAGGGACTTTCTTGAGCAAATTCAGAGAATCTGGGAGGTGTCATGTAAGTATCTCTCTATTTTGTTGTGCTGTGGGTCATTTCTGGCAGAGGTTGGAGCCCAAAGGTTGGTTGTGCTGTCTGTTTGCAATGGGGTATATAATGCTATGACGGAAGCTATGTAGGAAGCTAGAAATTATCGCAGCAATTAGGAAAATCTGAACAGTCTGAATAGCAAAAACTTTAGCCTTTTTACAGGGCTTCTCTTTGTAGTTCGAATATCCCTGTACAGTCATTTGAACATTGCTGCCATGAGAATGACATGTAAATCAGGGAAGAAAATGCGGTTGCCTTTGACTAGAAGTGCTGTTGCTTATTTAAATTCTAGTAAGAATCTATCAGCTTTCAAGGACGCATATTTTTTCCGTTTTGGGAAATAAATCATTCTTCGTTCCTTCCTCTGGTCTTTGTATTGAAATCACTTTTGTCTTTGCAGAGAGCTCAACAAACAATGCTGGTGTTTCTCATGGAACTATGGCACATTTTTAATAAAAAATTTTTAGTCTTTGCCTATGTTTACTAAATTGCATGTTTTGGACATCTGATGTGACTAATGTCCAATGTTGTTTATGAAAGATTCGGCAGTCTCTTACTAAAGATACCACAGGGATTTAATGAGTTTGTGACATAGCTTTTTAAAAACCTGTTAAATTGGAAGCATGTTTGACAGCAGTAATTTTTGGGGCTGCTTTATGTTACAGTGAAGGTGCGATGAAACAGGAGAAGAGGCCATTTTGCTTTGCTAAATGAAAAGAACATTTTCTGGGTGTTTCAAAAAATTTAAATAATAATTGGTGTTAATCACACACGAGTAGCTTGGTTTGAAGGAACTATCTGTTTGATGTTTGGTGACTGATGTGAAGCACCGTTATTAAAGGTATTCACTGTTATTCTTTCTTAAATCCTCTTCCATATGAGAGAGTAGCAAATATTTAAAATACTTATTCCTTACTATGTTACTACAGACAGCTATGACTGAGTACTGCAGAACAATATATTATACTGTTACTGAAAAGATTAGGTGGGTTTTTTAATTGCGTATCCAAGGTCCCTACTTTCACGTAGGTCTTCAGCTATTGAGAAAGATAGTATACAAAATGGTTAGATTTTATTCAAATATGAATACATTTAGTAATGCTTTGATCAGAACTAAAGAATAAAAATTAAGATTTCAGTGCACTGCCAGATTTTAATTAAAAATAAAATAACATTACTGCTTCTTTGAAATAAAAGTTCAATATATTTTCGGGAAAAGAACCTGATTTAAGTGGATCACCTTTTGTATTGCTGATGAGTTTCTGGATAACAATTGCATTCCACTTTAGATCTTGGATTTATCCATTTCTAGGAGGCTTGCTTTGATTTTTTTCACCTACAGTTGTAATGCTCGGGGAGGAGTAAATTGACATGTAGGTCAATAAAAGTCAAAGCAGTACAAAGGCTTTTATACCATGCTGTGTCCTTGTAGTCTTTTAAATCCTATGCGTTTTCTATGAACTGCCATAATATTGTTATTCTTTAAACAGTAGCTAATAATATAGGAATTCTTTTTTTAAAAAGGGTAGTTTAGAATCACTAATGTTTAAGATTTTTTTGTTTGTATTATCTGAATTTTCTTTAGAAGCTACGATGTGGTTGGTCATTCGTTCCCCACCTCCCTAAATAATTTTATTCTATACATTAGTTCACAGAACAGGGAAACTCCTTGGATGATAGAGATCTTCCTTTTGTTTTAATAAAAACACCCTTGCTACTGAATCGGCGATTTTCTGAAGCAGGACTTCTGATTGCAGAGAATAATACATCGAGTTTGCTTCTGCGAAATAGGATAGCAAGGTTAGGAAATTTTAATAACCGCTGGGCTGTGGTGCCAGCTGTACCCTTATATTTCCCTTTTATCCTGGGAATGTCATTCTCTCCCCACCGTCTGACACGTGCCCTCAGCCAGCTCAAAGATTCTTGTGTTCCAGCTGCTCTACAAACTTGGATCATTTTCGTGCTTGTTCTTTGACCGTTGACCTGCGGGCCAGAAGAAGAAAAATAAATGTACCCCTGAAACTTCAAATAGAGCGCTTTACACTGAAGCGAGAGGAAAAGTTTCTGTGAGGAAACGGAATTCTCTTTCCAGGGCCTGTTCTCAGATAATTGGCAAGTCCCCTGATCTCATCCATGGGTAATTGGGTTGAGGAGCTCAAGCACCGAGGCACGTCTTGCCCGTGTTTGTCACCGGCGTCGCGGTGTTTAATTTTAACATACGCTGTTCGTGCTCTCACAAAAGAGGCTGCTTTAAGAGCAGGGGGCTGCTGTTTGGGGGTGTCTTGGAGCTCTCGATATGCCATTCCTGGCTGGGAAAGGAAAACCTCGAGCAGTTCTGAATCATGCCAACAGACACGTCGAGAATGGAAGTTCCTATAAAAAAGGAGCAAGCTGGAGGTGGTGAGAAGAGTTAGTAAGGTGTTTTGCCATGGCTGAAGTACCCGTTTCCTTTTTCCTCCCTTGCTTTTTGCACTTCCCGTAACCCCCTGGCCCTTCACCAGCCCGTTTGCTTTACCTTCTCGGGAACCAGCGGCTCCTTCCCTGGGCCCAGTGCATCGGGTGTCCCTCATAGGCCGTCCTTTCCCTTCTCTTCCGGCTTCTCCTCTGGAAATTTGCTACTTTGCACTTGTAAACAGTGATCTTAGAATCTTAGAGTGGTTTGGGTTGGAAGGGACCTTAAAGATCATCGAGTTCCAACCCCTCTGCCCTGGGCAGGGACACCTCCCACCAGACCAGGTTGCTCAAGGCCCCATCCAGCCTGGCCTTGAACCCCTCCAGGGATGGGGCAGCCACAGCTTCTCTGGGCAACCTGGGCCAGGCTCTCACTGCCCTCACAGCAAAGAATTTAATTCTAGTGTCTAATCTAAAAAGAATTTCGTGCAGCTCTTGCTTTATACCTGGTTTTGTCTGAATCAATTCCAGGCTGTTTGAGCCTGTTGAGTTGGCAATAAAAAACAATACAGTGATGATCATTATTTTCATTCCAGCGATGATTGTTATTTTCATTCCAGCAAATCCTTGATATATGTTTGTGGCCTGTACAGATAATTACTGTATCAAAAAAAAGTGGGGGGAACAGAAGAGATTTATCTTGCCTCCATACGTGTAGTCAGACTAAATGTTTGTCTGACGGAGAAGCTTTATCAGCTATTGACAGGAGAAAATACAGAAAAAAAATAATAGAAATATCATAGACTTGTTTAATGATAACTAAATACCCCAACATACACACAGTTTCTGTGTGTGTAAATGTTGCTGTAGCAGTAACTTTTCAGAGCCGTACTAATACAGAAGGAATTCGGGAGCATTTGTTTCACAATAGGAGACTTTCTGAAACTTTGATCTGAAAGACCCTATTGTTACTGCACAGATAAATCACCCATCAGCTCTTCTGCTTCGTGTAATTGTTCTAATATCTCCAGACACCGCTTTCCACAGAGATATTCTTCTAATACCCATGGAAGCAGTTTGCTTGATGGTGTCTGGAGGGTACAGATAGATGTAGCCTGTGAAACGTTCAGATTTCCATGGTGCTGCTGAAGTCACTTCCCTATACACTTTTGATTAAATAAATTGTGAATCATTTTTTTCTTTGACTTCTTTTTGTTTTCTCAATAGAAGATGTGTTTGGCAGGAGAAAAAATGCGTTGTTTGCTATGCAGGCTTTCTCTGCAGACAATCTGAGGAATGGAGTTGCAGTCTAAATATTTGTTTGTTCTATTTCACTTGGCGAGTAGCTGTTGGGCTGACAGTCAGACTTCTGTAGACAGACAGCCGTTCCCTTTTAGCCTTTCCTAAACAAAAGCTTTTTTGGCTATATTGCAGCATGTTTCACTTACCACCAATCAGCCCAGGGTAATCAACATGGCTGGTGATGTCAGATATTTAAAATACCAAATATTTGTTGCAGCGCTCGTGTGTTTTTCCGTGGTTGTTGTTCAGAGTCTGCTGACTTGGGGCTGGGCTGGATCCCATTGCTGAGGAGGATCTACTAAAATCAAGGATCTGATGGTGGGTCCTGTAGAGACATTCAAGCTGGGCTTTAACTGATAGTATCGCTGTGAAGTTGAGAATTGACTGAAATGGCCCAATGCGCTGGTTTCCTGGGGAAATGCTCCTGCCCTGTCCCATGCTGGGCTCTGGTGATGGACACAGCTCCTTTCAGCTGTCCTGGGGTGAACGCAGAGGGCTGTGGCACAGGCATGGTCTCTTGAGGTCTGAGGGAAGATGGGCCTTTGCTCTAAAACATGGTTCAGCAGCTGCTGCTTCTGCTTGAGATGCCTTCCCAAAGGCTGTAGAACAGGTTATAAACATCTGCCGCTTCCTCGCTTGGAACCATCAAAGTGTTCTCCTGCTGTAGTAGGTGATCATCTATGATCTCTGCCACATTTTCCCTTAACTCTCACTTTTTACGATAGGACTGAAAGCAGAGAGTGAGGAGTTCGGTGCAGGAGGTGTGATGTTACTGCTCCTCTGGCCTTTTGGCATTTGAAATATTTAGTAAAGACATTTTTGGAAGCCATACATAATACTACATAAATTGTCATTTGCTGATTAAAAATGTTAAGTTAGCTTAGGAGAGAACTGACATTTTGTGCTGTCTACAGTGTATGTAAAAGAGAAAGCAGTTGCCATAGAAACCGGCTCATCACATAATATGAACCCTGATTCTGAGATGGAGTTCTTTTCAGCAAAATGGACTTTCTGTGTCTAGAATATGAAATTGAATATATATGGTAGTTGTTATTACACTGTAGTCAACATTTTATATTAATTTCTTGTTTTAATTTTAAATATTGGCAGCTGAAAAGGTGGAGTATATAATTTCGCTTGTGTAGGGGCGGGGTGTGTATCATATGGCAGTAATTTTATTTTATACCATTACTCCCTGTTTAGGAACAAGTGATTATTTCCTGCATAGAAGTTAATAAATACAGAATAATTTATCTGAGAAAAGCCCAATGAGATCAGTGTTGCTCATCAGCGGGGTAAGGGATCTTTGTGCCAGTTTTTAACACACACACACTGGGTGTGGCTTTGCTTGTGGGGTTTGTATGAGAATGTCGATTGGTGTTAATCATTCATTGTAGCCAAAGCTATACATAGTGTGACATTATTTTTAAAATTGAAGTTATATAAAGGAATACTGAAGTAATAAGTGATCAAGTACATTAGTAAACACAAAGAGATGACAGTTAACAGCAGTGTGTGAGATAGTGTAATGTAATTTCTAAGCAGGCAAAAATCCTGTGTTACTTTGCAGAAGTGGTCAGTTTACAATCTAAGCTCTTGATTTTGAAATAAAAGGAGCACGTGCTTTCTCCTTGAGGCTCAGCGTGTGGCAAAGACAGACTCTAAAGTTTCTTACTAATATTACTTCCAAGTATGAGAATCTAAATCTTCTCTGTTGAATGTAGTTTCTGTGACAGTAGATTGTTCCAAATATTACAATTAAACTTGTTGTTTGGTAAATGTCTGCTGTGCAGCGAAGGGAGTGCTGGCTCACAGCATTCTTTATTAATGTTTTTTAGTTCTTTTGAAGATTGCTTTTTTAGAGTTATCTTATAATTTGCTTGAGGCAGTTGACTTCTTCTAATCCATAGAACAAGTACAGCAATTTGGAAAAGAGCAGTGCAGTGTCTACTTCAAATGTTCCACTGGATGGCTGAAGGGATGACCTCTAATGCAAGATCAGGATTCATACTGAAGTTTTTTCACAGCATCATAGAGTAATTTGGGTTGGAAGGACCTCTGGAGGTCATCCTGTCCAACCTCCTACTCAAAGCAGGTCTAACTTCAAAATGACATCATGTTGCTTAGGGCCAAGTCCAACTGAGTTTTGAAAATCTGCAGCGGTGGAGATTTCACAACCTCCCTTGCAACCTACTCCAGTGCTTTACTAATCCCTTATGAAATTTCTTTTCCTTTATAACCAGTTGGAATGTCTGTTGTTACAATTTGGATCTGTAGCTTCTTATCATTTCACTGCCACCTTTGAGAAGAGTCTGCCCCTGTCTTCTCTACAATTCCTTACACTCAGTTGAAGACAGCAATTAGATTTCTCCTTAGCTTTCTGTTCTCCAGGCTGAATAAACCTAGTTTGGTGAACTTCCTGAAGGCCCTAGTGGCCTATTCCTCCAGCTTGCAGAGTTTGAGGTCCATGTGAATGGCAACCCTGCTCGCCAACATACTGACCGCTTTGCCCCCAGGAGATGCCATCCACAGTATTGCACAGGGTCCGTTGTGTTCTGTCATCCAAGTCATTGGTGGAGATGTTTGCCTGAATCAGCCCCATTTAACATTGAGAAATACCACTTGTTGCATATTGACTCCTACACTTCAAACCCAGTCGTCCAGAATGTTCTCCACTCATGTTGTAGTCCAGCCACCTGGTCTCTGTCTCTTCAGTTTGCCCGCTATAAAAGTCTGTATCAAAAGTCTTGCTCAAGTCAAGATAAAAGGCATTCACGGTTCTCCCCTTTCCACAGACCGAGTCATTTAATTGTAGAAGTTACTTTGGTCGAGCATGATTTGCCCTTGGTGTATCCAGGTTGGCTGTTCCCAGTGACCCTTTTATTCCTCCTATGCCTGGAAATTAATTTCACGGAGTTTTGCTCCATAATTTTTCCAGAGATGGTGGTTAGGATGTCCTGTCTGTGACTACTTATTAATGTGCCGTGTATTGCAAATAAAGTAGTTACATTTTTTTAGCCTGTGCTTTTTCTCTTGTCCCTTTTCTAAAGGAAGATTATCCAAAATCAATTTAGTCTCTCTTCCTTAGGTCAGCAGATGTTAATTCCATTCACTCGCTCCCACCATAAATCAAGTTTTGAACAGTAGTCTAGCTGTTAAATGATTTATCTGATAGGAGAGATTTTATGATCCATTCAGTTCCTCAATTCAAAGGTATTATAAATACCAAATGAAAGAATGAAACACGAGACGAGAAATTATGACAATCTGTAGTTTGGAATGTTAACACCACTTGTTTTGGCAGTATTACTGGTCTTAAAACAATAGGATCCATATGGATGCTAATTTTCCCAATTTTGAGCAATAAATACAACCTCTTTATGGTTTAAGTAATGTTATTACTCAATACCACTGCAGGGGCCAGTAGACGGTTTCATGATGAGGTAATAAATAGCAATTTTGGAGAGCTGATTATTTGTATTTTTTCTTTTATGTGGTTTGTGATGGGGGAAGAAGAAATCTCAAAGCCAGTTGAGAAGCCTTGCCCTCTCCTGTAGCTGACATACTTTGGCTGAAGATATGTCAGTTGAGAAATATGAGACCATCCATAAAGCTCCGCACGCTCCCACATTAAAGTATTACAGAGAAACCTTCAAGTGGAAAACCAGTAACAAACTGCAGCTGAGAGGCTTATGGCAAACTGCTCTGTCCTGGGCGCCCCACCACCGCGCGGCCTGGGCCTCCGCCTGCTGCTTGAGTCGAGAAGAGAAAGGGAAGAATTCTCTGGTTTTCCTCAGTTTCACAGATGGGCGCTACGAGGGGAAGAGCCCAACCCAAGGGCCCGAGAGGGGCTCTCTGTGGATCTGGAGGTGATGTTACAGGCACCAGGCTGAGTCCTTCACTGTTAACGTCTGTGCAGCTGTTTGCCCACGGGCCCGGCCCAGTGTCGGCAGCAGCTCCTCAAGAAGTCTCTGCTTCTGCCTCAGATGTTAGGAATTTGCTAACCCATCAGCTGGAGGGGTGGCCAAGTGCTCTGCACTCTTTCACCACCGCTCCTCACGCCAGTGCCGTGCTGGTGTAGGCTGGGCTTTGTCTCCTGACAGTTCTGAGCAGTGAGTAACAAATATGTGCTAGCAAAGGTCTCCTGACTGGACTCTGTGCCCATGGAGGTCCCTGCCCGTGGCAGGAGCGTTGGAACTAGATGATCTTTGAGGACTCTTCCAACCCAAACCATTCTATGGTCCATGGGATGTGCAAAACAAAGAAACAACCCAGCACAGTGCAAGGAATGATGGTGTTGGACCTGGGTGGTGGAGACTGCCAGTCACCAGTTGTGTTTCTGGTCAGCCCTGCTGTGGCACCACCTCCTCCAGGGAGTCAGCTCAGAAGAGACTGTGCCCTGTGTCTCCTTGTCACAACTGGGACTCTGCGGCTGGTCCTCGGGCAGGACCATCTGCCCCGGCAGGGCCTCGGAGGGCCCGTCTTCTCTTTTGGATTACTCCACATTTCCCATCCTGAGTCATAACCTCCTTCTCTTTTCTGCTCCCATTTTGTGTTTCTGTTTTCCCACAACTCAGATAAGAACAGGGATTTTAGGTTATGCATTTGGGGAAATTCCAGATAGAGAAAGGTTTGTGTGTCCTCAGGTACGGCGTTGGGCAGGTGCTAGGAGGGTTTGTGAGTGTGTGTGTGTTCAAGCTTACACAATTGTATATGCTCTTGTTGCAAGTTGTCTTTTTTCCTTCTTGGAAATCTATCTTTTTGTCCCTGTGTTTTTCTTTTCCTTTTTTTTAAGAAACAAATTAGAAAGAAAATACATTATTTTAAAAGACAGTATTGTCAATATGAAGTCAGACAGCAGGGCTCTTCTTTGGTCCAGTCACCTTTGAAGAAATGAGAGATGATTGCCATCTAACTTTAACAACTGCTGTTTCTTTGTTTTGAAAGAGTGGCACAAACTCTGAC
This sequence comes from Calidris pugnax, assembly GCF_001431845.1. Classification (NCBI taxonomy): domain Eukaryota; kingdom Metazoa; phylum Chordata; class Aves; order Charadriiformes; family Scolopacidae; genus Calidris; species Calidris pugnax. The sequence goes on along the minus strand of NW_015090957.1, from coordinate 1,848,596 downwards.
AGTGATTTAAGGTCTTTAGTGTTGATTTCATACGAAAAGATATTTTTCCCAGTGTGACTTTAAAGTAGACTTTCTCCTCCCAATTACTCTACATGTTGGCAGCAAATTAGCTTTGAGAGAATATTGGGCACATCATAGTTCACCGTTGATGTTCTGGGGAGTCGGGTTTGGATCTTTTAGCTCAGTCAGACCCATGACTGACGTTGTTCATGTCTTCCGTTTCTGCAGATTTGAAAGACTTCCTTTTGACAGGGAAGGTGATGTGGAAAAAAAAGAAGCCAGAATACAAGAAATGATTGGCAAAGTGATGATATCATCAAATGTTCAAAGACTTTGCAAATTGAAGCTTATTAGGCTGACATTTTGTCTTCTATTCAGCACTAATTGGAATCATGCCTGGGTGCATGATGTGGAAGGTACTTAATACCTGAGTGTTTATCGTGACAAAATGACAGAAATCGATGTCAAGGGTGCCGTAGATTTCTGTTTAATGGAGAAAACAATATATTTCAAACTGCAATTACACGTATCATAGTAATTTTTATTCATATGTATGAAAGTCCTCCTAAGTTTTGCAAATAAGAAAACTTTACTTTTGACCCCTAAATTATTGGCCTGATTGCAACCATTCTACTCTCAGGTTTTAAAGTTGTTCTTCAGAGTTCATAAAAATAACAGCGATAAAGAAAAAAGAAAAGACGACAAAAAAAACCTGACACAGTGTTTTTACTTGAAACAGACCTGAAAATCCCAGGAAGAGTGAACTCCATCCTCCGTACAGGTGATACAATTCTTCTAGAGTTGTCTCTGACAGCACAGACTACAAAGAATTGAAGCTTTCTGCTGTATTGGCAGCTGTAAAATGAATCTAGGAAGGAGAAACAGCGAGGAAGGTGATTTTGGAGCGGCAGCCACTGCACACGCAGGGTGCACTGGGGTACTTGAAAATATCTGCATGTCCTGCTGTAACTGGTGTCACTGGGATTTCCCAGGTCGAGGTGACAGCCCCTGTCGAGGGCGCGTTGGTGCTGCCTGGGGTAGCACCAGTGCCCAGCGCCTCAGTCTGCAGATTCAGCTTGGAGCCCTACAAAGTGGAATTCAGATCTTCAGTTACACCTCTAGTACAGCATAAAATTAATATTTCTGCAACAGGTGATGGAAACAACTAGCTGTTAGTTGAAATCATTACCTGAATTACTGTTTCTAGTGAAACACAGATTGATCATTGCGAAGTAATATATAAAAAAAAATAAAAATCAAAACAACAAAAAATAACCCCAAGCACCAATCAATGGAGCCTGCATGCTCCTAGGAATCAGTGCTCATTGTGTGACTGATACAGGTCCCCGTTACTGTAAACTCCAGCAATCCTCTAACCAATAAGACGTTGATAAGCAGTAGTTTAGGGGGTGATGGCAATTATTTGTATGGCTAGAATCCTCTCGGGGGTCGGGGTCTACGTTGTGTTAGTGAAAATATATAATATCAGGCAGTGGCTGTCCCAGTAAGCCCATAACGTGCGTATGGGACGGTAGCAGGGGGGGACAAGCAGAGGTTGAGCCCCGGGATAAACAGTGAGGTTTATCAGGAGGTTCATGTGGTGGGAGCCAGAAAGCAGAAGACACAGCACGAGAGCTGCTTCCCTCGCGTGGCGGGACTAATGGCCCAGTGAAAGTGCCTTTCTATGGTTTGTCTGTAACGTTAAGAGACATCTAAAGTACTTTGGATATTTTCCACATCTGCAGCCGCTGCCCTTATCAAGGGTTTCTCATGTGACTGAGTAGAGAAGGAAAAGTGTCTGACGTTGGGCGGGAGATGAGCACGTGAAGCACATTTTTGTCTGCTCAGTTTGGGAACCTTTATCCGTATTTACATGCTTGTATAAATCCTAGTTGCTCACCCTACTCAAGCTACGTTTAATAACAACTAAATGTGAGGCTTCTAAATCGATGTGCTGTATTGATTTCCATGTAGGAGAGCAAATTTAAAAAATAATTTGTTATTCTAAGTTTTGATCTGTTGGATACTATTGTTGGGGAGTGGAGGGGGAGAGAACGGAACAGGACACAAGCTGTCAATATGCCATTGGTAACATTAGAGAGAAAATACTGCCTTTCCTTTGGAGGTGTGTGTGAGTGTGTTTGTGTGTGTGTATGTGTGTGTGTATGTGTGTGGATGGATTATTGCCCTCTAATGGATAGAATCTGAATGGCTCAGCTTCACATGCTTATATGGGTTTCTGTTGCAAAACATCATTTTCAGAGTGTCTGATGTTTTCCATTTTAGAAGAATCTTGTAATGTTTATTCATAAGACTGATACGTCTTTTGTGGGTAATGTTTCTTTAGTTTGTAAAATTAATTTGAAATTCAGTAGAAAGTCCCACAGCTTAGAGAAGTGCCTTTTCTTTGTTCTCTGAAGTTTTGTTTCAGCTAAGTTATAGCTGCTTAAAATTTGCTATTTTCTTTTCCTGTTTTTACCATAGTGCTAAAATAATATTGGAATATGAACAGAAAGTACCATGTCTCTGTACAATGGCAACATCAATGGCCTTTGGGGAGAAGTGGATGAGCAGAGCTCGCTCCCAGGCGTTGTTAGACCCAGAGCCTGCCCCTGTCTCCACGCTCCTCACCAGAACCCCACAAAACCAGGATCTGCCAAGCTCCTGAGATGTGGGGGGCAGAGGGAGTGAGCTCTTCACCTCGCATCTCTGCTTGAAACCCTGGCTGTAGCTACTGCTCCTGGTGGCCACGTCCATCCCATGTGGTTTGTTTTCTAGGGAAAGTGGCAGAAGTGTGCAATGTAATGTGTGCGGATTGAGGTTTCAAACCTTGGCGAGGTTCATGATAAAGTCAAGTGTTCTAGTGATGTGCAGTAGATTAGGCTTTGTTTTGCTCTTTAAATAAAACTGTCTTTGAGGGTAACTTTAAAATAACCTGAGAAAGAAATCTGCAGGTTAGTTGGAAATTGGATTTACAGTTGTTTGTACTGCAAGTAGTCCACTTTGTCACGTTCTTTATAGTGCAATCCTGACATAGTCGTACTTTTTCCTAGCAGGACTCTGTATTCGTTCAATAAATAGCTGTGGGAGACTTACGTTTCAGAATTATGTTTCTTTTCTCTGCAGCCATTGACCTTTCCAAATTTCCAGTGCTTGTTTCTGCAGTTGGAGAACTATGGAGTGTTTTGAACACTTGGCAGAACATTTGTTGCTGACAGCTTTCTTCATCTCCAGCTGTAGATGCATGAGATGCCAGAGTGTCCAACAGTTACCTTCCTCCCCTTGAAGGAGGTTCATGGGGTGGTGGTGGGCAGCACAGTTATTACAAAGAGGTTCCTGATGGATATGGATTGCAACAAGCCAAATATTCATACTTATGGAATCATGTAAATGTTCTGGGGAGGCCAGCAGCTGGTTTCACAAAGCTCTACTCAGGTACCTCCAGTCTCTCTGTGCATTGTTTTAGCCAAGCCCATCATATTTCTATTTATGACCCAATTAACAAGCTGAATCTTGGTTGGAAGAGCAGAAAGGACAGTACATTAGTCAAAATCCGGTGTAATGAGTGTGTTTTGCTATGAATGACTCCTCTAAGGCGTGATACCAGGCATCCAGTACTGGCTTTTCCTGCCCTTCCCCAGGGCTGGGGCGCTTCCCTGAGCTCCACCAGCCCGGCTTGGCCGGCACTTGGCTTCCACTGCAGACTCTTGTAGTGATCTGAGAGCAAAAGAAATTGTCCCTGGGTTTGGGGTACTACATTTTCCATTCATGGTGAAAATAGAAAAAAAAAAATTGCATATATTAACAGAGAGAGGGAGAATGTTGCAGGAGCATCTTCCCAGTCCAAGATGGAGACCTTATCTGCATGTATAAATATTGGTGTTTTTTCTCTGAACATGATGTTTCCTAGAAATATGCTGTTTTTTCTGAGAATAGTTATTTTCCACTTACAATAGATTGGCAGCCATTGTTTGTATTGTTTAGGATCAATTGAGGGATTTTTCTAAATGTTATTTTGATTTGATGACTTTGTTTGTGACTTATGAAAGCTCTGATTGTTTGGTGCACAAGAAGCTCCAATCCGTTAGAGCTCCCTGCTCACTCAATGCCTGTGATGGCTGCGGTAATAGCACCATTAAAGAACAAAAGGTAGCAACACATAGTAGCTCTGTATCTGGCCAATCCCCTCAAATTACCATAAATATTTGAGCAATCTGAATAGTTTTGGACTCTGTAGTAAAGCTTTCCTGTTCTTATCTGGCACTGAAGGAATGTGGAATAAAGTATTCACTTAACCAAGTATAAAAATATGTATGCTATGCAGTTATAATCATGTGTCATTAATCAGAAAATACTGCAGAAACTCTGACAAATTAAAAACACAAGGATGTGTCTGCAAGGGCTTTTTCAGTCATTAAAAAGCTGCTTCACCTCTCAGGCAAACTATTTAATGGCAACTTCTTTCTCAGTGTACTGACATCTTCAAAGGCTCTGACATCTGTCGGCCTTTGAACTACCATTAAAAAATATTATCCCATTTCCATTCTTTTATGCCCATTTTTTTAATTATAGCCCTTCTTTCAAGTTAGGAACATGGTTGGTTTAAATGATGCTGTCCTTTCGTTTTCAGCCACCCAGCTGCGGTTTGAATAAATTGATGTAGAATCAAAGGCGGGACTTTAAAGGGAAAAGGTTTGATGGACTTGGACTCCGAACCAGATGAGGTTTTATGATGAAAAGGGTTTAATCCCAGCACAGGCATCGCTTCTATCAGTCGAGCAGTACAAAGCGATTCATATATATAGGTTCACGAGAAATGATCTATTTTTTTTTTAAACAGCACAGATCTCTTCAGGACTTGCAAATGTGGCATTAGCTAATATTCAGAGAGCTGATTTCCTTTCATCCACCAGAAGCTTATGATTATAGTACAGTTCTCGAATTGGAAATGAGAGCTGCAACACAGATTTAAAGCTATGCTGTCTGATTTGTATTCAATATACATGTCACTGCGGGACAAGCTAGTCTGGGCCGAGCTCCTTCAATAAAGGGAAAAACAGTTCCAGCATCTGAAATTCGGGGGGGGGGGGGGTACCAATTAATTCTTACCTGCTCTACCTGAGTATTGTGTCGGGTAGTTAGTAGATTACTATCATTTCTAAAGCTGTGCAAACAATCCCTTGTGATAACGTTTCTTTGGCATCTTTTGCATCAGAAGCCGAGAGAAAATTCGCAGCATTAATCAGTAATGGCTTCTAATGTAGTCATTTATATGGAAGGCAATGTTTGTTTTTCTGTGTGTGTTTCAAGGAGGTTTAGCAGAGACAGCCCTGCTATTGCTATACAGCAGTAGCCTTCATTAATGTGATAATTAGGCATGCATATGGAGAAAACTGAAATCTCTGTCTCAACAAGTGCATCAGATGCCGTTTGTCAAAAATACCACCTCCTGGTAGTCAAGACATAGTGCCTCCAATGGCTCCCTGATCTTTGTGCTTCTTGGCAGTAGAAATGTGGTACGTAGGCATGATCTCTTACGTTTACATAATCAGATTGTGTCCTTCAAACCAGTGATGCTTTCCAGAAAAGTTAAAGCAGTAGATTTCAAACATCTGCAGATCTTGTCCTCTGGAAAGGCCATGCCGCGTTGTTGGACGGAGCTGAGGCTGCTCCTTTGGTGCTCTGCCTCCCAGCAGTGGCTTCTCCTTCAGGGCCTCCCCACAACCTGCCAGAGTCCTCCAGTGAGGAGTAACACATGGTTCCTGATCTCTTAATGCAATTTTGACGTTGGTTTTTCGGGGGGAGGATTTATATAAATATAAACATGGACCTCTATAAATGGATATATTTAATTGTTTATTTTATTTTACCAGTATTTTACTAGTACTGGTGTGTGTTTACTCTGTATTTTGATTGTTACATTTAAAGTATATATTAATATTTATTCAAAGTACACTAGATTCAAAACAGTTACATAAATAAGTCTGAAGAAATTCCTGCCACAGGGTGCAGTAGCCTGTTTGTCATTCAGAAAATGAAAGTGGCATCCACTGAATTCAAGGACAAACTGAGAAGGATGAAAAGGATAGAGATCAATGTAAAGGTGCCAGAGGAAGATACTGGGCCAAAAATACTCTTGATTCCAAGAAAAGAAATGTTATGCCGAGAGTTTTCATTTATTTTGTACTGTGATTGATCCTGTCTTTCTGAACCAGTGGCGGTGGAGTGTGATGCTTCCAAAAGGTCTCTGAACTCAAAGGAGCCACTGTCGAGATGATGGGAGTGGTGCAACCAGCACTTGAGGATGAAGGTGCAGAGAGGGGAGACCAGGAGTGGTGTCATCTGTGTGTGTGTGTGTGCACAAAACACACCATAGGTACCATCAGCTGAGGCCTTTCACTGCAACCTAACAGCTAGGTTGGAGCGAAGACTTCCTTCTCTAGGACTTTCCTCCTCAGATGGAGGTGACAAATTTATCTTTTTGTTATGAAGATAGACTCTAAAGATGGTCAACTAGAATCTGCTGCTTCCAATTAGGAACTGATTTCAAAAAGGAGAAAGTCAAATCCTGCACCTGTATGTAATTCTGCATCTTATTTGTGTGAGCAGCCAAGGGACAGATAAGAATTTGCCACAACTCACTGATTCACAGCAACGGTGCAGCAGTGGTTATTGCCATCCAGAAATGAGGGGGGTTTTGAAAGTTAGAAGATGATTATTTCTTTAAAGTCTAAACCTGTAAGTGGCACAGTTTTTATTTCTGAAGCTGCTGGATTTCAGGATTTCTGGGCACATGTACTGCCATTTGTGGGACTGAGAATGAGGACTTCATGCTTGGTTGAAGACTGTTACCTTCACTCTAGCAGCACGACATCAGTAATGAGAGGGTTTCCTGGTGTGCTAGATTCTTCAGTAGAGCAGATCAGTACACACAGGCTTGTGCATTTAAGTCATCTTTAGTCACTGGCCCAGAGAATAACAAGGTTAGGTTCCTTAGTTGTTTTCCTATAGTTATGCTGGATTTTCAAAAAATGTGTCTTTTTCACCTTGATTAACTGTCAGGGCAGAACTGGGACAGAAGCACGGCCTTGGAGTCCTCCTCAACTGCCTGTTGAGGAGATGGTCATGGCAGGTGACCTGGATGGGAGTTAGTGTCCAAAGTTTGCATTTCTATGAGTATTAACTTCAGAAGTTGAAGATGGGAGAGATCTTAGACGTGAGCAGCTTATGGCTTAGGCTTTGTATCTGCATTGTGTCCTATGTTTGTGCTGCCAAGTTTGGCAACCGACGCCGTTTCCATTACAGTCACCCTAAAACCCTTATGGGGTGCGTGGGGTAAAACTTCTGGAATACTCAAAAGATGTGTGTGGTTCGAGCAGTAATTTGAACAAATGCCTGCAAAAGTGAAGTGTGTGATACTTTTCTGAGTGGCTTTTTGGGGGGGAGGTGGAGTTGTTTTGGTGGTGTTTGGGTTTTTTTTACTTATAGTAAAAGTCTTTTCTTTAGTTGACAGGGCAAAGACATTTCTCATAGACAGTACGGCCTGTACCACTCCTGGGGACAAATTAGGAATTATAATTTGTTTAATTTTGCTGCCTCATAGAGATGAATGTCTGTAGTAATCCTTAAATCTGTAATACATCATGTCTGCATTTAAATCAGAATTGCATGTTGTTCAGGAAATGGTAATGCTTTTAAATTTAATACGTGGAAAATTTAAATGCAAATGTTTTTCAGAAGCTTTGATTTAGGGGATGCTGGACACAGAAATACTCTGATCGACGGGTAGTTCTTCCCAGTCCTGCAGAGATCTTCAGCCTCCATTCCAGTGTTCCACTGCAGGAAAGTCCTATCCTTCCATAAATATCAGTAGCTTTTCTTCACTTTCAGAACAAGCTTTGCTCCAATATTGTTTGAGAACTGAATATATCGTTAACATTAATCTGAAAGGAGTATTTTCCTTTCACATCCTGAAATACAGAAAATAAAGCTTGATGTTTTTTCACAAAGGAAGACTGAACATGTGTTTGCAGTAATTTTCACTCATCACTGCATTAAGCAGGTGTTTTAGGCCAATTTATTTTTTTTGGCCTCCATTGTATTTCAGGTGTATTACTGTAGGTGTGTAGATTACTGGGTCCTCAGTGAGTGTCTCTGTTAAATTTCTTAGTATAGAGACAGAAGGAAATGAATCCTCCACCTAGTCCTTTCCAGGTAGGTCTCTTGGGAGTCTTATTCAAATCATTCTGTTTGTACAAAGAAAAATATAAATATAATCATTTCTTTCATCAGACAAGAAGAGAGGAGAGAGAAGGCTGGATGTTTTAATTTTTGACTTGCTAAGTTATTTCAAATTGAAGACAGTTAATTTATCTCAGTTTCAACTTGGGAAGTAATCCTTTCACTCACCAGTGTATTGTTTGGTTACACATGGAGGCTGGAGGTTCTTCCATCTGACTAAAGATTATTTTCCTGGGAAGGCAGTGACAATAACCAACCTACATAAGGTTCTGCTTTCTAGCTGCTGTTAACTAAATTAGAATCAAATGGACTTATGTAAATGAAGAAATCAAAATAAGCTCCATTAATTTTAAGCTCTTTGTGGAGCTGTTCAAATGGATGTCTGATTTTCCTTCTTTTTCTCTCCCCCCACCTTTTTTTTTTAAAGCCCAGTAGTTTGTAGCTTAAGTGCCATTTACATTAACTGGGGTTTAGGCAGCAAACTGGCCTCTTTAAAAGAGCAGATCTATTTCAGTGCACTCCTTTGGGGAAAATAGATCAAAATTTGTGTTTTGCTTAATTTTGTCAGAGCAGATCTTGAGAATTTTCCACTCCGTTCTCATGTGTAGTCATAGATGTAGGAACAGGAATGGTGACACTATTTTTGGTGTAACTTTTCCTCCTGGCGTTTTTTACCTGTGTCTTGCATTTCTTTTCAGCCTTCAGAAATATATGGTAAAGTTAGTGAACAGTTTGGGGTTTAGATTCCATTAATTTTATTGAAAATGGAGCTCAGCAGAAGGTAGCTTCTCTTTATTGTTCCTCCTGAGTCAACATTTGCATCGTGTTTCAGGAAAACGCTGCAGAGCAAGAGCAGACAACGTTTGGCAAATGCATTGCTAAGAAATAACATTTAAAGGGTGTTGGGCTTTTCTGGGGACTATGTGAAGTGCAGGGAAAAAACAGTTGACCATGATTTGAATATGAAGAGAGAGTGATGTTTAGCCCCTGGCAGCGCTGTAAAGGTAGAGTGGTGTTAAACCTTCCCCCACCCCTAACCAGCACCCTAGTAGATACAAAATAAGCAAGGTTGGTAAAAATACACTTTTGTCAGATTTGTAAATTTTAGAAGAGTTTCTCAGAGCATACAAAGTGCTGAAGCAATCCAAGGAAAGAATCTTACAGAGGAGATTTAATGTTTAAAAGCAGTTTAATGCTGTTAAAATTAATAGAACAAATATGTAAGTTGGCAGCTCAACACCTCACTTTACGAGTCCTAGTGGGTGTTTTCAAGAGAGATGTCAGAGGTACATTTGCAAAGGTGAGAAAAGCTGGGATTGTGGTGAGATGGAGTTGTTAGATCAGCAATATGGGGATTTGGATTTTACATTGCTGAACACCAAAAGTTTTACTGCTGGTACTAGGGTTGCCACCTGCACTGCTTTTACTGAAGTTTTATTTAAGTTTTTTTCTGTTTGAGTCTAGAGAACTCCCACTCTTTGTTTGTGGGGCAGGTTGATGGAACAGTTTGGGTTGTGGAACAGTTTTCCTACAAGAGGATACCTAAATTTGAGATTATACAACCTGATTTATAAACTGTGAACGTTTGATTTATGAATGTATTAGTCACTTCACCCCATCACTGCAATGGAGTCGCATACAGGATAAAGCAGTCTTCTAGTTAAACTGGGCAATAGTACCAACATTATGGAACACATTTTTTTCCCTCAAGAACGAGGACACTTCAGTGTGCACAAAATACTCTATAAACGTGTAATAAAATGCAGCTTTCCGAGTACTGAAGTTTTAGCTTTTAGTGTTTCCAGGCAGTACCAGACTATTGGTCAGGACTCCTGAGAATTAGGGGGGTGTTAGAGCTCCCTTGGCCCCGTGATTTCCTCCGGAAGAGCTTGCAGGCCCCTGCCCTTTGGAAAATTGGATCCGCTGTTGGGAGGTGGGACCAACCTGTTGGTCATTGAATTGCTGTTCGTTTTCACTTTGTTTCATTTATCTGCTCCCTTAATTACCATATTTATGGGCCTATGTGTTCTTACCCAAAAGGCATTTAAACTTGGCAGTGTAATAGATTGCGCTGGGAAAGCCAAATAGCTGTTTATTACTTATCCCTGTTAATTTGTGCTCTGTCACATCATTACCCACGTGATAATGTGCGTGACATTGGCAGAAGCAGTTTTCTTTGCAAATCAAATCTATCTTTTTAAGGATTCATAATATTGACAAATTGCTGATTTTACCAGTCACAAGAAAAATTGGATAATAAATTCTTAACCTATTTTAATTGAAATTCCTGTGGTATGGAAAATATTTTCAATAGATTTGGTTAAAACTGAAATACTTGAGTTAATTACAAAGCTTTATGTAGAAAATGATGATAAAAGCTTGAGTTACTGAATTTTAATGACTCTTGCTAATTCAAAATTCTTTTAAAGTATCAGCTTAGATTTGATTTATCTTCAGATTTAGATTGTAGCTTAAACAAAAAGATTGCTCTTTCAGCACTCTTCTGTACCCTTTGTATTATTGTCGCGTGTCAAAGGAGGCATAAATGCAGCTGCCGCCTGGCTGAGCTGGCTGGGAACTCCTGTGGGTGAACTGGGACCTGTGGGTGCAGCCCAGTAGGATGCTTTGGGGACAAAAAGGCCCAAGAGCCTTTAGGGCTGTGCCTGGCCCTTGGGACTGCCATCGTTGCCTGTTTTATAACTCGAGGGTAAAAATCATGGGGATAGTTCCCTAAAACCAGAACGAGATCAAGTGTGAGACCAAAACTTGCTGAAACTGCAATATTAAGACTCATTAGTATAAACCAATTTTGTTCTAAACACAAACCAGCATTACTCATCTTTGAAGTTCTTACAGCTTTACGTTTTTCTTAGCTTAGAGCTACAAACAATGTTCTTTTACTTTTTTAGCATGCTTTTATGTTAGATGCATTGGTTATTTTTGTGATGGTAGAGCAACTTGTCTTATCTGTTTCTCAGCACTTTATAAAGCTTTGTTTATTAATAAGAAAGCTAAAGTAGTTCAGATTCCCACTTTCAACAGATAATCATTTCTAAGGCCTTTTACACTCAGTGTGTCACCAGCTGCTGCGTGACGGGGATGGGATACTTCATCCACCTCTTCTGGGACAGTCATAGGTGAAAAGGGAGTCATTGTCACCACTGAATCACTGAGTGCTTCTACTTTGGTTTCTTATTTTCCTTTCCTCCTTCATCATCAAAGTGAGGTTTGTTTTTACTACAGTCTTCCCTTGACTGGACTGATCTCCTTTCAAAAATAATCCACTCCCCCATCACAGATGTTCTGTGATACCTCATCTGTCTCTGTCACATCGTGCCAGTACCAAGGCACAAAGGAACAAATCTCCCTTTCAGAAGGGCTCGCTGACAGTCCCACAGAAGGCACTGTTCAAACACACCCACAAATTCAATGTTCTTCCAGGTGAGAAAATGCTGAGACCATGCTGGCACAGGCAGGGGCAGCAGCTCTTACTTACGTTCAAATCGGGTCCTTACGGGCTAATGTTTTAGGGTTTTATCCTAGACAGGACCATTGTGACCGTGTAACCTACCAGTTCTTGTCTGAAGGAAGTCCATGGAACCACTCAGAGGTTTTGGGGGGGTTTTGTTGGGTTTTTCAAAATGTTACATGTGAGCAAACTTAAACACAGCAAACACCCGCAGGCTCCAGCTGCAGATGCCGGCACAGGTCTCTAAGTCAGCCCAGTGCAGAACTTCTGAAACTCAGTTTGGAGAGTTGTCACAATCCACTTGAGAAGTGCCTTTAAAAGTGATGCTTTTTTTTCCCATCACCCCAAGTACACTCAGCAAGGCAGAGCCAGGAAGGGTTATTGCAGCTTCGTCTGCTGGTAGATGTTAGTCACTTACTGTAAAATCTGCTGAAGCAACACCTAAATGACTGGAGATCTGAGCCTTGGGGAATAAGTTAAAAGTGGATTTGATCTTAACTCTGCGTTGCCTTGTTTTTGTGAGTTTAAAATGCCCTCGACACTGTTTGAAGCTAAATATGGTGATGGGGTGGATGTGGTTTGGTGTGTAATACCCTGACAGGGAGACAGTGAGACCCGTGTATTCCATCCCTGAGTATAAAAGATGCGGTCATGCTCCAGCCTCTTCCTTAGAAACTCAGCCAAGAAAATGCTTCATGCGCTTGAAGTAGGAGCTCCTAAAAAAGAAAGAGAATATATCTTTCTTTTTTTTTTTAATTAGACTGTAGTCATTCGGTCCATTTCTCGTCTCTGCTGCATGTAACTGTAGCGGAGTTTCAGACATCAGCAACATATTTTAATTTAAACTTTTTGCCAGCTTTATATTTTCTTATGCAATTTACTTTTTAAAATTAAGAGCACATGTTTTCCTTCCAAATAACATGCAGAACATTTATTGGCATTTTAAATAGGCCAAAGTGAGTGAGCAACCTTCTTTTTTTCTTTCAAGTCTATTTTTTCCCTACAGGCAAATTGCTGTGGGCTTATGACCCACCCTTTTTATGACACTATTTCAGCACAGATATTCTTAGTTAGAATTCTGAGTTATTCCTTTGAAACAGAAATAGAAATCAGCATCTCAGCGAGCAGTTTCCTCAGTGAAGGGATTGTCATACGTGCATACACATACATACAACTGTGCCATATAAATTCATATGAAATCTCTACCCTCTCAAACAGTTTACTTTAAATATTTGTATTTTTGTTCCAGTTGGGATACTCTGTAAACTAGTAGTTTCTTTCTATTTGTTTTTCTTTTTGTGGATTAATAGTCTTTTTACAAAATGCTTTCTTGTTTGGGCCATGGCATGGCCATCCTGCAGAGTTGTGATGAACTCCTGTCTTTGGAAAAAAGATAGGGATCCCTCTTATTTCATTTTCTTGTACCTGTACAACTGAAATAAAGACTATCACATTTTGATCCAAAAAAAAAAAAAAAAAAAGGCAGCAAGTAACAATAGAATTTTGGACCTGTTATATAGTGGGAAGTCTTTATTTCTTATGTTTAAGCCTGATGTTTAGCCCAAGGATGATTTGCTGTGGTCGAGCGTTGAAGCTGTGTGTTTCTCTGGTCCCCAGGTGGTTGGTTGGGCCGCGCAAACCTGTTCCCAAACAAAGACCTGAGCAGCCGGGGAAAGAACTGAGGAAGCCAGTCCTGAGAAAGGGGGTTCAGTTTCACAGACAAACCCAACCAGCATCATGCCCTCAGACCTCAGGCACAAGAAGTGAGATTTTGTAATTGCATCTTTTGTTTTTCCACAGAATCATTAAGAAAAGACAGTTGCTTTTAAGTTTTATAGTTCATGAATTTTTCACATCTGAGAATTATGTCATCTTGGGGTCTTTTTTTCCTAGTAGTACTAATTTGCCTACATTGAAGTGTAACAATAGTTTATTAACCCTGGTGTGTGGAATAGCAGCCTGTCAGTGACGGGGAGTTGGGGTCCGTGTCCGTAGCCCTCTGAAGATCCCCGTGTCACACGGGGGTGTCTCGTGCAGCAACTTGTTCAGTTGTAAGAGGCTTCTGCCAGTGACTTCGTTTATGGAAAAAATAATCTGGCTGGGAGAACTAGACTTATTTTAAAGTAATTGACAAGAACTGTGGCGGTGATCCCCAATATAAGCTTTTTCCAGTCACTTTGGAGAGATTAGATGTCTCTTAACATCATCTTACCAGCAGTGAAGTTGCTCCAAAAGGACTCCTTAATCATATTAGTTTCGCTGCCATCGCCCCGTCTTCAGATTCTTTCTTCTTTCCTAATAGAACCAAATCTGCTTTTGCCATCTATTAGGTCCAACATTAATGCTCCTTTGCATATTAATTACTGTTACTCTACCTATGGCATTCAGACCACTCTCTTTTGGCTCCCAGTTTTGAATCTGGGGGCTCGGAGCTGTTACTTTTGCCATGGGCAGGCAGTAGGAAACACTGTATTGTGCTACTTGATTTTCTAATGGCTTTGTATAAGAATTATTGAATATAGAACGAGGTAAAGCAGAAAGACCTAACAGTTGAGCCAGGAATTCACCCAATCTCTATTTTGGCTGGTAATATGATTTATGAATAAATTTTCCCTGTATTATAAGAAGAGTTAGCCTTGGGTCCTTATCAAACTTTTTAGGAAACTTCTGAGCAATGTAATATCTTAGTTTTACTTACATGGTAAGAAAAAAAGTTGAAGGAAGTTTTCTGTTTTAAAAAAGAAGGAAGGAAAAAAAAAGGAATGTGGTAGTGGAGGGAGAATGAGCTCTCAAAAAAAGCTTTCATAGATTAAAAGATAATTGTTACTCTTCCAGGCAGGACTTGCATTGGAACAGCTATTAAAAAACCCAAATGCTGCTCCGTGTGTCGGTTTAGAACTCAGACCATGTCATCCTATAGAAATTGTAGATCTATAGCATTTCTTTGGTTAAGTAAAAGCCAGTTAGGCTAACGTTTTGTAACAACCTGAAGGTGAAATTATTTTCTAAAAGAATTATAAAAGTATATTGTAGATTATAATTATGTACTAAAATGAACTTTACATTTTAGTCTGTACAATTATGTACTAAAATGTACTTTACATTTTTAGTCTGTACACAGATTTAAAAAATTACACGTGTAGACAAAAAGACCAGGAAAGGAAGGAAAGGCTGTAGTGCAGATTACACTGTATGAAACATGTGGTTGAGATGATGCTGATGGAGCTGAGGTCTGTGGCTGTGTACAATGGTGTGCTCCTTCCGTCTCTGCACACTCGGACCTTAGACAGAGAGGGAAGGATGCCCATCAGTAATTAAGAAAGTGTGGAGGCAAATGCAGTCTTGTGTGACGTTTCCAGGATGGTTAATGTTATTTAATACATGCTACGGCTGTGACAGTCAAAGGACACAACTGGACGTGTCTTTTACTATACCATATAGTTCAAATAGCTTGGAAAAACAGTCAGACTTTCACGCCTGGATTTTTCTCTCTCAGATCAGAGTATTTATAACAATCTGTCGTGGGATATTAATGTACAAGGCAATGTTTCTGATAGTCATTCATTTCCCAACCTTGGTCAGGAATGAAAGTTTCTTTTTCAAAGATTTGTAGTAATGTGGTTTTCAGAGACTGCAAATAGATGGTTTAGCTGAATACAGACAGTATATTGAAAATGTCTAAAGAAGAAAAATAGTAGTTGGAGAGAGAGGTCAGTTCAAAGCTCTAGGAGCAGTAACTGGTGTTCCAGGGCAATGGAATCTTTATACAGCAATTTTCATCAGATTTTCTTATGAAACCTTTAATAAGCTTGAGTTGAGTCACCTACATTTATTTGGTAGAACATCAATTTCTCATCTCAATGTTGTCACATCGTCTGTGAAGGAATTCCAGGGAACTGCATAGTCACTTGTGAAGCAGGGAGGAAAAAGGGGGAGATGCTGTGTAAGATTTTTAGTGAAAAACACTAATTTTTGGACTTGTATTTCTGAAAGAAAACATGTATGTGCTTACAACATCCTGCGTTGCAATTGGCTGTAAGCTTTTATGTCACAGATAAAACGCTCCTATGCTTTGTTTAAGAAGCTACAGAAGAAATGCAGTTAGAAAAGTAACTCCTGAGAGTTGTGTGTAAATGTGAAGTGATAAATGTCTGCTCTGCTGGCACTGCCCAGCAGCAGCCTGTGTTCTCTGTGCGTCGGGGTAACCCAGATTTTCCGTGTGTGACTTCCCCTGGGGAGGGCAGTGAGCTCTTCTGCTCCCGCACCACCGTCCCCCTGTGCCACTGCTGTGTCACACAACGTGTTATTGCTCCCGAGGACTGAGGGATGGTCTGGGATCACGTGAAAGAGAGTTGTGGATTCTGAAATCCATGTCTTGCGTGTTGAAGGTCCTGTCTCTTTTCCGTACTGTGATTGCAGAGTCTTCAGGGTTCCCTTGTCATCCTCTCTGGGTGTGCTTTGGTTCCTGCACCTGGAGCAGGATGTTCTTTGAGATGTTCCTGGTGTACGTTAGCACATTGTGATGAAATACAGCCTATAATCTGTAGTGTCATGGATCAATGACTGATAAGACAGTGATATCTCACTAGAAGATGGCACGTCATTTCTTAAGGGAGAAAAACAAAATCCCAAAAGGCGGCTGGGACGTTATAGATAGTGATTGTGTGCCACAAACTAAATTTCTTCACCTATGGGGACACTCCCTCCAAAAAGGTAAATCTTGCTCCATCGTTGCTTTGTGTGGGGAGGGGCTGCATTCCCCTGGGGGAGTGAAGAGAGGGGAAAGAGCAGGAAGGGAGGCCGAGGAAGGGGATAAAGAATCCTTCTGATCTCCTCCCTGCCCCGGCTAACAGCCTGCCTCAGAAAATCACATAGGTTGTTTTTGTGGTTTTGGCATTCCTTTTTATACTTGGTTTGCTCTGTATTTCAGGTTATCTGTGATATGGAGAACCAAATCCACAAGCTGAGGGAAGAGCTCGTCCAGGTGAACGCTCAGCGGAAGCAGCAGCTGCTGGAGCTGAGCCACCAGTGGGAAGAGGAGAAGCAGAGGGTGGCTCGAGACCATGAGACAGCGATGAACAAGATGAAAGTGGAGGCAGAAAAAATTACGTTAGACCTGAAAAAGATCCACGCGGCAGAAACAGAGAAGGCCTTGGAAAAGGTAAGAGGTTCACGTGGGGCTGCTGCTAATGGCACGGCAAAAGGGGAGCAATTGCCCCAAAAGTTAGATAAGTTCTCACTGAGGAGAAATGTGTAGGGGTCGCTTGAGTTGAAGAAAGAGTTGCATGACGTAGATGTGAGCTGGGATGATGCTATCAGGGTGCCAGTAGGGAAGGGTTTGTGGTGCTGTGGTGACAGACGACGTCCCTTTGGAGGCGTGAGGAGGGTGGTCGCTGCTGGGGCTGTTTGGGCCGTGGTGAGCGCGGAGCGGGGACGGCCCTGCGGTGCTGGGGAGCTGGAGGGACTTTAAAAATCCAGAGGATTTCAAAGGCAAAGCCAGCCAGGGACTAGGCTAATCACTTCTGCTTTGCTGGAACAGAGAGAGTGGAAAGGGCGGTTCTGCTTAACTGAGCTTTTTCTCCCTTAAAAAGAGGGAAAGTTCTTAAGGAGGAAAAAGTTCAGGCTAAAACTGCAAGGAAATTGGGTCTAGTTGCTAACAATGGCTGGTCTACTTTTGCCTGTGTGCATCGGGTGAGCAAGGGCTCTGGGAAAGGCTTGAAAATAGAAATTAATGTTTGAGATAGATCAGTGCTTCCCTCCCCTTTCCGTTCAGCGGGGTCACTGGTGTCCCTCAGCTCCCGAGCATCCCCTCTACCGGCGTCTGCAGTTCAAGGATTTCACCACGTTAGGGATGACATGGGCTAAAACATGGATGGGAGTTTTATTTCAAAAGCTAAACTAAAAAACCCTACTTAATATTTATGGTAGACGTGTATATGTAAGCAGATAGTTGTTGAAGTATCTTTTATATGCCTTAATGTAATAAATCATAGGTTTTATTGGAAAGTGATGTACGGTGGCACAAATTAACAATCTGCAGATACTGTTTGAACAGCCTTTGTGAAAGTGACATTTCATTTACCTGCATCAGGTTCTTGGTCTGTAATTTCAAACAGCATTCGGGGGATTATGCTGGAAGTCAGCCAGCCTGAAGCCATTAAAATGGCTGTGATCAACAATTCACAATCTTTTCTGAATGTAAGGAAAGCTCTGCTTGGCATAATTATTTAAAGCCAAGGTCACAGAAAGTATTTAAACCTTTGAAATTCATCATTAAAGGATTAATTTTAACTCAGGAAGACATTGTCATTTTTGCTTAAAAATGGAATTTGAATCTCAATTCTTTTCTTTCTTTGATCTTTTTTTACATGTGTAGTATAGCAAAAGAAAAGTTAACTTCTTTACATCCTCAAATTAAAGTTACAAATAATCCTTCATAGGACAATATCTTTAATAGTCTTGAATTGTCACTTCTGTCAGAAATACTATTTTTTTAAATTTGTTGGACTTCTTTCATTTTTCAAAAAAAATTGCTAATTTTAATCTGAATTAACTGCTATTGAATTTTTTATTTTTTTTTATTTAACCTACTTCCCTATTTTTACCTCTAATCAGAAGGGCACATGTTGAGTAAAAGATAGGAGGGGGAAAAATAAAGTATCTCTGTTGGAAAGTCTCTCTCAGACACATGAAAATACCTTGCATTACCTTCAAATCTCCGTTCACTGTTCTGCTTCGTTTTGGTCTTCCAGATGTAGAGCTGTGGAAATTGGCCACAAAGTCCAAAAGTCAAAGTAGCTTAGAGGGCAAACTCCATTTAAAGCTCAAAAGTTACAGTTTCAGCTAACTTAGTTCAAATCTTGATCCTATTAAAGTCCACAGAACTTTGATGAAGGAGATTTTATCCAAGGGGGTGGAGGTGAGGGGAGGGGAGCATCTTAATTGCAGCGTGAGTCTTTGAGTCTTGAAACTTGCTTTTAAAGGTCTTTTTATTTTTCTAACAAGTCTTGTTACCTTAAAATTTAGAACAATATAGGAGAAAAAATTGTCCTCTAAACTTACTTTTTGTCTGCCAATTCTGTAAAGATTGCTTAAAAATCCAAGGGGAAGCCGAATTTCACTGTCTGGGCTTGGAACATCTGACTGTTGGGATTTTCTGAAGGTCAGTGCGTTCCCAAGTGAAGGATCTCATTCCTCTGTGGCCTCTTCTGTGAGTAACACTGATTCTGTCTGGATTCTGTTTTGTGGAGTTGTGGACTGGTGTTCACATGAACGCAATGAAAGGCGAAAGAGGTGGCTAAAACTTGAGTGAAAATAAAATTTGGAGTGAAATGTGTAGAAGGAGATGCAGGGTTGGTATGGTACTGCCCTCCCCAAAGCCCCGCTGCAGTGGGGTGGGAGGTTGGGGCAGAGATAGAGGAACAGGTTTCACTGCAGGAGCCCTGGATATTTAAATATTGGGTGGTATTTGTAGGCAGCTTGTCAATATTTAGGGACGCATAATTTCATTTTCTGTTGCTTAAAAGGCTCAAGCTTAAACATAGTCCCTTGTTTATTGTAATGCTGTGGCTGGCTCGTTGTGCTGGGTGTTAGAGCACGCAGCGCCAGAGGCTGCTCGCGAAGGGCAGGACAGTGGGGGTTTTGAACCTGTGATTCTAAAAGCCAGTATCTGTTGACAGTTATTGCATCTCCAGTGGGTAGGGAACCATCAGTGGGAAAATATTTACCAGGTGGCCAAATGGCAGAGTGTAACCTGCTCCATGGGAAAAATAAACATGGCACCTGCTGTTGTGGAAACAGTAATAAAGGGAGAAGCCCATCGTTTTCCAGTGCCCTCCCCTGTTGCAGGTGTGTTTTCAGTGAAGCAGCGCTTTGTTCCAGAGCGAGCTGTGCCTGACCTGAATAGCTCCACAGGAGCAGTGTGGGACCCTGGTGTGGACACGGTGGGCACCTCTGAGACATCTCCCTGTCCCCCGAGCTGCAGGAGGAGTTGAGGAGGGCTCTACCCAAACTGCAGCCGGAGGGTTTCTGTCAGCAAGGTCCTTGTCACCAGCCTGGAGGGTACAGACGGGGCTGGGGTGACACAGGGGCAGCTTGGCCGGTGCCGGGCTGAGGCTGTTCCTGCTGGGACAGTGTGTCTGGTTGTCTTCAGCCTGGCTCCATCAGGTGTCCCAGCCCCATCACACGCATCACCTCACTGCTCCCTGCTAGGCCATAGCGAGGTAGTTATAGTGGAACAAAGAATCACCTTATCAGGTAAGGATAACAAATGTTCATGTCCTTAAGGTCAGATAAGCCTTGGTGGACATAAATCAGACCAAAATTGAAGCTGTCAGCATGGAGAATTTGAAACAGTACTTACTGTGTCCTCAGGACTTCAGGACTTCCATAATATCTCTTATCTGTCTGTAGCATAAAAATGACTTGACAATATCTCCAAATCATGTCTTGTCTTTTAGTTAAGGAAACTTAAGCATGGTTTCAGAAAAATGCTTGTATTCAATCAGAGTGATTTTGATTTACTTTTAAAGTATAGATTTAATTTGCTTGCATTTCATTTTAGCAAGTGATTATAGCATTTTCTGGTGTGATGGTAATATTATTTTTTTTAATTTAAGTCATACCTCATTATGATGAAACAAAACACAAAGTGTTTAGGAGATAGGTAGTGCTGCAGTTCGGCTCCAGTGATGACTGGTCTCTGCAGGGACACAGGTGTGTGCGAGGTTTCATCAGCAGCACTTGGGGCACGAACACTCCTCGCCCAGGTGTAAGGGGCTGCACAGGCCTGAGCACTTCTAGGTTTGCCAGAAATCGCTAAAAGCAAGAGAGAAACTGCATTTCTAAGTGCGTGCAGATGTGAAGCTTGGCTAATGCAGCAGCTTGCAGCGTTAAGCTGTGGTATTCTCTTGGCAGAGAAAACGAGCGTTGGGAAAGCGTGACCCCAGCAGCTCCCAGCCACGCTCACTGCTCAAAGGAAGCAACCTTGGAACTGAAAATATCTCATAAAAAGCTCTCTTTGAGCGGCGCACATGAGTAAATTGGAGTGGGAGAAAAAGGCTGGGTTTTTTTCCTCTCTAAATAATTTTCAACATTTAGCTTTTTATTGACTTCTTTTCTATATTTAAATAGATATTTTGACTCATCCTGTTAAATCTTTACGCAGGTTCCAGGAACATCTAATTCTTTTTCAGTGCTGCTTTTCTTGTGGAGAAGTAATTTACATTTTTGTGTATTGACTGTGCTGAACGCACATGATATTTGATTACAGGATGAAGCTGTAGTCAAAAAAAACCAAAGCAGGAGGGTCAAGTCTCTGGGCTGCAATTCCTCTGATTTCGTTACAGATGTGCAATGGTTCCCTCTGGAGAGATGGGACCCCAGGATGGCATGAAATCTGGCCAGAGCCGTGCAAATTGTACTTGTAGGGTTTAATGATGTAGTGGTTAGTTGTACTCTGAGATTCTGTTCTTTTAAATAAGATTTGATGTTTGTAATGTTTTCTAGTCTATACCTGTTACAGTCACTCATCTACGTCTGGTGAGAAGTCACGTGAAACTGAAGTGCCCAGGAAATTCAAAGTGAAGGTCACTGTCTAAGTGACTACTTTCCTAATTAAGAATAACTATTCTATACAACAGTTATGTTGTAATATCATGTTTTTGTAATGGGGTCTTTTTCAAGAGTCTGCAGACAGTGACCTATGATTGGACGCTTCACTTTTTAACAAATTCTACTTGCACTCGGTCTGTGACAGAGGTCCCGGTGTCGTGCCCTACGGAGCGTTTCAGACCTTCCTCTGGCATCAAGCTTTGTGATACTGGATTAATGACCCAGCAAGGACAGCCCCGGGATGCCGTCCAGTTGGACGTACTCATTGGGCATATTTTCATACTGGATATGTTGGAATATCTTTAATTCCCAATATCTGTTCTGGCTGTATGGTCAGGACTCACACAGGCGATGTTGTGCTGTTCAGCCCTGGCAAAGAAATCGAAGATGAAGAGAAGGAATATGACATCTTCAGAGGTTAGAGAGATGCTTCAAGAGATAGTTGATTACAAGTGCTGAGTTCCTTCTGCTCATACAGCGTGGACAGGGCACGCTTCCCGTGAGCTCCCGCTGCGGAGTGCTGTCTCTCTCACTGCTGTTCTTCTCACCAACTCCACGTTTCATGAACTACCAGAAAGGGTCCCATCTTTGTATCTAAGACCTTCTGGGAACTGGACCATCTCTGCAGCAATTCTGTAGGTTCCTGCTTAGGCTCTGTAGCACAATGGAGTCTTTGATCTGAACGACACCTTTCACTTCATTAACTTGGGCACTAATAGCCGTTGTATGGAAAGCTTCATTTAGGTGAGCATCCAGATGAACTTTTTTCACGCTTGTGGCAGCGATACCCTGGTTACTACATGGGGGCAAATAGGTCAGCCATAAAATATGGACATGTGTTCTTCCCGAGTATAATGATATCATTAAATTGGTATCTAATTATAATGTAGATGTATGTTTTTCTTCTTGCTGAATACATTCAGGATCCCCACCAGTTGTATATGTGCCATTTTTTTAGACTAAAATTTTAAATGTTTGTTTGAATCTATTACATAGATTCTTTTGTTTAGGCCTTAGCTATGAATGGTCTGAAGAGCTTCTAATTCTTACCAAGAAGAGTTGGATATTCCCTGATCCTCTTAATTTTTTTTCCATTACAATCTGAGAGCTATTGTCTATGATATCTCTTTTCCAGAGGAGTAATGTTTTTGTTGGTTTTGTGCTGTTGGGTCTGTGTACATTTACTCACATTTGGTTCTTGAACATTTCTGACACGATGTTAGTGATTCACCAACTAATATTATTAAAAATGAGCATACTGCTTTGGCTTTATTGCAGAAATTCTGCCAAAAGCCTGGAAGATCAAGAAAAAATAGTTTTATTTCAAAAAGAGATAAGATTTGTATAGCAAAGTTCATGGATGTTAGCACAAGAAGTGCAGATTATTTAATCTGTCTTTATAGTACCTTTACAGCAACTCTTGCAATAAAACTGTGCTCACAGATGAGGGGAGAAAACCAATTTCCTCTGTAGTGTGTCCCCTTTAGCACTGTTCCTTCTTACCCCTCCAAAGAAAAGGCAAGAAAGATGATAATGGACCAGGAACATGGTCGCAGGAATTGCATCATCCCTTAGGGGAGCCATTTGGAGGAGTCTTCAATCAACAGAGCCAAACGTGAAGAAAAATATGGTAAAATAATCTCAGGGATATTTCACTCAAATGAGACTAAACAGAATTTATGGCTCTCTCCCTCCTGGAGATATTTCAAAGCAACAGTCTCAGTTATTCACAGAGCATTACTCTGCTTCTGCCTCCTTAAAAAAACATCAACAAAAACCCCAAACCAACTCAGAAAAAAAACAAACCAGAAAACAACAGGCAAGATTTCTGCCCTTCAATTGTGTTTATAACTCCGGTTCCAGAGGCAACCAAGAGTAGTTGGTGTAACTGTCACTGTGGAAAAAAATATGCACCTTTGACCATTAAGGTTACTCTTCAACATCTTCATGAATGTTTGGGGAAGAGATCACATACCTCCTTATTTGCATTCACAAATAACACCATAGGGTTAAAAATTAAAATGACCTATGTAAGACTGTTAAGAAATGAGAACCATGCAAGAAGCAGCATAATTGAGCTAAATGATAATCATTACAAAATATGGAATTAAGAAGATAGCTTTCTACGGGACAAGGGCTGAGATAATTAAAATTAGAGCTCTATCATGTGGCCTGTCTTTCAGCACACTTCCATTCGCTCCCTGTTGTAGCGATGATAACCGACTAGCTGTTTGAGAAGTTTGGTTGGATTTTTTGGTTTTGATTTTGTTTCTTTTTTTTAACCAACTGGTAATAATCTAAGGTATCTGTCCAAGACATATCCATAGGTAGGTGTTGGTTTTATTGTCTGTCTCCTATTTCTTTTTCAAGTCTGTGTCCAAAACCCATTTCTCGCTCTGCCGCACCAAGGCACATCCTGCTTTTTCTCCAGTGTGTGGCTCCCCGTTGTAGCCTTTGGTGTGTATTCGTAATATCATGACTCACAAAACCATGCAGGTGGTGGATAAGCTGAAAGTTTCTAGGGTAATGCATCCCTTACACAGACTTTCTTGGGTCCCCCAGACCTGAGAGTTGGCAGAAGCCGGAACAAAAGCTGCCCCTTGGAACATCCCGTGGTCCATCGCAGTCCTGCTTAGGTCGGTATTTGGATATTTCAGTTTTTGACTGTAGCTTTATTTTAGGAAACAAAATAGGCTGAACTAATATAAAACATCTTTATTGCACATTTAAATTCTGGCACAATCTGAAGACGCTGTTTACACTAATTTGCTCTTTCTTCACATCTTTATAATACAGAAAAGCTGCAGGTGGCTTTTTTTTTTTTTTCCTTTTTTGGAGGAGAAGGAGTGTTTGGGAAATAGGGAAGGGGTAAAACGACATTATTAGTCTTTCAGAGTCTTTAATGTGAAGAAACAAAAGTGTTCCAAAACAACTTGCTTACAGCTGCAGAACATGTCATGGAGTAAAGCCCACCTTCATTAGATGGGTGAGAAAGAATTCTAATTGTTTTGAAGTTCTTCTGATCAGTCTGCATATGCTTCATTGTAATGTGATACTAAAGTGCCTCAATTATGATTTGTATATTTTGGTGCCAGAAGGTTTTTTTCTTATGCTAAATTATTAAGTTCTGTCAGCTGCTGGGCTGTCATATAGAGATACAGTAAATCACATTATATTTTGTCATGGATTACACAGAGCAATAAATTTGGGAACAGAGATCAAAGTAGTTTCACAATCACATCTGAGTGTAGGAGGGGTGTTTAACTTGTAGAAAATCTGATTTAGGTGAAACTGTTGCAGTTCTTGTGTGAATTTGAAATGAATTTGGGTGCTTGCTTGAAAATGAATAAGGTACAAATCCCCAAAAGAGTTCTCCTGTATTTAGTTCAGAGGAGTTCATTCTGACCTACAGCTGCAGGACGGAGAACGGATAAATAATTAAACATTGGGAATGTTAAGACTCTCGCAATGTCTTATTTATGTTTTTAATTGCTTTCATGATTGAGCAATATATTCCATTCTCTTTTTAATTGGGACGTTGCTGGACTTGCACATAGTTACTCATCGGTGCGGTAATGCTTCCCAGCTCCCTGAAGTTGTCGTTCTTTTGGGGAAGCTTTGTTGTATTTAAAACTACAAAAAGTAATCCAGCATAATCTTGCTAAGGAACACTGATTGCTTCAGATCAGAGATTTGTTAGGGGATTTTGTCGTGTTTTCAGTGTTTGTCTTTCCAACTGTAGAAGCTTAACTTTTGTTGGGCTCTTATCTAATGATGTAACTTAGTAATACCCAGTTAACTTAGTGATACCGTCTGTCCTTTTGTTTCCAGTTTTCATTCTATTTCATAAAAAAAGGATTTTTTTTCTCAAAATCATACATATGTAGGATTTTTTGCTAGTCATCATCCTCCTGACGCTTGTTATTGCCCCAAAATTCAACTTAAAACAGCAATGGATAATCTGAAAAATAAAAATCACATTCTTATCCCTTTATAGTCCTTTCAGAAGCCTTATGGCCTCTCCTCGGAAAAGTCAAGGCGTGTGAACACAGTTGATAAGTAACGGAAAAGTTAGGAAATATTAAGAAAGTCAGGAAATATTAAGAATTGTGATCCAGGAATGTATTTGTGCTGTACCAGATTTAGGTAAGCAGCTAGGCTTCAGTACCCTGATGTGGAGACTGTTGTGGTCTCAGCATCTTCACTAACTCAGTTCCTCTCATTTGAACGTTGAGCAGAAGAGGGGATGGTGCCATCAGGTAAAAGCCACCCACTTCCCAGCTGCTTTGGCACAATGGCACAGTGCCTCTTCAGATTAAACTATCACTCTCTCTGTCCTTTAAACACCTGATGTGTGCATCAGTGCTGTCTTGTCTACAGTATATTTAAGGTATTGAACAATTTCATGTGGCAAACCTTGGCTTTTAATCTGATTTTAAAACCTTGCATTGTACACAAGGCTTGTCTGTTAGGCCAAGTCATGCAGTTGCTTTTAAATAAGGAGCCTCCTGACTGCAGCCTTAAATAGGAATCAGCATTAGTGAAGCTGGGAAATAGTGAGATGCTCAGTAAATCCGTTCAGATGAAGCTAGTGATTGTGTACCAGCATGAGGATGGACCCTGCAGTTGGAGTCTTAGAAGCATTTTTGGAAGAGTTAAATGTCTGTATTTAATTTCTCTCCATAATTTCAGGATGATTAGAAATACATTGTTAGTTTAAATGGAAGGGCTGGAAATCAGGGTTTCCTAAGGCACAAACTGCAGAAGGGGTTTTTCATAGGCCCCCATTAAGCACATACACCATGGAAAGGCAATTCTCCATACAGGTAGAGTGTCAAATCCATTTCTATTCATTCTTGGTTTTTTCCCAATGAAAAGTACTTAGCACATGAATAAGAGGGGTTTTTTCTCCTAAAGATGTATGTTTAAAGAAGAACAAAAAAAATGAGAAAGATTTATAGACCTAGAAAAGTGGAATGTAAAATACAATATTAATAGGATTTGTGGGTATGACAGATTGGGATTTCTATCATTCATTTTCAAAACCCTTGAAGTCATTTGGTATTTGACTAATTATTCTGTTAACATCATTTCAGATATTGAACTATTTTTAATGGTCTTTTGGGTGGCTCAAATTACACATTTGAACTGGTGTGCTCTTTTCACTGTTACACGGAGATTGGGCTCTCCGTTTGCTTCTGATGGGGGGGGAGAGCAGCAGAAAGACCGAGAATATTGGCGTAGGACGTCCCCCGCTGTCGGTGTGAGAGGCACATAAGGAAAGTATATGTTTCAGGGGCTGAGGTCAAAATGAAATTTTTATGTACAATCAGATGAACTTAAAAGGTGATCTGCTAATCTCTGAAGTCTAAACAGATATTGTACAGAGTGTTTTAACATACTTAGTAACAGAAATTGCTACAGTTAGCCATTCTGAAGGTCATTTTCTTTTGACATCTGTCAAATTACACAATCTTGAATTTTGGTACAAAGCATAATGCTGTCAAACTTAAACAGAAATATTCCAGAATGTGGAGTGCTGTGTTGTTTTTTAAGGTAAATGGGCCCCATTTACATTAGTTCTTTGATGTTAAATTCTTTGCTGCACATCAGAGAACAGTTGCTTCTTCCCTGGAGCAAGTTTTCTTTCTTCTCCTTCCCCCACCCTTTGATTTTTTTCCTCCTTTTTTTTTTTTTTTTTATTTTGCTTACACTTTTATCTAACTAATTATGGAGGATCAGCTTACGTGCAGCCATCATTTAGCTAGTAGCAGGCGTTTTGAAAAATGGCTATTTCATTGCTAGTGCCCTAAACAGATTTCTTAAAACTGCTTTTCTGGTAGTGAATATGAGTGTGTGTATAAAACCCTCCCGTTTACGAGAGTTATACCTGTGGGGGTGTTGTTGTTTGTTTATGTTTTGGGGAGATTGAAATCAGTCACAATCATATATAGGTGAACAGGATGTCACTGTGCATCTTTCACTCTTAGAGATCTATCCATCTTTGGGTTGTAGAAGTTAGTTTTCCTAGCATAGTTGAAATTTAACTTTCTATCCAAAAATCACCACTCCAAAGCTGGGAGACATAGTATTGTAGAATCATTTAGGTTGGAAAAGACCTTTAAGATCATCGAGTCCAACTGTAAACTGAACAGGACGTGGTATGCCTTTGCGGTGTGCTCCCATCCTAGATCCTTTGCTCTTTTATTCTCAGTAATGCCGTTGTGTTTCATGAAAGGAAAAAATGCCAAGTGTCCCGTGTTAGAACAGCATCCCTGAGTTCAGGTGCCACATCTCCACAGCTAGTGCCCTTTGTGATTTCTACCTGAAATGTTTTGGTGAAGTCGGTGCAGTTTTGCTCAGCAACCACAATATGATGCTTTAATATAGAATTATATTTGGTTATAGAATTATAGTTGGTTTTTAAAACCAATTAACTGTAACAAGGACATAATCTTTATAATGCAAAAGTCCTCAGTCTGTAATATAAAATAACTGCATGTAAAATTGTCATAATCAGATAATTTTAGCTAAAATATGTATTAGCTGTGTGAAACTAAACAGAAGTTAATTTCTGAATCAGTGGGATTCCTCTATGGCTTATCCAATTTAAACCTATTTATTACAAAAATGGATATTACAATTGATATTTCTGACAAATTTTTGCCAAGCGTGAATTTCAACAGCTCCCTCTGGCACACGAAGACTAGTTGAAGACCATTAACTGTATTTGCAGTGCTGCCCATTGCTATAAAAAGAGTTAGACTTTAATGAATACTGGCTGACCCTCCAAATGCTCACCTTCCAGTTGGATTTGTATTCATTATGTTTCTGAAATAGCACGTAACCCGACAGCGGGGGAATGCCCTTAAAACAAGCCAGAAGGGGCTTGTGCCGGAACGATGCTGGAGCCATCAGCCCCTGAGGAGAGGAGGAGCCCAGGAAGCTGCTGCCTGTGCCCTGCCATGTGTAACCTCCTCGTTTGTCGAAATAAATGTAATATAAATCCTCCGCCACGTTCACGGTAACAGCTATGCCTATTTACTTTGCTGGAAGGCACTTCTTTAAAAAAAAAAAAAAGAGAAATAAGTTAAAAGGCACTTTTTTGTGTGTGTGGCAGCGCTGTGTGCCCCAGGGGAGCAGGTTTAGGCCTCGGCTGCGGAGCAGCAGCCTAGAGTCAAGAGGTATTAAATTAGTTTAGTCTCAGGTTTTAAAAAGGGAAAAGTTTTCTATTTCTGCCGTAAAAGAAGATGGAATAGAGTGTTCTGTGCATCGCCGTGGATCAGACCTGCTCAGCCCACCAGCTGCAGGAGCTGGAGCTCCCTGGCCTGGTCCTGAGCGGAGCCACGATCTGGGGAGAAAGGCCGTGTCAGGCCGTGTCCATCCCTGTCAGTGCCACAGGGCCGAGGTAGCCAGTTTGAGCAGCCAGTGCCCGTCTGAATGTGGGTTTGGTACCTCCAGTGGAAGCTTTGGGAGCTCAATGCTGCTGAGGCTCAGACCCCTCAAATGAGGACATTGGGAACTGCGAGTAAATGCAAGAATTTGTGGTTTGTTGATGACTGGGAGACAACTTATAAATATTTAGCTAATTGGAATTTGTTAATGCCATTTTACAATGTTGCAATTGCCTTTAAATAAGCTGGTGGGATCACTTTCTTTGCCTTCAATTAGGACTAAAACACTGAAATTCAGCCTATCTTCCTTTTGGATCGCCTGTTGTGGCTATCGGAGGTCGTCCTGGCTCTACTCAGTGCGAGCAAACAAGTTTTAATTTGTTTATGAAAGTTATGAGTGGTTTTTTTTTATTATTTATTGGGATTTCTTCTATGGGTTCAGGGGGTTATAAAGCTGCTTCTATGAGAGATGAAGACTTTTACCCCAGGCGAGCCGGGCGAGAGCAGCAGTAATGTGATCTTCTGCCGAGCCCTTTCTGGGAGTAACAACAATTTATACTATCGCTGCCGTTTATTTTTTACTTTTTTCCCTAAAGATAAACTGGCAGTTCCAGTTGCTTTATGGTATGCAGTGGTGGTAAAACATAACCTGAAACTGGAGGTCAGTGGGGTGGAAGAGTGTTACTGTGGGTCAGCCCGGCCGGAGCTGTGGCACCACTGGGCTCTCTTTATTTCCCTCGTCAGTTCTGCAGCCCCACGACGGGCCCTCACGGGGTTGATGCACCCTTCATAAATGTAGAAGTAGAGCTGAATTTGTCTGGTGGTCCAGAATTCTTGTATATGCTGTTTTAAACCAATATGTAGTGCCATTATCCCTATTTATAACAACCAACCAACGAAAGCATGTGATCAAATGCATTCATAATTTTTGAGAATTGGTTTTGATTAACATTTTAGTAGATTTCTTAATACCAACAAAGAGATGAAATATGGAGACCTCCATATGTTTCATGATCTTGGAATTTGAAGGGACTCAAGATCTTAAACTGGAGAATCATGTAAACTGGAAGGTTGTTTTTCTCTGGCTGCAAGAGGCTTAGATTGAGCTGCGCCGCACGTCGCTGCTCCGCGATGCCAGCCCTGTCGCGCCTGGCGGGGATTGGCAAGCACTGTCTGCTGCTGTCACCCTCTCAATTTACAGCCCAGTAAAATCCATCAGACTCTTTGCCCGGGTGAAGCCTCCGGTGTGGTCAGAACTGGTGTCCTCAGTCCTGGGGCTGGAGCTGAGGGGGGTTCAGGGGCGTCCGTGGCCCCGGACCCGGCAGCGGGAGGAGCCGGTGCTGGATGGATGCGCTGTGTGAAACATGGGCCCACAGATCAGAGATTTGAACACGAGGTCAGGCAGATTTTGAAAACTTAATCAGCTTAAGTTTGCTTCAGACTCAGCCTCGTAAGATTCTGTCCACCCTAAGAAAATATTTTTCGTAGATACCTGTCCTCAAATGTTAGAGCCAAGAAGATGAGAGCGCTTTAGCAGTTCATTTGAGGACAGCAGTTTGAGGGTGGTCAGTCTATGTAATAACGTGACACTTTGCAAGGAAAATACAGAATTGCGTCCTGAAATTAAATTGAAATTGCTTTTGAATTATTGTTACAATTGAATGGTATCTGAAATTAAATTGAGGAAAAAAACCTGCTTTTCCCCAGGAATTATATAAATATTTGCTTGTTGGATTCCACTGTGACAAAGCAGCCTTGTTTTCAGTTTGTCTTATTCTTTCTCTCTAAATTGTAAACAAAATGGAAGGAGAAGGAAGGAGCTGTGCGTCCAGGAGCTCCCGGTCGGTTCAGCTGCACGTTGGGGTCGATTTCCAGTGCAATCACCCCCTTTAAATAGGAAGGGGTGTGCGATGGGACAAAAGGAGTTGCAGCCACCAACTGAGACCCGACGTCGTGTCCCCCGAGTCGCGCTGCTCCCTGGCAGCCGCTGCCTGGGACCTTTTTTCCCTCCGTTCAGAAACGAAGCCCCCCTGATAAACTCCTGAGTGTGTGTTGCCTCCCCCCCCGCCGCACACACACACTCTCTCTCTCTCTTTTTTCTTTTTTTTTCTAGTCCGCAGAAGTCTTTATGTTTTTCTAATAATTGGCAGCAGAGGTACGATTTCTCCCCTCTTTTAAGTGATGAATAGTTGGCCCGAGATCAAAGGCAAGCCCTCGCGGTTTTTTGGCTGCCACGAAAGGGCGTTGGAGCTGGCGCGGGTCCCGGCCGCTCAGCGATAGGCATTTGGATGAGGTGCCAAGCGGAGGGGTCGGTGGCAAAGTGTCTGTACACGTTCTTCCTCTGAGCTGATCTGGTTGCCTTTTGTGTGTGTTTCAGGCAAACAGCCGGCTGAAGCAGACGGAGAAGGAGTACGGTCAGAAGCTGGCTAAATCCTCGCAGGTAGGCAGCGAGGAGGCAGGAACCTCACGTGAATCCACCTGATTTGGAAACTTGGTGAAAAGTGTAATTACTTCTGCTCTTAAGTGTGGGTCTTGACCATCAAGAGGAGCCATAACCATTTCCCAAATCAAACATCCAGTGTCTTACTTGCAGATTTTAACCTTTCAAATAACACAGAGAAAACGGGTGTGGGTTTTTTCAGTTCTAAGTTTCATCTTTTTCATCTACTTTTTCATCTGAAGACCCAAGAGGACTGAGTCCTCTGTCAGTTGGTGCGAAGCAAAGGTAAGATGTCCCATCAATGACCACATCTTGTAAACTCACCAACCAGGACTTGCATGTCTTGTCTCGTGGAGGTGTTGCTGGCAGAGCTGATGGCAGGATGGCGGTCCCAGCCGTGCCATCTGGACGTTTGTGGGTGCTCCAGCCAGTTCAGTTCTTCTGCCCAAAATCACACTTTGAAGAATGTGGGTGTCCCGAAACCAACCCGTTTTGACTTGAGTTTTTGTTCTCCAGTGTAGTCTTCTGACCATGGAAGACGAAAACGTGGGTTGAATTTACATATATGCTTAAAAATGATAAGACAGGATGATTTTTAAATATTTCAGCTTTGAGTTTGATTGACGGGCAGTACTGAAGTGTGAAAAATGACAGAGATGCAACCAGAAGTTAAGCTTTTAATAATAAGAAAATTGCCACAAGGATTTATGTGGAGGTGTCATTCCTCTCATTCTTCGCAACCCCAGCAGAATGCCTGCTCTCAGCAATAGGAGCAATAGTCTAATAATACTCTTTTTAAATCAATAAAAGCACTACAAAGAATTGGTTTTAGAAGCCTCAGACTAGGCAGAGGTGATCAGTGAGAGGATGACAAGAAACTGCAAACTTTACTGTTTAACAAGCACTTCAAAATATTCTAGAAGTCCTGATTTCAGCCACTTTTAAGTCTCATTCTCTGCAAAACTTATCCAAAATTGTGGCTTTAGCTGTTTCAGTGAAATTTATTGGAATATCACATTTTTTCACACCGCATTTTTTGAGACAGCATTCATCAGAATCATTGTTACGTTGTATTTCTAAAACTTAACGTGTATTTTCTGCACGTTTCTTTGCCTGCAGAGAGGTTGTGGGGTCTCCGTCCGTGGAGATACTCAAAGCCCAACTGGACACGGTCCTGGGTGACCGTGCTTTGAGCTGGTCCCTTCCACCCTCACCAATTCCATGACTCCATGAGAAATCAGAGAGAATGCTCTCCTGCGGCCTTTGTAGTCATTTGTTGGGAGCTTTATTAAGGAAAGAAAGAAACAAACAACAACAAAACAATATTTTTTTTATCTTGCCGTGTGAACCTAAATAGCAGAAAATTGATAAAGCTCAAAAAAGAAACATTAATGCGTGCCAGCTCCTTTTTTAAGGAAGAGCCCCTTTTTCATTGCTAACTCGACTTCACCTTTTGGCATCATCGTTTTTACGCCATTGTCCAGCCTCGTGGGTGTGATCAAAGATCAGGCTCTCCACACCAGACAGAATCTGCTGTCAGTACAGAGATGGGTTTTGGTCCGTTTGTTAAAGACAGATGGAATCATTTAAGCATTTCTGAATTTTTAAGCAAGGGGTGGGGGAGGCTGCTGTAGTTGTTACAGTGGGAACACCTAGGTAGCGTGGTGCAAGGTGGCAACTATTTAACCTAAATGACGTAACAGATTTTGTCAGACTGGAATTTATTGGCCTGTAGAGTAGTTTCAAAATGGAAAAATTTTGAGATGAGTTTTTTTTTTTTAATCTAGGCATCGCTGTAGCTAATACAGTGTTCTCTTTCCTGGGGAGAGGTGGACCCAGTGACAGAGCTGGCTTTCCCCCGCGCCTCCCGGGGCAGACACAACACATACATCATGTGTCAGAGCGATTTGGCTCAATAAAGGAGTTTCACCCTGATGTCTGAATTTCTTTACTTTTGTGGGTTTGAGTCAAATCCCTGAAGTTACTTGAACATAGTTTGTTCTGTAGCTCAGTATTAATAATAGGTCAATTGCAACTTTTCTTGTGGTCATGTTGCTGACAACATCTGTCTAATCTTACTCTCTGTGGCCTCTTGGAACATTCACTTTTAACACCCACACAGAGAAGATATTTCAAGAAATTTTCTCTGAAGTTTATACAAAGTAAACAGATATTTTTTTTCTCTGCAAAGTACTGCACAAAGCAGATCTTTCTCCATCAATTCACGTTGAAATTTCCTTGCATGCATTTCAGAACTCCTATGTTAGTCCAGGGTGTTAACCTAGTAAAAGCTTGAATTACAATTTTTTGGGTTATATTAAAGGGTTTGTTATTTTGTTTTCTTTTTAAAATGTGACAAAATGGAACATAAACAAAGTGGTAGAGGTTTGTATGGCCTCAAGTTGTTAGTTTAATAATTTATATGATCCATGACTTTCTCCCGCTTTCTCTCTGCATGTTACACACTGAGCAGAGCCACAGTCGTGCAAATTGTTTCTCATGTAAATGATGATCTGCATTGCAAAAGCGGTGATACAGCTTAATTCTGACAGTTACACCTATCCAGAGAATCTCTAAACTTTGGCCCATTGATCTCATTAAGAGCAAATAGCCTTCCTTTTTATCAGTATATTATCTTTTTTAGTGTGTGTTTGGAAGATAAATACAGAAATATCCATGTAGGTTTTACTCATAATCTCTGTTATATTCTGGGGTTTTCAGCTGGTAAAGCAGATAAATACATTTACAGTAGAGTTTTAATCAATCCTTTTCCCCTTAGCCAGTGATTCCAGTACCTTCAGGTGTTTAAGTGCTTTGCTGGGTAATGACTTACCTGTCAGCATAAAATTCTGTAAATAAGCCTGAAGTATCGACTTTAGTTATGACTTTCCATAGTGATAAAAAAGGTGAAACAAGTAAATTTCAACAAATCACGAGAGAATCATGTAAAAGGTCTAGTTTAAGGGTCCTGGACATTGAATCGGGACCCCACTGTATTGCTCAGCAGAGCACGTCCCTTTCAGCAGCTCAGAAATTTCACTGTCAAGTTTAAATTTCAGCCCAGTGTGTGAATTCAGGCGTTTTTCTTCTCTGCAGTATCAAGCTATAAAGTGTCCTTCTAGAAAAAGGGGACCCCGTGGCTCTGTAAATGGGCAGGACTGGTTTCAGGGCCGTGGAGGACTGGGAACTTGCTCTAGTTTGAAGATCACAGATGTACTTTGTTCTCATGAGTAAATATTTTGGAATGTCGTAGTGGAAACCCCTTCCAAATATTTTGTGTTCAGCAATTTTTGTCATTTGCAGCTTTACTGTATTCCTTTTTCTCTGCGTGGAATTTCATGCTTGCTGATGTGTAATATGTTAATTTAAAATATTTAGCTTGCACAGCAAAGTTTGCCAATGCCATGCTTGTAGCAAGCATGAAAACATGCAAAATACATGCCTTTTACTGAAGAGAGCTTTAGCGTGCTGTTTTGGTTTTAGATCATAGCTGAACTGAAGACAACCGTTTCCTCTCTGGCGGAGGAGAACAGCCGGCAGCAGCAGCGGCTCCAGGAAGTTGTACAAAAGTTTGAAGATAAGAAGCAGCAGCTGATTACAGATAATGACAGAGCAATCAAGGTAATCTGGGGATTTTAGTCACTGGTGCTACTGGCTGTTTGAGCATAATTAAAAGTTGTGCAGTGGGCAGATGGGTGCAGGTATCACACAGCACACACCGATTCCACTCCCTGGACCTGGGCTCTGGTGTCGCCCCGTCCTCCCGCCGACCACGCGCCTGCGTCTCTGGCCTTGCTCACAAAGGCTTTAAGAGGCTGCAGGTTCTGAGTATTCGGACTCTGTTTTGACACCTGGGTTCAAAGTAGAATTATTCTTTAAACACTTTCCTTTCAGAGTAGTAAAGAGCCTGGAAGGCTTTTCAAACTCTGTAATCTGCTAGGGCTGACTACCAAAACACTTCATTAAAAGTTGTGTAGAAGAAGGAAATTCCATTTTTTTTTTCATACCAAACAAAGTATTGCGTTGTTAAATCTAGGAACTCATGACAAAATGAGTTCCTACAGTTTTTCTAACTTTTTGTGCTGCAAAGAAACCATGGGCGTTTTTAATTGTTGTAACTATCTGATGTTCAATTACGGTACGGTTAATGTTGTCCTCTATATTCAAATGATTTGCATAAGGAAATTAGGTTGACATTACTATCTCACGATATGCAGTGTTCTTTTTGCTTAATAGTGCGTTTTTTTTCTCTCAAGGGAAATGTCTGTATTTGTGTGTGTGTGTGTGTTGAGGAACAGAATTTTCTTTCTGGTCTGGTTTTAGTCTCTTCTCTCAAAGGTACGACCGTGCAGATGATGGCCATAATCTGGTATCCAAACGAGAGGTAGCTTTTCTTATCACTAGGATCTGCAAATAGTTAAATCACATTATTTTGTGGTATAGGTAGTTTTTTTCCAATTAGGAAAATGTACAATTTGTAGTTGTCCTCTTCTCCAGTGACCACCTGGAAAACAGAAACCCCGTGACAGCGGCATAGTCTTCCATGGAGTTGGAAATACACTGTCAGTTGGCAGTTATCATGCATTGTACCTTCTTGAGTTGCATAGTTGCAATATATGTATATTAGACCATTTGCCAGCTTTTTTCTTAGCACCTGATGCAAGTGCTGCTGCTGAATTTATGGATTCACTTAAACCAAGTTACATTCAGTGGAAATAATCTGGCTGTTGTTAAACAGCTTTTGAATGCTAATGATGATGGGTTGTGTGTAAACCTGTGTTCAGTTATCATAAACCTAATTTTGACATGATTACCTCAAAATGTAAGGAAATATATAAAAACCAAAGGGGAATTCTGCAGTTTCTAAGCAGTGTCCCAGAGTTTTTACAGAATCACAGAATCACAGAATTGTGGTGGTTGGAAGGGACCTCAGAGATCATCGAGTGCTGGTTCTGTGAGTATGTTTTGTAAGATTTGGTCAATTCGGGAAAGAACTTGCAGGAGCTGTTATGCTTGGAGTTCTTGAAATTTGTTTAGTGACATTAATATTGTACTTTAAAAAAAAAAAATCTTCCTTTGAAACCACTGATTTAATGGAAATTTGCTGAAAGCCAGATAACCGAACAGAAAATTCTTAGTAAGGTAAACTGCTGTGTATGCTTCTGGAAGCAGAAAGAGGTGTTGTTAATATTCAATCACTTAGTATTTTTAAGAACCACACATCCTTCTAGATGAGCATATGCAGAAATACTTTGATTTTTATTACCCTGGGGCAAAAAAAGTTGCTTTTGATGAAGGTGGAATCCTAGACGTCCTAGAGATGGGGAACATCATCTAACCTAGGATAAGCGGAAGACCTTGAGGGATGGTTAAAGAAACATTCTAAAGACAAAGCAATTCTTAATATAGCATAAGCCTTTGAGAGAACTTAATATAATACAAGCTATTGCAAAGACTACCGTTAAAAAAAGGGCATTTGCTAAATATAACATTGATTTAAACTACCATTGAGGAACAGATTGCAATTTCCTTTATATGGTATTGGGTTGACTTCCTGTAAGACCTTCCAATTATTATTTCCTTTCAAAGGGAGAAATACATTTTTACAGAAACCAACTGGCTCTGGGAAAAGTTTTGGATTTAGTCAGTGAAGTGATATCCAGATGTGGATGCCATAATACATGATTTTGATGTTAATTCAAATTCCTGACTCTCTTTGCTAGTTAAAGGTTTCTAAGATATTTCAAAACTGTATCTGTCTCCTTCATCTTGATTATTTGTTTTTAAATACTACCTTAAACAGTAGCGAAAAAGAAGAAATGAAGCTTTTAAGAACATTTTGCTTCTTTTGACATCCTGAAAACTCCATCTGAGCAACGTTTTTGGCTTCAGAGGGCCTCAGTTTGGGTCAGTTTGAGACAAGTGCTCGAAGTACTTGGCATTTGGAGCTGCACTGTGATTTGTCTGGCCTGAGGGAAGTCATAGTTTGTGCCATCAGAGTCATAAAACCAGGGTAATATTTTTGGCTCATCGTAATCCTTTCTTGTGACTTACAAGGTAACGCCATCGTGTTGCAGTGTCTAGTAGCAAGGAGCTAAGCAGCAGTGGTCAGCCACGGCATTGGACACCGAGTGTCTCCCGTGGTCTCCTTCTCACTGCCGTTGAGTTTGAGCCTGTTGGGATTACGGCAGTCCTGGCACAGGGAGCGATCCCAAAAGCACAGCTCACCCTGCAGTGCCACACAGGGATCTTCGCTTTGAACTTCCCAGGAATTGCATTCTTTGGAGGGGAGTACGAGGACACTGAATTGGGCTGGCACGGGGCAAATCCAGCAAAGCTCACCTGCTTCTGTGCCATGCCTCTCTTCTAATGTGCTTACACTTCAAAGATCAGGAACCATTGGTTTAGACCCTAGGATTAGTTGAGAGCACAATTATATTAATGCCCTCCAGATGCTTGGAAAAGCTGCTTAAATTGCCATGTCTGTTAACCCATTTGTGATGCTTCAGACTGGGATTTCAGAAGGCACCCTCCAGTAAGGGTCTGGGTGCTGAGCTCCTGAGAAATGTCTGTGCAGGAGCTCTGCTGGTCATTGAAGTGTAGTGTAAACTTATTAAGGCTAAATTTAAATGAGCTTTCTTGCATCCCGATAGCAATCTGGCCACAACAACCCGGGGCTCAGCTCAGTCAAATGGTCGGAGCATTTACCTGGCTTTGCTGCTGGTTTTTGGCCATGGTTCCTGGCTGGACTCAGCTCCAGCATGAAGTTGATTGTGGTGTAGAGATACCTCCAGGTTATTTATGAAATCACAGCCTTAGTTCTTTTTTTTCATGAAATCCTTTTGGATCCTGGGATTGAAAGTGCAAAACAATTCCTGGGATTGGAACTGCAAAACATGTTCAGAGCATTTTAATGTAGAAATTGATGGCCAAGTGGGGACTCCACATCAAAAAGTAGTTTCTGGAAAGAAATGGATGATGGAGAGCATGCAGTGACAAACCCACAACAGAAAAGGGAGAAAATGATGCTTTTTTTGCCAGAGGAACCACATTTGTTGTTTGGCTCATATTGCAGATTCTAGGATTCTGTTACATCCCCTGAATTAACACCAAAATTTCATTTGCAAAACATGGTTTGAAGATGACATATTTCAACACTTTGTGTGTCAGCCAGCTTATGATCAGATTAATTCTGTTAATAAATAAGATTTAAAAGATTTCTAGGAAAGAATGTCATATAATAATGTTCCCCTTCATGTGAGAAACTGAAACAATTGTTTTTCTTTGTTATGTTTAAAAATGTTCAGAGAGGGAAAAAAAAATCAAAAGTGTATTTTATAGTCACAGCAGAACAAAAGAGAAAACTTCTGGTTTTAAGTTCTCTGGACCTGTGTGGGCCTGCCCCCATGCCCTCCTTGGCTTATTTCATCATCCCCCCTCCCGTTCATGTTTGGCTCCTGCTAAAAGTCAAGCAAATTGTTTTAAACCTTGGGATGTTCTAGACTATTCAGAACATTTCTCTAAGGGCACCTGATATCTGTTTCCAGAAAGTAGTTGTCAAAATATACTGATGATATTTTTGAGTGTTTCTGAAATGCAGTGTATCAGAAAAACTGTGGTTTTTGAGAATTTTGTGAACAAGCTAATTTTGCATTTAGTAATACTTCATTATCAGCCATGTTTATTACTAAATTCCACTTGTAATTACGAAAAATATTTTGTATTAAAAGAAGCAGCACATCAGAGCTATAGCAACATTACTGGGGTGACTCTAGTCCTGCGGAACTATTTAGTCCATTGTCCTCAAAATACATTTTGGAATTACCACCATTTACTCTGCAACAGCCAATGCTGGGTTTAGTAAGAATTAAGGAATTCTGATTTGTTGATTTAAAAGTCCCAAGCAAGGCTATCTCTCAGTGTTTGAGATGTCCTTCCTAGTGCTTATTAAGAGAGGAAGGGCGTCAGAGAGCACGCAGCCGAAATTGACCTCATCTAGAGGGAGGAGAAGCAGCATTTTTGGTCCTGCCTTACACATGAGACACGGGAGGGTAGAGCCTTGACCTTGCCCAGGTTTGTGGCAAAGACAGAATGTAACTCCAGACTCCCGAGGCCCAGATCCGTGCGTCGGTTGGTGCATCAGCCCTTCCCCGAGAAGAGTTTCAGGTTCCAAGCAGTAACAAGGCCACGAGGTGTTAAAGGCCCGGTGTTAAAGCCACATCTGACAAGCACACTTGCAGTCTCCTCAGCCCTTTGGAGAAAGCTGGGCCAGGTCAGTTCTGTGCTTTTTTGTCAAGGCTGACAAGTTTCCAAGCTGTGGCAAATAAAGGGGGGACAATTTACATGTTCAGCATTTTCTTTGTGTTTACCACAGAAGGCCTGTAGTGAGTGGTTGTTCGGAAGGCCCGAGCATGTGTAACTGATAGCACTGAGGACATGCAGTAGGAAAAAAGAACCTGAAAGCTTAGTGTAAACTAAAAACAAACACCTAAAACTTAGGGTAAAGTGAAGACATACATTATTTCACGGAATTTTTGTCAAGTGAGTCTTGACTCCTCTCCTCCATGCACAGGTGCAGTAGGGTGAGCTGTTACTCTCTAGACGGCTGTTGAACAGTTGCATAATAAACTTTTGTCAATAAGACCCACATTATTAATAAGCTTTTTAAAAACATTTTATTGTATTTTTTATTTTAACTTGGCTGAAGGTGTTGGGGGTTTTTGGCTAATGGTGCCTGTAAAAGGGAGGTCAGCATTTCAGTGTTGAAGGTGACGCTGACTCAAGTCTTACACGACATCTGGTCAGGACATGCATTACTCTGTGATGGTTCGAAGGCCACAGACGTGCCAAATTCTGTCAGTCACTGAAGATCTCCAGAGATGTGTGTGTCACAGAGTTCTCCGGGGGGATCTCAAATCCATCTAATTGCTTTTGTGGCTAAGCATGACTATGATAAACCATTTGGCAAGGGGAAATAAGGAGTTTTAAGGGACCCTCTTGATGTTAAATATGTGGAGTCATTTTTCATGGATCTCAATTTCTTTGTCACTGACTTTAGTCTATAATACTAATAACTGCAGAGAGAGCAGGGACTCTTTAGTCTGGAGAAGAGAAGGCTGAGGGGAGACCTTATTAATGCTTATAAGTATCTAAAGGGTGGGTTGAAGGAGGAGGGAGCCAGACTCTTTTCAGCGGTTGCCAGTGAGAGGACAAGGGGCAGTGGGCACAAGCTGGAACATGGGAGGTTCCACTCAAATATGAGAAAAAAACTTCTTCACGGTGAGGGTGACAGAGCCCTGGAACAGGCTGCCCAGGGAGGGTGTGGAGTCCCCTTCTTTGGAGATTTTCAAGCCCCACCTGGATGCTCCTGAGTAACATGCTCTAGCTCTAGGCAATCCTGCTTCAGCAGGGGAGTTGGACTAGATGATCTCTATGGTCCCTTCCAACTGTAAAAATTCAGTGAAATTTAGTAGGGGAGAATTACAAGGCACCAACATCTTTACCCTAGCATTGTAAAGCAGTCATTAAAATTTACCAGGCAAATACTGTTATCTTGCTCATAATTTCCTATATTCTGTTTGATCAGCAAAGGAAATTGTGTCATCCAAAAGAATGGGTGGATGAAATCTGCAGGGCTTTTATGGTTTTGCTTTCTCTTTTACATGGGATCCAAACTCTGAGGCACCTGTTTTTCACAGACTTTGTTTAGATGAATACTAGTTTCACCCAAATTCAGTCTGTTAGAGAAAGGAGGGTTTAGCCCCAAGCTTTTCAACTCTTGCTCATGCTCTGTCTCCTGATTCCATGACATGGTTATCTTTGAAAGGTTGTGTTGGCACATTCATTATAAATGATAATAAAAATAGGCTGATTTTCATGTTAGGGTTAGATAGTTATTATTTGCAACTGAAGTTTTGATTTTAAAAAGTCCTCTCTCGTTTTCATAATCATCTCTCTCTCTGTTGCTGCAGAAGTTATTTCATTGTCTGCAGCGTCGTACCTTCTCTCCAAAATTGCAGGGTTTCAGATGTTTGGCCAATCAGGCAAAGCGAGTGGCTGAGCATCTGTAAGTACTTTATAATATCTTTGACATGCATCGTGAGACAAAGAATTGAGTCATCTCTTTTTTTCCTGCAGCAAGCTTTGCACTCTGGCATTTTTCTTGACTTTTCATGTCTCAACGCATTGAAGAACTTACCATGGCCAACAGCAAAATCATGCTTACAAGTTTTATAAAAGACTAGAACTAGTGCTCGCCTGGTCCTCTGAACCGCAGTCCAGCTTTTTCCGACGGGTTTAAAAGTTTGTATTTTTACTTTTTCCTCCATTATCATTGCTGTCCTCAGAGTTTTGCTTTCCCTCCAGAACGCACTTTGCTGCATGAAGTCCTTTTTGTTATTTCATAGATCTAGAAGGGATGGCACCTTACATCTCCCAGTCTCCAAATTATGGAATTAATGATTCCCTAAATGTGTAACAAAATACAGAATCTTATATAGCTAAGCTATCAGGTTTCTTTTAATGAGGTGGACTACACTATTTTTGCACTGGAAAAAAAGTGAAAGGGAATTGAAAACAAGCCATAAAATTCACTGCTTTCAACTGCCAGGACAGGAGTAGTAGCACCGAGGGGCGTCCTGGGCAATGAGAAGGTGCAGAGACACGCTCCATTAGTGAGCGGTGAGTAGCACTGACGTGAGCCCACACAGCGAATAAAGGGCAGACAGTGCTTATAACTATGATATGAGAAAATGAAAATTAGCTTTTTTTAAAGACTGCTGTGGTGATTACAGTTTACTGTTCTGTTTCAAAGATATTTGACTCTCCAAAGAGCACAGGAGCTTTTATGTGGAGGAGAGAGCGGTGCTTGGAGAGGCAGAGCTGGGGAGAGACCCAGAAGTTAGGAGGCAGACTGCCTGGGAGGAAGAGCCTCTGCTCAAGAGTCTGGGACTTTTCTGGAGAGGAAAGAAAAAAAGATAAAGATTAAAACAAGTGTCTAATGTCCTCCAAACACAGGGCATCTGTAAAACAGTCTGTGCATAGGACTGTGTAGACTTTCCAAGGGCTGTTCTTTGTTCCAGTTCCAGTGAGTTCCTGGAACGCAGCCTCTTCCCTGCTCCTGGAACAGCCTTGACTGCAGGGCTCCTCCAGCCGTGTAGGTGGAAACACAATATGTGTGAACTATATATTCAACCAACAAAAGATTGCTGGAGAAAATGACATCTTCAAAGCAAGCCTTCCATAGTCCACAAACATTTATTACTCTGTAGTAAAGACGTTTAAAGGCTGGCACAGTAACACAGGTTGCAGGGTTTGGCAAAGAGAGATCTGGGGATGTGGACCTGCTCTACTTATCAACATATATTTCCCTGAGATGTCTTTCTTCTGGTGTGGCTCATCCTGGGAGTGAGCTGAAATAGCACCAGGTTCACTGGCTGATTCCTGCAGGCCTGCACCATTGCCAGCATTTCCGTAAACATTTTTTGCAAAACTGTGTGTTCTAATATAAGTTGCTTTTGGTTTTTGTACTAATCGTGGTGCTGGCTGCTACAGGGTTATCAGCAGGAGAGAGTCTCTGAGGATTTCAGCTTTATGCATTAAAATGCTGTTGCCAAAATTCGTGTTGACTTTAGAAATCTTCAGATTCCATTTAGAATTTTCTGCTGGCTCTCCAGCTTTGCATGTAACTGAAACTCCAGCAGATCAAATATCAGAGTACTTTTTAAAAAATGACTGGCAAACACTTTTGAATGGCAGATCACAGCGAAATAGAAATAGCTTTGTTAAACTTACCATTTCCATAATAGCTGGGCTTTTCTTAAGCGTAACAAGAGAAACCTGTTCAATCCGAT
This sequence comes from Calidris pugnax, assembly GCF_001431845.1. Taxonomy (NCBI): domain Eukaryota; kingdom Metazoa; phylum Chordata; class Aves; order Charadriiformes; family Scolopacidae; genus Calidris; species Calidris pugnax. Next base: position 1,805,588 of record NW_015090957.1, on the reverse strand, counting down.
ACCTGCAGAGGGTAACTATTTACCAATATTTAAAGGCAGGGTAGCAGTGGAACCAAGTGGTCAGTAGCACTCTTACAGTTTTGGAAGGCATTCCCTTTATTTTCTCTAACTAGAGTGGTTTTTTCCCCCTGCAAAATGAAAATACCTATTGTTTCTTAGCAATAAAGGATTGGTTACAAAGAACTACTAAAGGAAAGCAGCCAAAGCTGCCATATTTCTGCCACTTTCTTGCATCAGTAGAGTTGAGAATAAAGGAACTTTCCAAGTTACAGTACTGTACTTGAAAAGGAGAAAAGTATGCGGCGACTTTTATCTGTGTATTCAGTAGATCAGATGGCAGACTCCCCCAGACAGCCTAGCAGGGGAGCAGCTTCTGCTTTTCTCAGTGAGCCCTGAGTGGTGTGAAGCAGCACCAAGTACGACATCAAAAGATACAAATATGCATTGAGTGTAAAGTTTGGGTTTTTCAACATATCTGTCTAATTAGCACAACTTACATGTTTGCAAGTTCTAGCTCTGATTTTTTTAACAGTTTCGTGCTCGGTAGAAGTAGCTTTTTCATCTCATGCGTTCGTGTAAGAGGTTAAACCTACAAATGCTGTCACCAAACCTGGCCATTCGCATCCTTGATATAAACCTCTCCTGTTTCCCTCTAGCATCAATCGCTCCATTGTGCCCAGGTAGAAAATGTCAGATGTAGCTGTTAGCCAAAGTTTTTCTAGAAGAACGAGATCATTTTAATTGGATGTTATTATCAGCCAGTTCTTGTGGTTTGACGTGGATTCAAAATGAAGCAGTTCATCTGCTTAAAGAATGCGTAGGCACTAATATAATAACCTCAGTAAGTTTTCGGATGCCTCCATCCTAAGGGAAATTGGTTTGACTTGCCCTTCAGTGGGAATGTTGTGTGCTATTGGCAGCCAAAATAGCACCAGTGTCCAGAAGCGGAAAAAAATCTATTCCTGTATATTGCACTTTGCTGCTTTTCCCATTAAAGACTGTAAACATTTTCAGTTCGGCCCAGTACACCCTGCTGCCTTGCAGTTCAGGGAAGCTGCCTCTCTCTGCTCGTGTAGTACATGTGTATATAAGAGTGAAAAACTAGGTTAATTTTGGTGAAAGTATACTTTACTCTTTGAGCCTTTTGCACGTTGATTCTGCATTTGATGTGCACACTCTGCCTTACAGCGGGGTTTGGGATGCCGTCCCCGGGCTTGGTTTAGTGCTGCCGATTCATGCACCCTCTATGCTGTGTGGATTCTCTTTGTTGATGAGTAGGATTTGATATAGTAAATATTTATTTGTTGACCCTTGAAAAATGCATGAAGAAGACTGGGGGCTTGAGGCTGAAGTTTGTAGGGAAGACAGGGAAGCTCCAGGCTGAAGCTTTTTCTTAAGCTCATCTGTGCAGGCGTCAATAGTTTTGTATCTTTGGGCTCTTCAGAGAGCCTGAGGTCCTCCAGCGAGGAGACTATCTTATGGAGCAAAAAGACTTCACCTGTTTTCTTCTTCAGAGTTCTGTCTCTGAAATGTATTCTTGGGAAACTGAAATAAGTGTTGCCTGCAGGATAAAATTTAGGTCTCTAAATGAGCTTCTTGGCAACGTCCCCTTTGAAACTGCCAGATAACAGAGGGCTGGAAGAGCAGTAAAGCAGAGATTAGTCAAGCACAACAAAAGCCTTCCTCCTCTGACACAATCACTTTTTAACTTCTTCTGTTACTAAAGCTGTCTCTGCTTATTTTTAGTTCAAGCTTTCACAGCCCTGAAGTCAATAACTTCAATTAAGTCAATATGTTAATAATTATGAAAGTAAGTCCTTCAGCAGTGATGCATATTCATGTGTGAATCTAATCCCTGATACAACACAGTTACCTGCAGTAGTGGGGAAGATACCTGTTGGAACTGCTTTCACCAGCTTGGCCAACCAACCATGAGACCCAAAATTTGTATTTCTAGTGTTGAATATGTCTCCTGCATTTGGCACCTCGAGAGAAATATATCCTCGGTGAAAACCCCAGACTGCCGATTATGAAGAATTCATTAAGATCTGCTGAAGTTCAAAGCAAAAAGGCCAGTTCCTCGCAGGTCAGGGCAGCTCATTTCATGCTTTCTGCTTTGCCTCCAGCAGCAGCTCATCTCCAGAACCTGTTTATTTTTCTGCCAGGACTGTTGGCAGGTGAATAGAGCCACATCAGATCACCTCATGAGTATTTTTATGCTGTAAACCTATGCCCTGAACATGCCATTTTCCTGGGCCGGCATGGCATGAGATGACGGGTTTCAGACCTGTCCTTGTTGGCCTTAGAAGACAAAGCAACACACCGGTCACTTCCTTTTTTGAGATCTGCTGGAAAGTCACAGCTCGGTTCTGCCTTGGGGTTTGCTCTCTAACAGTTCAGACCATGGCAAAGGAATGACGCGTGGTGTGTGGGGAGGAAGCACAGCATCACTCCATCACGTCCGGAAAACAAAATCAGATCATTTGTGAAACAAAAATGAACGAAGACAAGTTCTTCTAGAACCAGATCAGGAGAAAACAGTCCCTTTTCCTGGGAAATAGTTAGTTAGGACATGTCAGCACAGAGCTTCACGCCGGCATGCTGTGGTTAGGAAGGTGTTTGCCTCTTGCCAAAGGGCAGCAGCGATGGTCCAGAGTTCCCCCAGGCTCCCGAGAGTCGCTGTGGCAGGAGCGCGGCCTGTCCCTTCCAGCAGCAGGCCCTGCCAGCTCTCTGCACTGGAACTGCAGCAAAGACATTGAATCCTCCATTGAATCTGTAACATTTTCCCTTGTGTTTTCAGCCCAACTGCTGAGGGGCAGCCGTGGGTACCCCGTGTGGAGCCACGGTCCAGCTCGGCCTGACCCCCCGCTCCCCCAGCGCCCACCCGTCCACCAGTGGGGCCGGACGTGGGGCAGAGCGGGCATGGGACGTGCCTGTCCCCGAAGGGACAGTGTGGGCAGGGTGTCCCCTCCCTGGCACCGCTCTCCTGGCGGCTGCTTTCTTCTGAGGTTGTTGTGTAAGAGAGGGTGAAAGTACAAACGAGAAAGAACTAAACATGAAAAGTGAGTTTGCTTGCTGAGAACGTTGGGAGGGGCAGAATGAAACTGTATAAATAAAAATTCAGGCTACCAAACGTTAGGTACCTGCAGGAACACCAGGAGGGGTGGAACAAGCCAGAGCTCTGCAGGCAGCTCGAAGGAGAAGTCCCAGATGTGCATTGGCTCTCGCTGGGCTCAGAAAAAAGCATTGTTTTTCTCAAGATGGCTGTATCTAAATTCCATGTATTCTTGTTACTAATGTTCTTGTAATTTCTATCCTTTGTGCTTTTGCACTTGTAATTCAACAAGGGGAAATAGCAATGGCTGAATTCAATGTTTCAGTGGTATCAGTGGATTTTAATTGTCTGCAAACCTGGCAGCACCTCATGTGATGTTTTCTCCCTCCTACCAGAATACACCTTGCTTCTGCTTACGTTTGTGTAAACCCCAAAAGCAAGAAGGACACAGGAAAATGGGAACTGATGGATGGGCAAAGAATGCAGTGAGGTCTTTGTCATCACTGATAACACTAATACTTGTATTAAATGTTTACCTGCTGCTTTCTCTTCTCGCTGTCCCCTCCCAGGTCTCCTCTCTGTCCTGAATCGCAGGGGGACGTGTGTTTGCACGTCAGGTTTGGCTTTGCTGTGGGCTCATTTCCTAGTGCCTGTCCCTGTTATCCTGCCTTCGTGGCTGATGTCCCTTGTGATGTCCCTTCTCCCTCTTCAGCTGGCTGTTTGCAAAACCTGCCTCTGCAGAGGACGAGCTTATTTCTGCTTCCATATCAGATCCTGAAACTAGATCGAGATTTACGCAACTTTAACAGTACTGGAATTCTTAGTTCTTTCACACTGCACTATATTATTTTTTTTCCTGCAGCTTATGTCTTATTTGTGATAAGGAAAAGTTTTTGAGTATGCATAAAGTAGCTGGAAAGCTCTGCTCTTTGTGCTGCACGGGTCTAATGAGAGACTGCACGAATGAGAAACCAGTGGTGCTTTAGAACTTGATCTGTTTTCTGTTATTTTTAATGCTTTTGCATTTTAAAATGTCATCCATATAAGAATATTTGGAACTACTTACATATTATAAAAAAAAAAAAAAGAGAGAGGGAAAATGAAAAGAGCCTGCCTTCCTTTTAGATGTGCCAAACAGGTTTGGCAGCCGCTGGTTTCGCATTGACCAGGCGTTCCGCAGCCCGTCCAACTCCTGCAGCGTTTCCTACCTGCGTAGAAATGTTCTTGCCAAGCATTTCTGAAACCAGAAGACACTGGTTGGGTTCTTTTTCTTCTTCAGAGCATTTTGGATGATGACTAAAGTGTACTGTGGATATCCAGGTTTGACGCTGTCATTCAAAATCCTGAAAGTCCCATAGAAGAGAAACTGTAGAGATTGTTTTGGCTCAAAGAGAAGAGAAGTCGCTGTGCTGGGTCAAGCTGGAGTCCATCTGTCTCCATCTTCTGGGGGGTGGTATCTGATAACAGACGCCCAGAAAAGAGTAGAAGAGGCTGAGGATTTAGGGACATTTCCTCAGTATATTTTCCCCTTCTCCAGCAAGGTACAGTCAAGGGAGTTGCTGTCTGTAGCTAGCAGTCTTGGGTGGCTTTTTGCTCAGTGGACATGCGTGGTCACCGTTTGAGTCGTTGTGCTCTTAGCACTCATGATGGTCTGAAGAAAAGCATCCCCCACTGTAAGGTTTCTGGCCTTGGGGTACCTATTGGGAGTATTTTGACTGCCTTGTCAGGACCTGTGGGAGTTCCTTGGAAGGAAAAGCAGAGGGGTACCGTGGGGCTGCTTGTCAGGCTCACAACAACGCAACAAAAACTTCTGCTGGGTGGCACTGAGGTCCCCTCATGTCTCTGCATTTCCACGTAAGACTTTCCTGCCACAGCAGAAGGATCTGGTAACTGAATTAGTGTAGTCTCTCAGCCATCATTCAGCTCAAAAAAGACTTAACAAAAAAATAGAAATAAAAATAAATCAGAACTCCCATTGAGATCGGATCCTCTTGGTCAGAACCTTGATAAGAGCTCTTGACATTCCATAAAATCTATATATGAGACACAGCAATAGCTTTGGCAAGTGTTTTTCCCCTTCTCATTCTCTTCCTGGTTTGCCTGTGTATGAATTACACCTGATTTGTTACCTGTATTGGTGAAATTCCCAAGTCAAAAGATGCAGTGTGGGGGGTGTGTTTGAAGTGCAGCCAGGCAGTCCCCTGGTGCAGTGGGGCTGGTGTCAGGGGTCTCCATGGGGAATCCTCCCCCTGCTCTCAGCAGGGCTGGCTCGGAGGGGCACAGACCTGCTGGGAGTTTGCAGACCAAAATCACCCAACACACACCAGTACCCAGTGATGCAACAAGTGTGGCTTTTAAAGGAAGGAATAAATTTAAGCTAGACAAACGCTTAATTTTTTTCATTGATGATTCTGGTTCAGGAAAGGAGATTACTTTAGAGCTAAAGAAGTAGGGGGGTAGGTACTCCCAGAAATTAGTTATGCAGGAACTAGAGTAAAATATTTTTAATAAAAAGTTAGCAGAAACATTTAAATAGACTGTGGATTGCTCTTTGCTGAACGTGTATATGTCTGTCTATCTAAAATATTCTGTACTAGTATTCCAGAGTGCTAACATGGAAAAAAAACCCTACTTCTAAAGCAACTGAAATAGATCTTACCCATGTCTAATCTTGGAAAAAATATGAACTTAAAGGATTTTAGAAATGTTTAGAAACATTGGCATTATGACAGCAAGTATCTCTGTCATAACGTCATGTGATTAACTAGATCAGAAACACTCTGGGATGTTCTGATCAGTTATGTTAATGCGTCTTTTAAAAAGTATAAAGCCAATGCTCTATAAAATAGATACTTGAAAAACAGTTTTCGTTTTCCTCAGGCTAGTGAGATTAGAGTTTTGTAATCTGTTTGACCAGCTGCAGAGGACGTTCTTTTTCATTTTTTCTTTTTAAGTAAATGAGCTTCATCTCAACATGATTAAAAAAAAAAAAAGAATCAAGCTTCAAAAATGCTCAGTTTTCACACAAACTTTTTTAAATAGGAGCAATTGCATTATCGTGTCTCGTTGCAAATGTAATTGGGTTGGAGGTCATTAGAGACTTTGAATAAAAGAATTTCTAAATTTCCAAGTGTGCATCTTCCCCTGTCAAGAATCATCCCGGGTTTGGCTTACAGACATAATTTTAGAAGATATTACTTTGCTGCCTCTTACATCTTGCGTGTGTTGAGTTGTGCAGGCACCGCTGAGTCAAGCTCGCTCTTGTTCAGTTCAAAAAGCAGTGGTTTGCCATGTGAGTTAATACTGTTGATTAAGGTTACTTTGAAAGGTATAAAGACATTATTATATTTCTTTTTGTGTGTGTGTATAAGAGAATGTGTGTTATTTTATGTAATGGGGAGAATTCCAGCAATATGGGCAGTCTGCTAGTTCACTGCACAAAATAAACAGTTTTCTCTTCTTACTGGGAATCAGATTAGGCTATTGATTAGAAATATCTGAGCCTTTCATATTTACTTTTTAAAAGAGCATAGGAAAATAAGATGTTTTGTAAAGACAGTTAGAAATGTTTATATTTCTGGGTCTTCATGCGTCTGTGATGAGAAATACGTTTTAGGGAGACATTTGTAGAGCACCAGGGGTCTGCTGGAACCTCTGCTCCGTCTCCAGGTGTAAAGTTTCCAAACACCCACTTAAAGTGGCAGTTTGATGATAAACTTAGATGGGAATGAAGCCCCCAGCGGTGAGAAGATTGCCTTGTTCAGCAAGTGATTGATAAATACGCTTTATCATGAGTCAGATGTTCTCTAAATCACTGCAGGAAATTCAGCTCGAACCCCTCATGTTTGTTTTTGTAGAGCTGTTGGTAAGGATACAGTGAAACCCGATGTTTTACTCGTTAATTTGTATTCCCAATGGCACTGTATACCCATTGACACGACGTTTTAGACATTCTTACGACATAGCATCAAAAATTCAAGAAGTTGTCTGAAAATGTTGAAGCTGACATCGGGTCTTCACAGGGAACCTGCTCTGAGAATGGCAGGCTCCTTGCCGTTCCCTTTGATTGCAAAGTGTGTAATAAAAAGCAAATTAGGAAATGAAAATTGTCTCGTGGATCAATCAGGCACAGCAGTTACGCCTGTTCAGCATTATCTGTCAGACATTAACCTGATTGGGAATGTTCTATTTTGTATAATAGTCTCAAAATCAGACTGAAAGGTTGACTTAAAAAATACCTGATGTATTTTGTGTGTGCTCTGAGGCTGATAACAAACTCTGCAGTTCAAGTTTTAATAACTAAGGGGGAGCTAAGAAACTTCAAAAGGTTCGTGATAAATGTTTCTGACAATGCGTCAGCTGAACATTAGGCAGAATCGTGGTAAATCCTCTCATAAGTGGTTTAAAATGGAGTTTTGAACTTTTCCTTCATAAGTGTATGCTTAAGATGTCATAGTATCTTTGGGTTTAAAAGATTCATTTTATCTGGTTATATGTGAACCATCAGTGTTTCTGTCTACACCTCTGAGAGTGACAGGGGAAAAAGTTGAGCAGTTTTCTTCTTTCGGCAACCTCTGCCCCTGCTCTTGACCATGAAACTCGTGGAGGCTGGAAAAAAGGAGCAGCCAGTTCTAAGGCATAAAAACAAACGATGCCAGGTAAATACAGTAAATCTTGGGAGCTGACAAGCTTTCTGAATGACTTCATCGCGACAACCCTAAACCGTCCTGGTAATAGACAAAGCAACGCTTGCACATGGCAACTGCTCGTGGGCTTTTGTGGTTCGTGGAGAAGAGATGAAAGCAAGTTTATTACTGCTCTTTGAACCTTGCCTCCCTCCCCCTCCGCTATCACCCGAGCCACTGAAAACAAAGCCAAAACAATTCCTTCCTTGGCTCCCCCGGAAAAAAATGCCTAACTTTACAATTTATACAACTCTTTTCTTTGAAATTTTGTCTTTGCAGGCCTCGCTCTGCCTTATGACATCCTTTGTGTTTCAAAAGAATTGAGTTTATAGTGCCGTGCAGGGAAGCCCTGACTCAGCAAAATGCTTAAGCCTTTGCCTAACTTTAAGCCTATGAATAGCTCTGCTGGTGCTGTCGGGGTGCTTCAGGGATATACGGCTAAAGACTTTGCAGGAAAATGGTCCTAAAACACACCAATATTTTATAGGAGCAAAGCAGAAAAAAATATGGGTGTTTGACAATCCTAGCGGTGCCAGGGGAATCTCCAAAAGACACCAATCCAGATGAAGTCTGATGTGAAATAGTGTTAAGGGACTAATGCTGATGATCCACTCAAGAGCAAAAGCATATAATATACTGCCAATCAGTCTCTTGCCTATAAATTCCAGAAAATGGAAATCGTGTAGCATGAGAGCCTACCACACTGGAAAAATGTTTGCATATATGTTTATTTTATGTTAAGTGACCTACTTTTAAATTTTTTCACTTGTACTAGAGAGACTTAATTTTATTTCTACAGTCAAATTATTCCCTTCCTTCCTGAACCCCTTTCTTTCTTCCCACACTCCCTCAAGGGAAGAAATTCTTGTCCTTCTCAATGGCATCTCCTGCTGGCAAATCTCTGGAGCAATGAGACGGGCACAGAAAGGAGCTGCTTGACTTGCTCCAACAGGCAAAGCCCACTCCCATTGGTGTCAGCCAAGCGGCCAGGCTTCCAGGTGTGCCCAGTGTACGGGAGCTCACCTTATTTCAAGTGGGAGTCTATTAATTCGGTACCTCTGAAAATTACACCTTTTCTCTGATTTCTGACTGAAGAAACCTTCTTTTTGTAATGATGGCAGAAAATGGGCAACCAGCTCTTTTAGGGACACGTACAAAAAGGTATTACCATTTGCATTTTCATTCCGTGTTGTAATTCATGTTCATTATTCATGAAATAGTGTTTAGTGGTTATATATTAGGCATGGAGATTCCCAGATTTGCTGTTCAGGCACTGCGTCGTAGGACACCGTGCAGATTGGTCTTTGCAGGGCTCCTCCGTTCCCCCACCCACCCGTAGCTGTTGGCACCTTCACCCAGGCAATGAAGTTGAACTGGCAGTAAAAGGTTGGGAGGACAGTGGAAGGAAAGTGTTCAAGAGATGTAAAATATCACCTAAGGTGTTATAATAATCTGTTCCTGAGGAACAATGAAGCATAAGTTTCTATACAGTCATAATAGTAGTTGTAATGTTACCTATAGGGTGGAAGAATAATTTGTGTTATTAAACACCCTAACTATTTTCAGTATAAAATAACAGAGAGATTTTCTTTTCTGTTGCAGTAATGTTGGCCCTTGCATATAGGTTGTGGAAAACTTTGTTTGCAAAAACAAAGCTATTGTTTTAACAAAAACCACAGAAATTTTGCCTTTCATATTGAATCAGTAGCATAATGAGTAGTGGAGCAATAGTTCAACATCAAAGGAGACTTCTTGGATATATAGTGTGTTGCAACAACAACAAAAAAGTTCCCACCAGAAAGGAATTTTGCCATATGTGAACAGCAAACATATGTATTAGGTTAAAACCATAAGATTTCTTTTGCTTTACACCAAAAACAAGAGAGAACTTAAGCACAGAGGTTTTCAAACAGTCGTGCTCTGGAACGCGCAGTGTCCCAGGTTGGGAGCAGCGTCAGTGGGCAAAAGCTCTATGAAAACCCAAAAGGTTCAAGGATGCACCAACAATTTGGCTTAAACATCAGGATTTCACTTTTTAAAAATACACGTTTTGCTGTAACTCATGGCATGACATCAGAGATCTTCACAGATACATTTTACGAATTTATTTATAGTAGTAATAAACCTAGACAAATTTACTTATCTCCATAAAATATTTTAGCAAAGATATTAATTACTTTTAAAATTCTGAGATGAATTTTGATGGGATATTTGGCCTGCTTTCTTTGAATGAGAGTTGCATTTGACTTTGTAAATTGTGAGACCACCAAGTATAAAGGAGAAGGTTTTGCCCAGACAGCCCAAACTCACAGCTCCCTGGAGAGACAAAGGTACTCGAGATTGAATGTTTCTATGAAAAATTTTTGAAGTATCTACAGATATATTTTTCTGGAACAAAATTTGCTTCAATTTTTTTTAACGGTCACGTGGATTTTCTTTAAAAAGTTCCAGAGCTGAGTTTTCTTCTCGTGAACAGGGAGAGAAAACACATCAATGGATGTAATTTGAATTTAGAAAGCACTTAAAGAGGGGCCTGTATTCAGAATTATTGTTGGCACATGTTTTGAGGATGTAAAGTGGAAGCCTTCTTCTGTGGGCATTAGTAAGGAGATAATTAAAACTATAGTAGGTAATTATGGTAGCTTTTATTACTGCATCTTTCATTAACTAATTATATTAATTTGGTAATGTTTGAAAAATTCTTTGAAGATTAAAAGTGCTAACTATTACTACCTTTAGTTCTGGTATTACTCTGCACTGGTCATAAATATTGAGGTCTTTTCTCGATACAGATGCACATCCGTGTGTGCAGAGTTGCTGGCACAGCTAATAAGAATTACGTATATATATCAAAAAAACACTCTGCCATTATCTGGCATAATCTGATCACGATGAGCAGTGATTTTCCTGCTGACGCTTTTTGTTTCGAAGTGAGAATACATTGGTATTTAACTTTTTTTAGAAGATTTTCCTTTCCTTGTAAGTGTCACTTATTTATTCAACCCTCAGTACCAGAGAGATAAATCCTTGTGATCCCAGAGGTGCCACTGATGTGAGGGGAGCAGGGATCAAGCCCTGTCTACTCTCAGGAACACACCAAAAGTAGGAAATTATTTCAGGCTGAAGAAGCAAAACATCATGCCATTAAAAATACAGAATCACCACAGTAATAATCAATGCCAAGTAATTAAAAATAATAATGATTTCTGTTTGTGTAATTCTTCCAGAAATGAATTTTCTTTCAGGGAATCCAGCGCTTCTTTTAAAAAATATGCTGTGGTTAAAGGAAAATCAAATCAGTTTTCATATATTAAAGACTAAATCCTTCATATATTCCTATTTCATACTTGTTCCTGTGATTCTTAGAACTCTTTCTCTTACCAGCTTTTAGTTGATTTAGATTAAGCCCTGTAACTAATGCCAAAAATTTATTCCTGCCTTGAAAAGGGATTTTGTAATGCTGGCATCGTACCTTTTTGTCTCTCTGTGGCTCCTTGTCAAAACTATATGCTTTACAAGTTGATTTTTTTTTAACCCCGTCCCTCTGCAGCCTCAGGCTGGCCCCAGGACTCGGGCTGGATCCCCCTGGTCTCGAGCATCGTCCCACCATCTCTGCGCTAACGCCGCGTGTGCTGCTCCGCCGGCTCCAACCGGCTCCACGCTGCCATGAGCAGAGCTGGGTTTGAAATAAACTTCATTGAACGTTTTGCTGGTGATAATCAAGCCACAATAGAACACTAAGGGTAAAAAATTGCCTACCCAAAAATGCAGTTCAGATGTTCCTTTCTCCTTTTGACCAGCCAAACATTTGGTGTCTCATGGTGACAGTGATGGGCTCGTCCACCAGCTCCACTTGAGCTCCCAAAATCTGACAGGATATTTTGGTGGCATAGTCTCAAAGCTGTTACTTTTCCCTTCCATCCTTCTCGTGTATCTCAATGTTGTATGCTACCAAAACATTTACAATATGATTTTGTTTTAGGATCCTTTCCATTTTTACAAATAAATCAAATGAATGTTCCTTTTATACAGCTGTAATTCACCCACATTGTTGCAGTAGAGCTTATTATCTCATTTACATTTTTAAGTGCTTTTCAAAGTGTAGGATATCTGGGCTGGAAAGCAAAACATTTCATTTCTTTGTTCTCAGGCCAACACAAAGCACTTCCAAGGTCAGGTATGGTGTAGACTTTCACCAGCAAACATGTTTACATGGCATTTGAAAGCCGGTTTAACTGAAAAAAAAAAATAAATACTGTCTTTATAACAGTGATGTAAGTCAGCTTAGCAAAGCTGAGGTATAGGGATTAATTCTGTACCTGGAAAAATTTAACTAAATAAGTTAGGCTTTGTTTTTCATTCAGGGAAAAAAGCCTCTGACACTTAAAAATTGGCCTGTTTTTCTAATTTTTTTATCCATATTTCTTCATCTCAGCAGTTACTAAACTGCTCTGTCACTCTTTGGGCAAAATCTGACACTTTGAAACTGTAGAATAAAAACTGCGTTTCTAAACAAAACAAACCCCATTGTTTAATAGTACAAAGATGTTCTGTGGCATACCTGGGGTCAGTCCTCGGCTGTTTTTAGGAGTCTTCCATGTGACAAAAGCTGCTCTGTGAGATGCAGCGAGCCATCAAGCCGTCGGCGGGACTGGGTGGCTTCAGGAACAGCATCAGCATTCAGGCTCTGGCCACTCCGTAGGAAGCTTTCTGACAATAGAGAGAATTTTCAGTGTGATCTTCAAAGGGGTGCATTATTCATGACATCCATCATGAGTCCGTCTAGAAAATTAGAATCATGGGCAACAAACTTGCTTACTTCTAATTACTATTTTCAGAGCTGATCATATGTGGGAATCTACAGCAACCATGAGATTTTGATGGGGTTTTTTTTTTTTTGGCATGGCTTTGATCAAATTCTGGTCTTTGGTTTTATTTTTTTGTCCTTGTGCTGCTGGGAAAGCTGAAATACCAAATGAACATTAATTACTCATGGAACATCCTTTATACACAGAAGTAGATTCTGCAAAGTGCTGGGTGGGAGAGCGGGTGAGCAGCACAGCTCCAGACCAGGAACAGCCTCCTCAGAGGGATCCCCGGCTGATCCGAGGAGTTACTCCTTTTCTCTGCCATCCCAACACAAAGGGTTCCAACAGCCAGTTACCATGTGATTGGAAAACTCTGTGAACTCATACAGTATATTTTGGGTTGGATAATTGATGAATGGATAATTATAAGACTTAACAGTTTCCTATAGTTTTACGCTATAGTAAAAATACCTGATTTCTAAATTGTACTTGTTTGAGACATAGTCTGCTCCCATAATGGAACACAGTACGTGCTCTCCAGGCTGGCAAACACTATCTAGAGTAGCTGGGCCTGACAAAGACTGTGTGTCATCTGAATTTCCCAAATTAATTTACTTTAAGACACATTGCAAACCCTCACTTTCAAAGGAACCTCTCATTTTATTCTCTACAAATATGTTTGTTTGTTGTAAATGAGAAAAGTGAGAATGGAGACGGGAAGGAAGGGCAGAGCAGGGCCCCCAGTCTCCTCTTCACACCACGTGGCTGCTGCCTCGACCAGGAGCAGTTTGAGATCCTGTTCTGTGTTCAGTTCTTACAGGTTTGTGTGATGGAGCACGAGAGATACCTGTTCTCCTAGAGGGATATGTACGTAGCTGTGCATGTACATTTGTGTGTGTTTGTGCACATATGCTGTCTCTTGACCATCAGAGTCCTGTGACAGAGTGAAATGTGCTCTGGAGCTCAGGAATGGAGCCCGGGCAGGATGGCTGCTGGGGAGAGAGGTTTCCTCCCTCCTTATTTTTCCCCGTACCAAGCTGTCTGGGCTGTATAAGCTGATCGCGTGGAAACAGCAGAAGACGGGTCATACCTGGTAATCTGTCCAAAACATGCTCTGTGAGTCTTCCTGAGAGTCGTCCCGTACTGGTTATGTCTGGACATTCTGGAGTTATAGGACTTCTGTCAAATTAATTGAGTCTTTGGTGATCTTTCTGATACCTGGAACAGCCCTGCCCCTTATTATGGTTCTACATTTTAGTTTTTAAATCAAATTATGCTTGTTTGTATTTCACCTTCCAAAGTTAGATGTACAAAAAGCCTACAATTCACACATATATTTCATTACATTAATGCAAATTCCTAGTACTGTAAGACTTGTTGAGTATTGAAGACGGGTTATATATTCAAAGCCTGGATTTCAACATTTCTCAGAAGCGGTGATAGCATAAAAGTCCCTGGGCAGATTTGAAGTTCATGCTTGGGTCTGGTTAAATTTTTTGGCATCAGAACATGTAATAGTCTTATAGCTAGAAGACTTTAAAGTTAATGCCTGGCACGACTTCAAAACAATGTGCAAGATCTATCATAAGTAGTCCTCTTATCTTATCTCAATAGCAATTTTATCCTGTAAATGATTTGAGAGTACAGTATTTCAGTGCTGTGGAAAAGAGCAAGGGTTTTTTTTTTTCTGTTAAATCTTTGCACTGCGAGTACTTTTAATGATCCTGGTGTATGCAGGGGTGTTCTCCTTGGAGGAAGCAGGTATTAACTGTGTGGCAGGTTCTGCAAAGCACCCTGAGAGTCCCTGTCTCAGAGCTGGTCTCCCCTTTCCAGGTGCTCTGCAGAAGGGGTCCGTGCAGCTCCGCTTTTTAAAAACCAACCCTGGAGGCACTTTCAGTGCCTTTTGGTGTCATTTATAGCGTATTTCCAGCACGAGCCCCTTCCCAGCCCCAGTCCTGCCTCTGCCCCTGCATTTGGGGAGCCATGCCCTGGTTTCCTGCCATACAAAAGATAACTCCAGATACTCCCTTTCTGCTGCCCAGCCCCTCTGTGCTGGTGTCAGTCTCACATCCACATTGTGCACTTTGCCTCAAGTCAGCACTTGCCGTTAACAATGCCTTTATTCAAGCTGACAACATAACTAAGCTTTTAGTAAATGGGTAAGTAAATGTTAAGTGTGCATTCAAACATTCAACAATGACTAGGAAACTTTAAAAAAAAAATCTTTGAAACTTTGTATTGTTTGTTTGGTGTGTATCTGTTAGAAATAACAGAGACTATCGGTTCCTTGGGGCATGGCTGTTCTTTTGTTAAGCATATAACAAAAAGATCAAGGCTCTGAGGGACTGCTGTAATAAAAATAAATATATATGAAGAACAATAATGACAAAATAAATTCGTTAATGCATTTTATGAGCTTGATTTAGAAGTGATTATTTCTGAACTAAATAAAGACTGGATAGTTGTGGTAAAGTGACACGATCATAATATTCCTTTTATTTATTGCCATTTATACTTCATTTGTCGATCACATGCTAGACTTGAGTACAGGACGGGAGGGGAGCCAGCATCCCGTTTCAATAATATGGAATAAATTTTCACTGCAAATTCCAGACATTGTTTTCCAGAGAGAGGATTATTCTTCTAGCTTAAAGGAGAAGTTATTGGTACACAAGTGTTCACAGGAAGCACAGATTGTACAAATAGGACGATAACAAAAGTCTGAAATGTTTGCAAGTGCAGTCGTGGCAATTGTAACATTTCCATTTCCCTTTCAGTCTTTGGGGATATTTATTGCATTTTCAGCATGAATTCTTGTAGCCTGTAATAAGACAGAACCACTAAGATTTAAGGACTCCTTGGGTATATTTATTACATTTTCAGCATGAATTCTTATAGCCTGTAATAAGACAGAACCACTAGGATTTAAGGACTCCCGTTGAGTCGTTGGTCCTACCTCTGCAGGGTAACGCTGGCCCAGCTGGGTCTGGCCCCTGTGGCTGGAAGCAGCTGTAGCTGCAGAGCTCTCCTGACACTCTCCTCTTGAACAACGTTACCTGTGGGTTATTCTGCTCTCCCGTGTTGCTCACGTGTGTTTTGCACTTGTTGCTGTTGTTTCAGGCCTTACAGGACGAAGTGGAGAGTTACCGCCATCAGGTGCGGGCTGCCGAGAGGAAGCTGCAGCGCAGGGAGCTGGAGGCCCAAGAGCAGGTACCCGGTGCTGTCCCCCATCCCCTTCCCTTGGGCAAGGCAGTTCTGTGTTCAAAAATAATACCTTGCTTCAAAGCAAAAGCACATATTTTCCTGCAAAATTTTCAGCTAGCTTTCTTTTCTATTTTTTTTCGGTAATAGAAGAGAATTAAACTGTCTGAACCCTACAGGCAAATACTTATCTCATGCTCCCTATTTCAAGTTGGTATTTCAACTATTCTAGCTGTTAAATGGTGCATTTATTTTGAACTGTTTTACTGTTTTAACAGAGGTTTCTGAGACTATTCTCACTTGTTGTTTAATGGCTTGTATAGAGAGACTTATAATTGGACAATAACTGAGCTAAAAATAATAATTATTCCTGATCTTATGCATTCATTGTCCTCGCATGTTGTCTGTAAACAGTTCCATATGATTAATAGCACTAAAATTATTCTGGACACTTTCAGTGAGATCAGAGATTTCGTGTACTTCAAGCAAAATAGTGTATGTAGTCTGCAGACGAGTATTGAAATGGAAAGTCAATGATCTGCATTCAAACCAGATGAAATTGAAGTATTTAGGGAAATATACAGCTGGTGGATATCTGAATCACCTACAAATTTACGGATTTCTAATACAAATCAGTTTTTGCAGCATTTGAGAAATTTATTTGGTGCTGGGTAAATAGTATCCATTACATATATCCTGTATAGAGCATTTCTAAATCTATACCTGCAGGAATAGTAAGTTAGGGTGGTTGTAGAAGAGCAATACTCAGGGATTTTGAATATTTTTTCCCCAGTTGTTGTTGTCCTACATGGGATGTTTCGTACACAGGAACCCTTATTCACCTGGGTGTTCATGTTCACATATTTCCTCCCGGGAGAGTCAGCAATTCGCTTTTCTGCTCTTCTCCCCCTGCCCCCTGGACGGAGATGTTGGTCAGGTCACCCTTATCTGCACCACTTGCCCGTGGGAGGCGATGGGTGCAAGGGGTGAGCTGCCCTACAGGCCTTGCATTTTGGCTGCAGAGTTTCTCCTGGAAAAGGAAGAAAATAAGCTGTTTGGTGCCTGGTTGTCCCTCCCAGGGACCAGCACTGGCCTGCACGCTAGCAGAGTCCTCTTCCAAATCTCTTTATTATTTTTTC
This sequence comes from Calidris pugnax, assembly GCF_001431845.1. Taxonomy (NCBI): domain Eukaryota; kingdom Metazoa; phylum Chordata; class Aves; order Charadriiformes; family Scolopacidae; genus Calidris; species Calidris pugnax. Next base: position 1,788,700 of record NW_015090957.1, on the reverse strand, counting down.
TTTAATCTTTGCCACTAGCATTTTGCTTTTTTACTGACCCATTTTGAGAGAGGATCCAGAAGAAGAAACAAGAAATGACTTGTGAGATACAGAGGTGGAAGGCTGGACATGCAGAGTCACAGGATGCTCCCTGCGTTGTGCCTTTGAGGTTTTCTCTTACATGAGCACCTCATCCAACCCAGCCCCCAGGGCTGTCCTCTCCATGCTAAATGAATGTAGGACAAGCTCAGCTGGTAATGTCCCCTTCCCCAGTATGAATGGAACAGAAATGTTATTTAAATGACACTGCACCATCTGGCTTGGAGCTTTTCCTGCACGGTGGTAATATGTTAGCAGAGTTCTGGTTATCTCATATCTGACTTCGTTTATGGTCTTGTCTCTGCCATTCATCCCTTGAGATGTTCTGAAGAAGCCAGAGCCATTGAGGATGTGTTTGTTTAGGTGGCTTTGGTCTATTTTGCAGACAAACATTTTGAAAGCTGTTAGTGTGTCTTCTCTGTGAGTGGTTAATCCATTAGTTATGCTTCTCTCTCTAGAAGGAAAATGGAAAAATGACAGCTCTGACATATGGCCAGTTATTGTGTCTGGGCTGGGCTACCTGTAAACATCTTCATCAAGTATTAACAGTAGCTAAAGGCTCATCAGCCAATCAGGGAACTGAAATATTTAAGGTAGTAACTTAGAACTTGCTTTCTGCTTTTACCAAACATTGTCTGAATCAGAATTGCATAAATCATCACAATTTGCGCTGGCGCTATTACAAAGGCCACTCTTGTGAGCTTTTACATGTCTATAAATAAGGAGGAGAGAGGGTTAAAAAGCTTCTGTTTTTCATTAAAAGGAAAAATCTTGTGTTTTGATTCTATAACAACAACAAACAAATGAATGAGACATGAAAAAACATTTTGTTGTGCTTTTAATTAAAAATAAAAAGCTGTTTCTCGTTATGGCTTGTTGGGTGGTATCTTAGTGCTCCATGTTCATCTTTTTTTCAGTGCAATGTTCTTATAACTTTCCAGTCTCTAGGAGTGACTGACAGATGCACAAAGCTTAACTCTTTGTTAAATAGCCCTCTGGGCACAGAGTTAACCTTTCGTTATTATAATTACCCAGAGAGACAAACTGTCCTATAAATAAGGAGGGGAATGTGTTGGAAGAGCTCTGATGGCAAGCCCTGAGCTGTCACGTGGTGCTGCAGCTGAAGATGAGCTGGTGTTTTTATGGAGCTTTTTCATTCCAATACTTCATGTTCTTTTATGAACTTGTGTTTACTCCTGTTTACTTTTCCCGTCCTCTTTGCAGTGTGAGCAGGTGCAATCGGGTTAGATGTGTGTGGTTTCATCAGAGGTGCAGCACGGCAACGGTACCCGAGTGATGAGTTCCCACCCACAGGAAGGGTTTGTCAAAAGTGCCTTGGAACTTCTCCCACTTGGACTACCCCAGATAATTTTATCTTTTCCACAAAGGTTCTCCTTTCTCTCCTAAGCGTGGGTTTCTGGACAATGGTCCATGTGTTCAGAGATGCTGCGCTTCTAGGTTGGAGCCTCAGAACTCTATCATCTTTCTTCGTGTAAAATGCTGGGTGTTTCCTTGAAAAATTAGATGTTCCCCTTCTTGAGGTGTGTGTAATTGTGTTCATGGAAAGCAGCAAACTAGCAGTAGATAAAGTGTAAGTCACACTCAATATAGAGATTTTTTTATACAGGGTTTTTATCTGTAGTCCCAAGACAGAGCAGTCTGGGAAGGTTCCTGGGAAACCCAGGTGTGTCCAGACCTTTTCCTGGCAAAGGAGTCTGGTGTCTCTTTGCTCAGACTAACCCCGCTGAGGCTGAGTTCCTGCACTGGGTCTCTGGTAGGGCATCGCTGGTTGTCTCTGGTTCCTGCCTAGGTCTAATGTAAGATGAGATTTCTGAAAGATCTTTCATTCCTGTAAAAATGTTTCTCTTTCTTGAGTCATGTGGCTTTGTGCAGTTGTCAGTCATCATTAAAAAATCCAAATTGTTCGTACAGCAGACTTTACATCCTGTGAATGTGTAATTAAAAATGATGCACATCACTGAGAGCTGAAGCATGTGCCTTAATGAATCAGGGAATTTAGGCACATGCAACAAATTTTGCTGAATTGGGGCCCATATACAAATGAACAGTAGTGATCTTCTTGCTTTATTGTCTAGATTTCTTTAGAATACCTCATTTAATTTCAAATTCCTTTTTGTAAGGGTAACCCCCCCCCAAGCCAGTGTACTGAACAGCTCCAAGAATCTCTCCTTTGAGAATTACACGCAGGAATTTTTTCAGACAGAAACCAAACCCAGCTATTCTTTTAATTCCTTGTTGTAATGTTTTTAACTGTAGAGGTGGATTGAGTATGATGTAAAATTTCTAGTTGGGGATAATAGAGGGAAGAAAGTTTCTCATGTTCATATACAGGTGAAGTAGCAACACTCTAGATACCCAAACCATAGGAATGCTCCTCCGAGCAGTCAAGTCACAAATAGAGTTTTAAAGGAGAGAGATTCTCTGAAGACAGAAAATCAATTATGTTCCATTCATGAATATTACTGAGGAAATGAGGGAGAATACCAATGTAGATTTCCAGCCTTTTAATTTCTTTTTTTCTCAAATAGATTATAAAAAATGGAGAAAGCAGTTATCAGAATAAGGATGTTGTAGAAGTATTTGGAATAAAATGGAACAGCTTAGTTTGTTAAGTGGATTTCACTCATGTTCAAATGAAAACAGGAGTGATAATTGTAAAAGAGCTATGATTCAAAAGCATTCAGTGAGTTTTCATTTTTAATGTTTATTATTCTGACTTGCTCAATTTTTTATGACTGCTGGATGTTTACCATGTTCAGCCTAACTTACTGTTTCCATGCCAACTAAATATATTTGTTCTCAGATGAATGCTGTGATGCGTCGTTCTGAGATTTTAGCTGCTGTGTGGCAGAGAGAACTTGTAACGTGTGTCACCTTCTGCTGGCCAGGAACTGAGCTCCTGCCTGGGGCTTGTGGGGCTGGGGCGAAGGGCCAGCGAGAGGGGCCAGGCCAGGGCATGGTCCCACCTAAGTCTTAAGACAACAGTGGCTGGGAGACCTCAGTAATATTAATATCCCTTTAGGCTGGCACTTTTTGGTCCGTATTTCTTTTCAGATTCATTTTTAAAGCTATGACAGAGTTTTAAATGCAATCAGATAAATTTGCAGAAGGTCTTTGCCCTCCCTTCCCTCGTCCTGCCCTGCTAGATGTGTCGCTCTCAACAGGTTGTCTTTCTCAGAACATGTTAGAGTCACCTAAAATCAGGCTAAGGAGCTCAAAGTATTTAAAAACAAAATTTTGCTTTGTGGCCAGCTGCAGGGGAGAGGATTGAGTCTCTTCCAAGTATGTTGTTCTTTCTTCTGACTTCCCGACAGAGGCTGTTGGGGAAGAATCAGGCTGATTCAGGTTCTATCTCCATAAGGGACCTTCCATGGATGTAGGTGCCCCTAGAGGTGTCTGGCAATGTTGACAAAGGTACCGTAAAGTGACTATTGGCATTTGGAGCCAAATTATACCACTTTTAGGTTGGTTAGTGTCTACCATACATGCAATTCCATTGAGATATTAATAAATCTGATACAAAAGCACTCCCCAATTTTTAATTAAGACTGAGATTGCTAGAATAAATCATAACTTTGCATTGATGTATTTTATATTTTGTGTAGCATTTTCTTTAACGGCCTGCTATGAAAGGAATGCAGAATTAAACAGAATATAGTAAGTTATACTGTATAGCATCAAGTTTCAGATTAGCAGAAGGAGATAGAAGCTGAACTTCAAGCACAGAAAAACAGATTTGCAGGTGGGATTTGAAAGGAGCTGGAAATCAATGGAGTTGAAAGTTCCCAGGAGCTCCATATGGCAGGAACTGCGGGAGAGAAGGCTCTCACCAACTGTGCAACTGTCAAAGGGAAAAGAGGTAGATGATGATGATGTACGTGTGGAAGGCAATGATCAAATGTTAGCTTTGGTAATCAGACACAACTGGAAAATACACAAATACATACCTACTTCATAGAACAGACTGATTTATTGGAACGAAGTGGCCAGCTGGAGAAAGACAGCAAAACAGAAACTACAGAACAAATAATTAAAAGGGAGAAGAGAATTTTTACCAGAAAAGAGTAGAAGCATATGCCAGCATGCAGGAATTAGAGAGTATTTTAAAATGTCATTTTTCTAGCTCTTCGTCTTAAATAGTAGTGAATGAGGAAGAGATCTTTCTTTTAAGAGAGCAGTACATTTTAGAGCGTCTGTGGTCTGCTTGCGTATTATCAATTAAGGGAATTTTGTTCTTTCAGAAGTGTTTAAAGTAGGACTACAAGGGACAATGATGCTGGTATTTACTGCAGGGAACTAACACCAAAGAAGAAATGTCAGTAGATGGAGGAGGCAGTGGGATGGCAGAAGGGAAGAGCAGAGACAGCTCAGCCCCAGCACGGGCTCTCAGCGCCGGGTGCTCAATCAGTGAACTGTCCTGTTCCTTCTTTCTGGGTGATGAGGTGCCTGGATGGACCTAAAAAGGACTGGAAAAGGCCAGCTTTATGCTGCTCTTTAATATAATGTAAATTCTGAGATATTATTTTGCTTGCAATTCAATCAGCACAAAATGCCACGGGTGGGACGTCCATCTGTGCAGGTGGCCGTGGCCGTGTCCCGCGCTGCCCGTCCCTACCCCCCCAGCGCCGGCGGGGACGCTCCCCAGACCCAGCAGCTTGGTCTCCAGTTGAGATACTGACTAGATGTTTCTTCTTGAAAGAAGGGACGTGGCGATAGCAAAAGCAGCTTCTGATTATTATCTACAAAGCTTTGCTTGTTGGCAGGGTGGGTGTGAAGGCCCCGGGCTGGTCCCGTGGCAGCGGGGCTGTGGGCTCTCCCGGCGGGACCCAGCACCCAGCGCCTCCGCCATCGCACCCCGAAACCCTGACCTGCTGCCCACCCGGGATGGAAGGGATTACACAGGAGGTAACGTGTCAGAACGCAAAACTGAAATATATCAATACATTCCAGTGGTGGTGTCGGAGAGGCTTGTAGCTTTATTTCAGACTTAATTATCTTGACAGTGTATTAGGAGCCGGCAGAGGCAGAAGTGACCCCAGGTGTTCCCAGCTGTGGCCCAGCAGAGCCCCTTGGGGGCTCCGGGCGGTGGAAGGGTGGCATCGGCGAGGGATGAAGGGACAAAGATGGCATCTGTGAGGAGGCATTGGGAAGGAGGGGAAGAGAAGTGGGGGATCCTCCAAAGCCCAGCTGGAACAATAGCAGAGCCCCGGAGAGAGGGGGAGAGAACAGCGCGAATTTTGTAGCCGCAGCATTCCTGGTTGTTCTGTGGTGTTGACAGTGAAAGCTTTTATTCCTCTCCAACTCGTGTAATCCCAAGAATGCTGCTCTTGCCATATGCAGCCCATTGGTGATTTTTTGTTAAAAAAGCTTTGCCTGCCTTCCCTTCCTTTGCGGCTATGAATTATATAGACTCGTATCGCTTAACTACAAACAGGGTTTTCCAGGTGGGAGATCTTGGTTAAGAAAAGAAAGGAATCGAAATACAAGCCACTGAAGTAATAAGGCCTCTTGATGCAGGTTGGGAAAAAGAAATACAGTGAGTTATGGCAGAAAGCTGAGCGTGCAGCGAGCAGCCCGGCGGGGCTGGAGGTCCCCGTGGGTCACTAAAACAACAAGGCAAAAATGTTTTGGACGCTCAGATGGTTTACTAGCTAAAGACAGAAAAACAAAGAGGAAAGCTACGCCACCAATTTATGTTTTATTGAAACTGTCAGAAGAGAGGAGGTTCTCCAGCAGTATTTTCTCAGCAGAGAACGACATGGCGCACACTTGACAAAATAAGTGGCTCAGCTGATCTTGCTCAGTTTCTGTTTTCAGCTGAGCCAAATTCATGCAATTTATAGCATTCGTTACTTTTCTTTAGAACTTGAGAACATTTGTATCAAATTGCATTCTATTTCTCTAAATCTGGAAGAACCATATTTCAATGTACGTTGCACAGCAAGAATAGAAATTCCTGCTGCCTGAAATAAGAGAGGATGTGGACTGAAAAGCAGGGGATACTCCTATTTGATTATAGTGTGAAAAGACAAATGGCTGGGACTTGTTCTTCATAGAAAAAATGGATACGTCATTAGGAAAAATTGTTGGGGAAGATTTCAAGCTCTAATTAATTATACTTTTCCAACAGAACCCCCGAGAGATCTGAAATTTAAGGAAATTGCAGATTTTGGTAGATTTGGTTCCTCAGTTCTAGCCGTGTCCCAGCGTCCCCCAGAGCAGCTGGTGGAGGAAGGTGCCCGTAGAGACTCGTGGCAGTTTTAGAGTAGAGCTGTGCTCACTGAGAGGTCGGGAGTGCTGAGAAGCAGAGGAGGAGTCACTGCAATTAGGGAGGACGCAAACGAGCTGTGATTAATCATTGCTTTGACATTCATTGGGTTGTTGTTTGGTTTTTTGTTGATTGCGTTTTTTTTAATTGGGATGGCATTGTAGTAATTTGTCCCTCACTTGCCCTTTTCAAAGTGCTTTCAGAAAATTACTTCAGCAATCTTCAAGTTGACCTATGCAATATTATTATTATTATCCTCATTTAGGTTGAGACTTTAGTCTGGGACTAAATGATTTGCCTGAGGCTGAAGGATTTATTTTTACCTTTTTGGTACCCGAACCTGTCTTCAGATTTATTACAGAAGATCTTTTACATCTTCTTTCAGAGCTGTGTATTGCAGAAACAGATGCATAACCTTTATAAAGAGATTTCTCTTTTAAACAGCATTGTAACATACCTGTATTTAAATAATGCAGGAAAGGATTTGAGAAAGTATTCTTCTCATCCTACTCCCCCTGAAATGTGGAAAAAAATTGATAACAATTATATGATCCTAATTATGCCTTTTGGTCACTATCCTAGTAGTTCCTGGCACATGTGGAATTATTATCCTCCAAAAATATCATAAACAGGCAGAAATTAAGATACTAAAAAAAACACAACACCTTAGTTAAGTGAACTGCCTTTTGATTCTTATCTGACATAAACAAAATGTTAACTTTGTGCCCTTTGAGACAAGATTGATTTTTTTAAGGGAACTTCAACAACTCCTCTGTGTTGGCAATGTACACCTCAGAGGTTCTCTTGCATTTTCCCTATGCTCCTCTGCTCCAAACCAAGTAATTGACAATGGGGAGATCTGGAGAAGATTGCATTTTATTTATTTTATTTTTTATTTTTTTTAATGAGACAGGGATTTTGCACCAGGGCCAGTGTTTTCTGGGTGCTCTGGGGAGGAGGAAGGGGAGAGATGGCATCAGGAACCCGAATGAGATACGACATGGTTGTGGCTGTGAGCAAAGCACAGAGGGGAAGCAGAATATCCTCTGCTTCACAGGCTGGTAGCACTTGGACTGAAATACATCTGGTCATCCTGAAAATACTGTATTGCTCCTGGATGTGCTGAAGTTGTTTCTTTCAAAAAGGAAGGAGAGTGAGCCCGGTGCAGGTAGGTGCCAACAGGACTTGTTCCTGATGGGTCCTGTGCTCCCTTCTGCTTCTAACCCAGCCCCACACACAAATAATGAGTAGCTGCAAAACTGAATTGTGCCACCTGAAAACTCCTTGAAGTAGTAAAATTGGCACTTGTCTTAGAGTTCTGAAAAGCATTGGGCCACGCCTGACTGCCTGGTTTGGAGAGCTTGGTTCTGGATATTTCTCTCTTGGACATCAAAGCCAACTTTTATCTCTCTTGTCATGCCCAACTTGTCAGTGCCCAACTACGACAAGCTCTCACGGCAGTCTGTGAAATTATAACTTCTCTGCTTTTTGCATCACTTTGTATAACTGTGTGAATATTTGTCTCTTTCTCATTTATGGTGTGACTAAGCACACATGAGCTATGTGTGGCGACTTCAGCTTTCAGTTGTTTCTACTGACACCAAAGATGATTGATGGTACAACTCTAAACCTCATATGTTAGCCACCAACCTGAATAAACAAAGACCAGTGTGGCAGCTTAATATTAAAAGCTATAAAACCTTCCTGGGGGTTCATGGATTAAATCAACTCAACAGAATGAATTTTCAAAAAAAAAACTTTCTCAGGATTGAAGAAAAATGAACTCAACAGTAAATGAAATAGGGCTATCCTCATCCAGCAGACTAAAGCCCTCCTGAGGGCTGAAGAATTGCAATTTTAAACATCTCTCAAGAGTGCAAGAGGAGACACAGTATTTGTGGATCCTAAGGAGGCAGCTTGAGGCTATAAAAGAACAAAAAAGCCTTTAAGGTACAAAAAAAAAAAATTCAAAAAAATCCCTGCAGACATAGCTTTCATTGGTCAAAAATAAGTGTTAAAAAATAAAAACCTTCCCCCATTAAAATTAGTATATGAGCCCCACTGTGTGTTATTTGCCAGTTGTAAGAAGTGATTCAGATTTTTGCCATGCACTATTTTAATCTCTTGGGTCAATAAACCTTGATAGTAACTTCAGCCAAAAATATCAGCATGTTGTTTATCATAATAGGACAGGAAACAGCTGGGGTCTTATTTTCATCTTATTGTGATGCAATTATAAGTGAGCACAGTTGAAAGTAACTTACTTTGTCTTAGCAAACAAACAAATTGCAGTTGTATCCCAAAGAACAGTTTTCACTGCAAAAATGTGCGTCTTCTCTCTGAAACAGAGTAATATTTCAGCTACCAGGGCTTGTTTCTCCTTTTCTTTCTCCGTTTTCAGCTAGCCCAGTAATATTGCTGGGCTATAGAGCCATACTTTAAAGCACAGAACATATTTCTTACTGATTTACCAAGAAACACCTTTGTCAAAAGGGAGCAATCCCTTTGCTGCTTTGCTGAGTCAGTAGCAAACATGAACACCTTGTGAAAGCGGGTATTTGGAGGGCACTTAATAGATTCATCTGGTCAGGCAGTGACCGGTTGAAAGAAGACTGTTGCACAATTAGAACATTATTATTGCACAGAGCTGTATTAAGATTTCTGTTCCATCTACTTGCAATGAAACTTGCTTGACTTTCCTCTGGGAAGAATTATTCTAAGGAGCTCCTGCCGTGTGCTGGGCACCCGCGGGCGCCTGTCGGGGACCCGGGTGGGTCATGGGGTGGTGAGGGACGTCGGACCCTGGGCTCCAGTGCCTGAAAGCACGGAGCTGGAGTGAGAGTCAGGCCCCGTCAGGGTCACCCCAACATACTGGGAGGTGATGGATCATCCAGATCCTCTTAATCGTGAAATAGATCTTTATTATTCAAAATTTAGGAAGTAAAAGCCTTTTGCTGTGCCAGCTGCCCGTTCCTGCTCCTGTCACACCAAGAACAAATTTCAGACATTGAATTAACTGAAATATGTGTTCCTGATCTATCAAGGTCCCCACCCAAATGAGCTGTTGGCTCAGAAAACATTTGTCCTGGCAGAGCACTTATGCATAGCATTGTGAGCCTCTATAGAAGGAGTAGCATGAATTTCTTGGAGTAACTTTCAAAACCATACGTTTGGATCCTGGGTTATATACTGGCAGAGTTCAAACAAGGATTCCTGTCTCACCATTTTTTTTCCTTTAGATTTGCATAGTGGCATCACTTATTGCAGCTCACAAGGAAAGCCTCTAATTGCCTATTTGCATAGAGATTTGGAGATTTCTTCTGCATGCTGGAATGACTCATAGACAGAATTTTCCTAAAGTTTCATCAGATTGTTTTATTCCTTTTGTATTGATAATTGGAGTGTGCATAATGCAGATTTTGGCATGACCTGCTTTTTGTGACGGATGGTGGTTGGCACATCTTGCAGTGAACTTTGTGTTGGGTTCCCACGTGTTGGAGCGTGTGTCCTCGCTCCGGGAGCCGGGAGGTGCCACTCGTGGCTCCTGCGGGTGTGAGACAGAGGTTCTGATTTGTGGTCGCAATGGCAGATTTAAGGACTTTGGTGCTAAAACAAAATTAGCGCAAAATGGCATCGGCATGGAAATCATTGGAAAAAAGATTCAATTTGAAAGTTTAAATATATTTTATAAGTAAATCTGATATTGATTCCCTTTTATCCTTTATTTACATATTCAGCTGCTAATCCAGAAAAACACCTAAGTACTTGCTTAATTTGAATTAAGCGGTTAATCCTATTGGAAGTTAAGCGCAGATGGGAGGCCCTGATTCAGCCAAGTCCTGGGGTGTGAGCAGCCCGGTGCTGGGGGACGGAGCCCACCCAGGGTCCCCCCACTTTCCCCGGGCCAAGGTTCGGCAAATACAGCCTCACCGCAGAGATACAGAGCACAATCCTTCCAGCTGATCTGTCTTCATTTAACTCACTTTGTAACTGTCCTGTTCACTCAGCATCCGTTGAATACAGTTATGGACTGAAATGTCCTCCTTTAGAAGGAATCATTTTGGTGTGAACATCTGATCATAATGTCTAAGATATTTGACCCTATTTGTTGAAAGTCCCGTAGCATCAATGAAGTTGAGGAAGACACAAAGCGCAATGAAAAATAGTTGTGCAATATTAAAAAAGGGCCTCAAAAGCACCTAGAAGTTGAGAAATTTCATAAAAAAATCTCAGGAAACAGTAATTCCCCTTGTCTAAGGGAGTGAGGGGCAAATATCCCTTCACTGACCTCGTTCTCATCCCACCGAAGGCAAAAAGAAAACTTCTGATGATCAATTTGCAAAGTGTATGTCTCTAGTGAGGTAGATTTAGGAATTGCTGCTTCAGACCATGTCCCAACAAATGCCGCGCTGTTTCCTTTTCATGATTTTTTTCCTCCTCTCCATATATTCTTTGTTCTCATGTTTTCTTTCTCCTTTCTTCCTCTTTTTTACCTCTTGCTCTTTATAGGTCCCTGATGATCTTTCTTCTCTCTCCTTCCCTTTCCCTTGATATCCCAATTCTGACTTTATTTGGACTCCAGTTTGGACAAAAGAAGCAAACTAGTTACTCTCCAGCTTCCAGGAGCAGCCATCTATATATAAATCTCTTTTTGTCCGTTACAGATGACCCATATACGACAAGAATATGAAACCACGTTCAAAGGTCTGATGCCAGCATCTGTGAGACAGGAACTTGAAGACACCATTGTATCTTTAAAATCTCAGGTAAATTCTTACTCATCTTCAGCTTTTTGGACTGGATAAAAACCACCTAGACAAGAAATTATGACCATCTAAAATTTGGCCAAAAATACTGAATAAGTCTCAAAACCAAATTATGCTGGACTCACATGCTTCTGACTCGGTCACCTTTCACAAGGCTTTTCTCCCTCAGTTTACTCAGCTTGAGAACAACCATATTGTGTCTTTTGATCCCAGGTGTTGCATGAGATGGCAATTGGAGGCAGAAATTATGCTGCTTTTAGTATTGGAGGTTTTTTTCTCAACCTTTCATATATAGCACAGTTATCTTTCATCTTCCTTACCCTGTTTCTCCCGAAGGAATCATTTAAAGGATGCATGTAGAGGGTGCAGAAGAGAATGAGAAATAATTTTGTTTTCTTTCAGCCTATATAATAAAGCAAATGGGGTAATTCTTTTAAGGTAGTCATCCGAATGATCATTGTGCTATTTCTACATTTTCCAATATAAAGAGGCTCTAATAGAATTCTGTAACTGCTTTGTTTTTAATATTGCCAAACACTAGCTCATCTAGAATAATACAGAATCAATATTACTTGTATGAAATCGACTATGAAAGTGGCTAATAGAAATAGCAACATGTCATTGTAAACAGGGAGTTAGTAATGAACTGAGTGTGTTTCTGTGCCTGGTTCCCACAGAAGCTCTCTGTTCTGTCCTATTCGGTATATTGGGAGCTGGGAGGAACCAGAATGTCACCATAGCCTGAGCTCACGTGAGGAAGGGTAAATAGCAATAAAAAGGAGTGATCGTAGATGTGGAATAATGGTAATCCAAAGCAAACGCTGTCAGTGCTGGCGTATGGCCCCGTGCAGGACTGTGCATTAATCGTGGTGGGAAGGGCTGGGGTCTGTCCTGGGCTGGAGGGAAGGAACCAGAGAAGGACGGGGCAACGCTGGTGCCTCGGAGCTGCCCCAGGGCTCTGGGGAGAGGCAGAGCCCCGAGGACACGGCACACACACACATGAGCTTGATACCAGCACGCTCCCTGAACCAGTTTCCAGGACCGTTTTTCCAGCAATTATAGATCTACAAACTCTCCGTTTTTCTTTCTTGTACAATCTCTCTCTGTGGAGATAGTTAGTAATTTAAGGTATTTGCTTTTTTTTTTTTTTCTTTCTTTTTCCTTCTTTACAATGCATAAGCATTTTTTGCTGCGCATGAGACACTTCCCCTGGCAAAGCAAAAGCCTTTAATAGAAGTAGGAAATTTTCATAGGGGAAACTTTCATGTTCCTATGTGCTAGTAGTAACATAATTTCAGTGCTGTGTTGTAAACACTCTGCTACATATCAAGGGCTACCTAATGGAAGGGATGCTCTTTCTCATTTAAATAGTTGTGGGAAATAAAGAGTTAAGGATCTACTGGGGAAATCTATTTCCAGTTCATAGTAAACGGCTATTTTTAAAGTGTGGTTGACTATTAGCACTGTCTGGGAGGAAGTGCTACTCCGCAGCTAATATAATACCACACCTTTTAATGAGTTTTAAAAAAAAAAAAAAAGTAGAATCTGATATCCACCTGCAGGGCTTCTGTCGGCAGCAGCAGCGTTTCAAAAGAGCAGAAGTTCCTAAACAGACCAAAACCTGGGTGCACTCCCAGAAACACAGAGCTGCTGGCTGAGTTTCCTGCGGTGGGCGCAGACCCCTGGGCAGCCGGGCTCTCTCTGAGCACAGGTGTCCTGCTCTTTGGAAATTGTTGAAATTCCTGTTTGAAAACATCAGACGAGAAGGGCAGTGGAATCTCTGCACCTGTCAGGATTATTTATTGTTGGAGGAGGATGAAGAGGATAGGCTAGGTAAAAACACCGAGCAGTGATAAAAATAAACAAACAAAAAATAAAGAAAATACTTGAGGCTTGGGCAAAGTTTTCTAGAAGCGTTGCTAAATATAAAGTACACTGCCAACTGTCTGCTCTTGGTGAGGCCTCCGAAAGCGGCCAGGGTGTATTAATAAACATTAATTTCATACATTTCAAGAACAGGTAAGTACCTTCATCCCAAGTGCAGGGATAAGAGCAGAGGCTTCGTGTGGGAGCTGAGAGCAGCACTGGGGCTCCCAGACCCTGCGTGACCCATCTGGTCCCACCAGCTCAGCTTGAAATCTGGTTGCCTCTGTCCCTAAAGGAGTAGGAGTGTGGGGCTGGAGCGGGGCCAGGGAAGCCACACTAATGATCTTCTATCAGGTATCAATTCCAGCACACAGCTAAAGCGTTACTGCATTTTATTTAGGCAGGATAGATGAGAAAAACACCCTTTATGAAGTGAGTGCAAGTTTATGAATTAGAATTTTGTACACCATTTTCACATGGGATGTATTTTACAGGTCAATATTCTGCAGAAAAGAGCCTCTGTCCTCCAGGAAGAGCTGAACACCTACCATGCCAGAAGGTGCGTGATTATCTTTGATCAATTTGTACCATTTCACACCTGTGGATCCCACTTACTGAAGTTTTATGGCTTAATTAAAACACTCAAATTTAGTTGCAGTTTTAAAAGATCCTTATTTTCAGTAAACAAGCGCCTGAGCATTTTCCCAGTGCTTAGTCAGTGCCATTAGAGCAGGATGAGAGAGCTCGCAGGTGCATTGCAAGCCCGGGCTTCGCCTGCGCGCCGGTGCCGGGGCCGTGGCTGGGAGCTGCCACCTCCTTTTGAGATAGAAAACAATGATGCAATGCGTAATGTTCCAGATCGCATCTTCAAAGCACCGGATCTTCAGGAGCCTGAGCTTTTTTTTTTTCCAGGCGTTTACACCCTCCAATATAAATTATGGCAAGTGCTGCAGCAATAAAAAGCCTTGCTGTGCCTTTAGAGTAAGTGATTCACACAGAGAGGTGAGTAAAGGGGAACTTCCTAGGAACGCCACTCCAGCTCTCCTGTATTTATGGACTTTGATGATATTTGCATATCTCACATCAGGATTTCTGCAAATAAGAACGTGTGCTTGTGAAAATAGTGTAAACATTTGTGAGGTAGTTAAACATCTGTAAAAATGTTGACAGTGTGAAAGTTGTCGGAAAGTGCTAATCCTAAACTTTTTGTTAACAAGAATTAGCTAAAGCTAATTGGGAACTGAAAATGTCATAGATTCTTGGTAATGTGTGCAGCGAGGGCACTGTTAGATCAATACAGAGCTGGAACAGGGTCTCTAGACTCTCCAACAGCAGCAGCAGCAGCATTGCCAAGGGATGCGTTTTGTCTCAACTGACTCTGCGGCAGTGTCGGCCTTCGTGAGGAACAGAGCTCTTTAAAGAGATGATTAATCACAGACAGACAGATCAGCCCGGGCCACGGGTGACCACAACGCTGGGAGAGGAAGGATCCCCAGCCGTGTCCTGCTGGAGAAGAGGGGCAGGGACGGAGCCAGCATGGGACACCCCTGCTCCTCTCACGGCCGGGCGTTTGCTCCTGGACGTGGAGAAGCTTTTGTGCTGCTGCTCTCCAGGGAAATTTTCCTCCTGAACATATCTTTTTTCCAAGACTACATTCTCACTACGTTTTGTATTAGCATTTACCTGACCCTCAGTCACTGAAATACTGATTTTTACGGCTTTAGGCCCCCGTGTGCCCGTGGCTGCAGGAGTGAGGTGGCTCCTGGGTGGCCCCACACAGGGCCGTACCCTCGCGCCGCCCACCCGAGCCAGCCCTGCTCCCCGACTGCTGGGTTTTTATAGTAACAATAGTGAGCTGTAACTAATGAGAATCTCTTCATTTTCAGGTAGCTGCTGGAGCCATTGGATTTCTTCGGTTGCCAAAGGGACTGCTTTGAATAGGTTTGAAGATTTGGCTCTTGTAAACTGAAATGCAGAGATGGGTGGCTGTGTGGTTAGCACATAAGGTGTGATGAGCTTCATGAGAACGCATCCATTGCTCGTGCCACCGGGGTTTTAGTTGTATCTTCCTCCCATTATTTTTTTTATCATTATCTTCTTACAGACTTATGCTTTCAGTATCTGTGTATTTGACTCCGTGCTGAGCTTGCTTACCAAGCAAGTAGAGTTTTCTCTACTAATATTTTTGTTATTACTTCCCAATACCATTCTTTTCATTTTTATACATGAAGAAAATCCCATTTTCTATTATTATTGTCCAAAATATTTTAACATATTTTGACCTCGTTTTGTGTTTACATAATATTAAAATATTATTTTTTACTATTTTTGTTTTGACATTATTGTCACGCTTGGGCATCTCACTCACCTTAGCAGCAGCAACAGGGCATATGAGAGTTTTGTTTGGCTTTGTTACCTGGGGAAATACGTCGTGCTGTGTTTCAAGGAGAAACCTCGTAGTGAGAATGGAAACACTGTGATGACAAATGCAGCCACCCTCGCCAGTTAATTGCATATACATCGATGACTGGGGCTGCATTCGCCGGTCACAGGGATGTCCTTTGTCATTTACTGATAGCACAGTTCTGGGGCATTACTGAAAAAGAGTCCTAACAGCTGCGGCCTTGGTTCCTCGTGAGGTGCTCAGGCTCTCCGGGGTCATCCTGGGCAATCCAGGCAGATTCCCGAGGGTTTGCAGGGTTTGGGATGTGGTGGAAAGCTGAAGGAACTGGATGGGGAGTCCTCCTGGCTCTGCCTCCCAGGGAAAGGAAGGTTTCCTTGTCGCTTGGCCATCCCTGAGCCAGGGTGTACTTTAGTACACTCATAATCTGTAAATTTAGATGTGCTGTACACAAGAATAGCTTTTTTTTTTTCTCTAGGCACCATCCTGCCAGCAGTGTTCATATCAAGGCACAGTTAATGTCTGAGTGCTTGAGAGGGGGCCAGAAATTCCTGTCTTCTCAGTCCAGCTGTGGCAGCGAGACCCTCCGTATCGCTGCTGACGGGGACGGCCACTTCTCCCCCTCGCCCCGCTGGCACCGCCGCTCCACGTGCCGCCTCCGGGCACGATTCCGAGGGTCCTGACCGCTTGAGTGCGGGCGGCTGGACACGGCTGGAGTCCCAGCTCTCCAGCTGCGCTCTTATCTCCTCCTGGCATGGAGATCAATGAGGAGAAGCTTTGGCAGGCTGGGCTCCATCCACCCCCACCTCCTGGCAGCGCCGGCAGCGAGCTCCTTGCCAAACCCAGGCTCCAGCTTTGCCGGGTGCTCTGCCGGTTGTCAGGCTGGGCTGGGCCTGGGGAGGTTCTCCACCTTCCCTGAATCAACAAGCGATTCTTCTAATTATAGATAAGGGGTTGTCAGGGCTCTGATAAGCAAGGAGGTGCCACAAAGCCTCACCCGGGGCAATAGTGAGTTTTAGTAGGAGGAATTTGTTTGGATGCATTTAGTTAATTGTGGGCAGTAAAATGAAATGTGTTTACCCGGAGAGGTGCAGCGGTGGTTGGGCTCTTCGGGAGAGAAGCACCAAGAGCTCACAGAGCTGCTCACACTGGGATTTGCCGGTGGGGTATCGCCCGGTGTCCGATGGCAGATGCTGGGACAGAGAAATCTCTTCTCATGCATGAAGGAAATGAGGCATTTTTGATTCTGCTGTTCTGCTTGTGTTTTTGCATGGTGTCTGGGTGGTTATTCTGCTTTTGAAAGCGGTAAGGGGGGTCCATCCATAAAAAAACCACATGGACCCTCTTCTGGCTGGTTGAATTGAGGCCTCAATTTCCTTCTTTTTGATGGAATTGGGTTGCTGATGTCATTGATGATCAAAAAGCAGCTTGAGAAAAGTAGATCTTGGTCAATCTGGAGATTTAAAACTCTGGGAAACTCTCTCCAACATCAAATACCGAGT
The DNA here is from genome assembly GCF_001431845.1 of Calidris pugnax. NCBI lineage: Eukaryota > Metazoa > Chordata > Aves > Charadriiformes > Scolopacidae > Calidris > Calidris pugnax. Next base: position 1,771,798 of record NW_015090957.1, on the reverse strand, counting down.
GAGGACCATTTTGAAGGTGCTTATGAACCTGATTAGAAATTAAATTCAAGCTTGGTTGGAGTTCTTCTGTAGTAGAAGTTAACATTGATCACTTTTGTAACAAGTAAGAGTTAGAGTCCAAATTGAAGGATTAGAAATGTTTTCATACACATTACTTGCTCTCTGCCTCCCTCTTCACCCACTGGGTAGGGAATTGCCAGCTGCCAGAGTTGGCTTCATTGTCCATGAAACAAGCTCTGGTGAAACCCGCGTGAGTACGGTCAGAGTGTTATTTGTGCTTTGTAGTTATTTAATTTTACTGATCTTTGCTGTGGGAGAGAGGATTGTTTCAGTCTATATAAAACCCGACAAGAAAATGGCATCATAACATTTTTCACCAGTATCGAGGGAGGTGACCCTTATCAAGGTGGCACTTTATTTCAGTGCCACTCACCCTTCTTGTGTTTCACGTAACAAATACGCTCGTTTCTGGTGCAGTTGGAAGAAAAGGGATACAACCTCCCTCCTTCTCCCAGGCCTCTGCTTTCTTCTTCAACAGTGCTCTAATTGTGCCGCTGACAGCAGATACTCCTGCTGCTCACCCAAATCTCTCCCGACTCTGGGTTCAAACAGAGAAATTATTTTGCTGCACAGAAAAAGATTTTATTGTGACTGGAAGAAAATATTTGCGAGCACTAGAATATCTTACAGTGGTTTATTGAATTTTCTGAAAAACATGCACAGCTTTGATTCTAACGATGAGCAGTCTTGATAGAGAGTATATATGGGATCTGATTTATTTTTTTTAATTATCTTAATGCACTGAGAGTCCTTCCCAAATCACAAAATGTACTGGAAGCACCACACCACTAGATTATACTTGGTTTCATTCTGAGGGTACAAAGGAAAAGTAAGACGTCAGATATTGTATGAAAAAGTTTCAGAACACAAGGTCATTTTAATTCAGACATTTTTTTCCGAGGAACTATCTTTCCTAAGCTTTGATATTTTGTTCAGAAAGGTCATTTCTTTTAAGCCTTTGTCATTAAAGAAGACTTGTTCTTTAAAGTGTGCTATCAAAGAGTGCAGAAATTGCAAGTTACTGAAACTAAAATGCATGATCAGTTTTAAGTCTGCCAACTAAAGCCCACTTAAAATTAGATGTGCTCTGGTTCTGGTGGCTTCTTTGATAAAGCTGGTGGCAGAAACGCAGTTGGTCAATTCAAGACGAAAAAAGAGAAGATAATTAAATAAAACTTTTCCTTCCTAAATTAGAAATTATTTTTTGTGAGAAAGCACTGGAAGAACTGAATAAGGATCTGATCCTGCAAAAATGTGAGAGTGAGTGTCTGTGCGTGTCCTGCGCTGGGAGCAGTTTGTAACACACTCTTTCATGTTATCTGACATTTGTAATAATGTAAATAAGTCAAGGCTTTGGACAAAATACCATTTATTTACCATTTACTATCACGGGATGATCTCCCCTCCACTGACAGACAAACCTGGTAACGGAAAAGAGTGAAGCCCTTGAGTGGTGGCCTTGCTCTGCAGCCCCTGGTCCTGATCTCTGTGGATCCGGCCTCTCTCCCATCTCCTGGCCACTAAGTGCTGTGCTTGCTTCAAGGCCTCCTTGGGAGAAGAGACCTTTTGTCTCCTGATGGTTCTTCTAACGCTGTTTCTGGCAACAGTGAACTTAATTTTTGTTTTAACCCAGATATATCCAATATTCAAGGTGGTGTTTTTGGAAGAGCCTTGGGAAGCTGGGCACCTTACCTGCACACAAGGAGGAGTTAGAGCTGCGACCTCCTTTGAGCAACTCTCTCAAACAATTTTATCTGCACAGCTGGGTCCCAACAGCCTGTTGTGTCTCACGTGGTGTATAAACATACAGCTGAGTGGGAAGCAGGTTGTGCATTGCGTGTGTCAGCACATGCATCAGACTCAGTACTTCGGATGAAAACAAGGGAATGTGTGTTTGTAAAATGAGCAAAGTAAAGGGACACCTTTATCTCAGCTGGACAGTTAATTATAACACCATACTTCCAGCTTCATAACATCTATTCAACAGATTTATATCTTGAATCTTGTTCTTCTCCCACTTGAAGCCCATTTGATAGCAAAGGTTAATAACAGGGAGATTTGCGCATCATTTCAAAAGAAGGTTGTGGATCCTAATTCTGTGGTTGTCTTATCCCAGCCAAACCAATGCTGGCATTCGCTTTGTCCAGTTTTGCCCAAAGAAAGGCTTCAAGGAATTTATTAACATCCTGGACCTTGAATCCATAAGAAATCTGTCGGTGAAAGTCATCCTGAGCTGAAATTGATGACTCCGTAAGGCCACCCTTGTCTCTTCACTGGGCACCAACGCAGGCGTGCTGAGAACTCTTGGAGGGTGCAGGACCTGTTTAATGAGATTTAACTGACAGTCTGTGCGACCCGAGAGGTAACACCAACCCTGTAAGACACAACTGATGCGGTTGTTGACTGGCTGGTTTCCTTCCTCCTGAACTCCCCCATCAGCCCAGGCACAGACTCAGCCGTAACATGGCCCTGAATCCTGGGATTTTGTCCACAATGGCCTGTGGATCCACACTTGACCACTTGTCTTCCTGAGCAAGCATTTTTAGGAAGGAATTAATCAGAAATCACTTTATCTCTTTAAATTCAGAGCCTACCTAAATCTCAGTAGGTTTTTATGCAGTCAGGCTCTCCTTCTGCATCTCAGGGTGGTGGAAAACCAGACCTAAGAAGGCAAATGACTCCATATGGATTTCATGAACAGTCAGAGCCTGGGTGTTTGTAAGGCTGTGTTTAATTGTGCTCAGGAATGATGTTACGTCTTCTGAGACTTATCGACACTTGCTTGTCATCTTCTTGTTTGTTCATGGCTGTTGGATGAGGTCATTGCCTGACTAATTTCAGTATAGATTTGAATCTAGAATGAAAACTCTGAATGAAAACTCTGATTTTAATCAGCTCTTCCTCCCCTCTCCCTCATCTTCCCTGGGCAGTTGATGAAATGTCCATTGTCCCAGGTTCCTGCTGGAGGGGCTGTGAAGGGATGGGGAACTGACCCTGGGAGGCAGGAGCTGCTACTGGCTGAGCCCATGAAGAGAAGGTGGTCACGGCCTCTGCCCTGAGGAGGTGCTGAACCTCGTGTTTGTGATGCTCAGTTGGATGAAACCTCAGAGTCCCAACTCAGTTGCGTATGTAATTGATGTTCCCAGACCACACAGGATATCTTGAATGCTTTATTTAGCATTTCCATTTGACCTCACCAGCAGCCTGAGAACACCAGCAGCCTGAGAACGCCCCCAGCCCATGAAGTCCCAGTCGGCTGCACCTCCGGGCAAGTGCAGGTGCCATGGTGGCACTGGCAGAGAGCACTGGTGGCACGTGAGCGCCAGCGACTCCTTCACCAAAACCACCCAGCCCATGGCTTGTGCTGCCTGAACCAGCTCTGCCTCCTGTTTGGGTCAGCAATAGGTGTATTTGCACCAAAGCCGCTGTGCAGGAGTTTGCAGGCAGAGGAGGAGGAGACCCTGCCCCTGTTCCTTTTCCCCATTTGCTTCCTTCAAGAGAAATTCCGAGCTCGACTAGCAGAGCAGCAGCTGGGTCTGTGTGAAGGTGCTTTGGCAAAATGGAGTGAGGGAACTTGAGTTCTGTTTCTTCGGTCTCTGCTGAACCCAGGTTTTCATCCTGCCGGCGTCAGATGTGTGTGTTGCTCAGGGTGCCAGCCCTGGGCTGAGGGGAACCAGCACACAGCTTGGTGTCCTGCCACAAATCTGGTAACTTTGGGCATAACACAAAGCTCCTCAGGCGTTCAGATACCTGAAACATTATTCTCATAAATTCCAGGCTAGCACTGTCTGAAATTTAAATACCTCTCCACAGCCTGTAGCTGAGTGTTTCAGCAAAATGCCTCCATTCGGGTGCTCTGAGTCTCCCGAGCTCTTGTTTGTGGAGCCCACACTGCACTTGGGGCACTAAGAACCTCTTCAGCAGATATTTAGCCACTGGGTGTCCAGGCCTCATCCAGGCACAGATCTGGAGCCGAGCAATCATTAAACGATTCCATTTACCGTTAATTACTGCTCTTAATGGAGCTGAGTGTTACAGCTGAAATTGTCGGTGACCTGTGCTGAGGAGATCATGTTTTGTTGGTTTTTCTCTGTTTGCAGAGCAGTGTGGGCACTCCAGTTTGAGGTGGTTATGGAAAAATTTCTAAAAGTCCTAAAATTACGTGGTGTGAATTTATCCACACTCTATATATATTTCAAATGCAGGTGGAAATTGCACAAAATCACACTTGCTTCACACTTGAAACAAGTGGAGAAAGATCTTCCATTTTATTGGATGTTAAATCGGTAAAGACAAGGAGCTCTGACTGAGCAATATCCCTCACCAGGTCCTGTAATTCTTTGTAAATCAGGAGGGAAGAAAACCTGCCACCCATTAGGAGACAGAAAGTCCTGATGGTTTCATGGGAACCTGAAGTTGCCAAAATATAAGCTGAACATCCTCACCCAGTCTCAGTGTAAGGAGGTGATAAAATCATCATTAATGGGGATTCAGCTCCCAAAGAAAGCTACTGGCTGCTCCTCCACAGGTAATTTCTTTAAAGGCTGTTTATCAAAGCGATGATGCTGGGGGTTACCACCGTGGAGCTCCTGCAAGAGGGAAGGGAGCCTGGCTCCACTGCCAGCAGTCTTCTGAATACCCCCAGAATTATTTGGAATTTCAGCCTTTCTTCACTGATTGTAGCAAAATACCTGGAGAAACCAACTGAATCAACTGTTTTTTTCAAAATAACCCATAGGATTGATCAATTTGCAGAGGAAAGGGATGCAAAGGTATTTTTAATGCAGATATTTCTTGGGTAAAGTGGTGGAGCAGGGGACTTCCCACCTGAACCTTTGGCCCTAATTCAATAAGGCACAGGTGCAGACACTTAACCTTAACGCTGCACTTAAGCCTAGGCCCATCCCCATGCTCAGACCTTCTGGGGGCTTCAGACTTGCAGCTGGGCTGATGGTTACCGTCTGCCTTCAGTGAGGATTGCACACACCTGAGCTGGTTTATGCTCCCAAACGTCTTGCTCAAAGCCCCAGTCCTTCTCTCACCAGCAGTTTTGTTCATATCTCTGCCTTCTCCTGCCACAACAATCCTTCAGTGCCCTGTGAGCTGCGTGTCAGCAGCTCCAGCTTTGCTGTCGGGTGACTGTAGAAAGGCTCATCTTGGCTCCAAAGGACGACAGAAGGCCCTAACCACAGTAAGTTGGTGGGATTTCATAGTGGTAGAAGCAGTTTCTGTGTGGAGTGGGTTTGGGCGTCTGTGATGCTTTGTGTTATGTTGGTGGAATCAAGTTATTGAGCCTTTCTGATGGATCTAATGAGGGTCGTGGACTATTTTCTTTCCCATGTTTCTGGTGGGGGCTGAGCCTTTCTCTCCAGGCGGTGCCAGACCGTGTTTTAGGGTGGAAGCAAGAGCTTTGTTGTGGGGAGCGAGCCTGTGGTGCCACGACGGGGCAGGGCCCAGTCCGTAGGCCTTGGCGTGATGACACCTCGACAGACAGGCCCAAGCGTCCGTGGTGTGTGTGGGGCCGGGGGCTGGACCACCCCGTGTCCCCCCGGGACCTCCCTGGACCATGGTGTTTGCCTGCCCAGGGGAGGAGGAGGAGGATGCCTTGTTTGGGCTGAGCCTCTGCAGCATGAGGGGTTTTGGGAAACTCCAGCTGCTGTTGTGTTAAACTGCAGGGAGGGCAGGGCCTGGTGGGGAGGGACGGGCGGCCCTTTGCCCTGTGTGCGGGTGTTACAGGAGATGCTGGGGTTGCCCAGATGGTCGTTGTAAGGTGCCCGGGCACTGTCTGAGGAGGAGGGGGAGAAATGCCGAGCTTAAGCTGAAATAATATTTTGAAATTCATGTGACTACTGGAAGCTTTCTAATTGATACGTGCAAATCTCTCTGCATCTACAGACCTTTATTTATCTCTTTTTTTCGTATGACTGCTATTTCTAAGTCAATGTTTGTATACTCGTGTGAGTGCTAAGCTGTGAAATAGCTGTGCGGGTGCTTAGAAACTTGTATTTGGAGATCTAAACTTGTATTTGGAGATCTAAAGAGCAAAAGGGACTCAGGAGCGGCCTAGGGTCACCATCCCTAAAACTTCTTGAATTAATGTTCTGCTTCAAATCCAGTGGGTTTGGCTGAAATAGAACATCTCTGCTCAAAACAAACTACTACCCAAATGTTACCAAAATCCTCTTCTACATTCTTACTGACTGTGGTCAGATCCCCTCTGAATAAACCTTTTTAAGCAGAACAGAGCAAGTTCCCTCAATTTCCCAACAGGTTGTAATTTCCTAACTTTTGTTATCATCATGTTTCTTCTCTAAAATCCCAGGAAAAATAGTACGAAGTTAATTCAGCAGGACATTATTAAACAGACTGGCATCAATTATAATGCATTCTTTTAAATCTTTATTTATTGAGCACCAGTCTTTTATCCCATTTGGAATTAAACTCGGGGTTTAGGTCAGTAATAACGTGGAACATAGCACATGGCTTTAAATATTGACACAACAGGTCTGTCTTCAGCAGTGCCCCAGACCTTCTCCTGGGAGCAGGAGTGTCACGGAGCTTGGCAGGGGCAGCTTTTGGAGACGTCTCGGGCAGCTCTGCCGATGGTCGTGTTTTGCTGTGAGATGTTTATGTGTAATATGTTCTCATGTTCTGGTTTGCAACAGACAGGTTTCATCTCCGTTCTAAGAGTTTGCCTGGCTTTTTTCCAAGCGCAGAGCACTTCTGACTTTTCACCATTAGTCTTTCATTCTGACCTAATAGAGGATGCGTATCATGCAAATCATCTTTCATTGTAATATTTTCTTAAAAATAACTGTCCTCTGAACTGTCTTCAGTTCTGCTGGTTGGAGACTTGACCTCGTCCTTTTTCTTGACTTGTAATTTCTTTCCTGAATTTGGTGTATATTAATTACCTTATCTTTTTAAGTTATGATGTCTCTTTTTTTGTTTCACTTTTCGCTGCTTTCAGTCCCTCTTTGCACACTTTACTTGCCTGCAATACGGTTCCATCATTATAACAATATAATTATACATTATACATTGGTTTGGTCTAGCTAAAAATATTTTCAGGGGTTGCAATTATCAGTCACGGTTTTTTTTGACAAAAGTTTCTTTCTAAGTTGACTTTTCTTCTAGTTATTTCCAAGCTGGTGAAGAACAATGCTGTCAAATGCGTTTCTGGGCAGGGCAGCCTCAGAGCTGCGTTTCCCGGGCACAAGGGCTGAGACTTGGGGGAGCAACAGAGAAAATAGTGGAGGAAAGTCTCGCTCGCTTGCCTGTGGCACGGTGGCTGCTTCCAGTGTCGGGGTGAGGGCTTTGGTTAAAGCCTTGCTGAAATCGCCCTCCGCCGAGTCCTGGGAGTCCCTGGGGGCTCCCGCAGATATCTGTCCCCCCGAGGTCGCAGCCTTTGCCCTCCCTTGCAGCCGCCTTTGTCGCGGGGAGCCCTTCCAGGGCGTCTCATTTACTGGGCAGGCGGCTTCAAGCCTTTCCCCTCCGCAGCAGCGTTTGACGCTGTGTTTTCAAAACAGCTATGGGGTTTGATGCGTGCCTTGATTTGAATGCCCCAAGGGCTCTTTGATCCAGACTCTTCACAACCTAATGTTCTCCAAGAAACCCAAACACCCTCAGTAATTAACGATGTGCAATTATGGATGGTTTTATTTGTATCCTGACCTGTCAGTGGGGCTGTTTGTTGTGTTGGAAGGCTGGGGAGGAGATGGAGCTCAGGGGTGGGTTTGGATCCTCCTCTGGGAATGGGACTTTTGGAGGGCTCAGGCCACAGCTGAGCGTCAGGAGGGGATGGAGCAGGGGGAGGAGGTGTCTCACCCCAGCCAAATTCACATTTTACATCTGCAGTCATGGTCGGTTTTAACCTTTTCTTGCCCATGGAGAGGTGAAGCCCGTGTCCTGGAGGGGTCTCTCTTTAAACCAGCAGGGTCTGTTGTTTTTCCTCCCTGGGCAGAGCGGTGTCAGGGTTTAGGTGAGAACAGCCGGAGCTCTGGGGAGACAACGGTGATGAGGCAGAGTGTTACGGGGGGATGTAATGGCTGATGTATTTACAGCTTCGCTGCTTCCTCGATGTTCCTGAGGCGCAGATGAAAGTGAAGCTGGCAGCTGCTCCACGCGATGCAAATCACAGCGGCCCGGCGGAGGATGCCATGTTTAACCGTGGTTATGCAAGATGCCGCTGCCAAACCATGTTTTCCTCTGTATGTGGCTTGACAGAATATTGTGTTTAACCTCAGACTAGATGGGATAAAACACGGTTCTCTGTCAAGGAATACAAATTCGTATTTCTGTCTGCACCTAAGCGCTCTCTGCCGCTCCAAACGGTGGCTATTTCCATCCCGTAGACAGGTGGAATATTTTCAAGGGGACATAGGAGCCTAAAATCTTGATCCTTCTAATTGGAATTAGATTCCTAACTCAAGTGACAGCTTTCAGTTTATGCACCTAAACCATTTAAACACTTTTTAAAAGTCTGTAAAGGAAAGCCCTTGCAATGGTTTGACCAGCTTGGCCCACGTCTGCCCATCCCCAGGTGTTGCCCCGGCTGAAAGCAGACTCCCTTTGCCACCGAGTGTTACATACGTGTTCAAAATGCAGCGTAGAGCCCTGTGTGGGGGTTAATGCCTGACAGGGCTCTCGGCTCAGCATCTCTGAAAGATGGCCAAGGCAAGCACATCCCCAGCCCACGGCTTTCCCATATGGAGAGGGGGTTCCCAGCTCCATCCCATGCGGTCCATGTATGGAAAAGCTTGAGCGCTGATGGTCTATAGCACAGCTCCAGTATAACGGTGTAATAATTAACAACAGCCTCTGTGGTTATACGGCACCTTCCATCCGAGAGTCTCCCAGCACAAGCCTGTTTCCCTCAGACGTGTGATGCTGGGTCCAAGAGCCCCATCTTGATAGATGATCTCCTCGGGGTGGATTTGTGGCACGGAAGATTTGTTGCTCGTGCTCCGACACGTCTGTCTGAGCAATGGGATCCGCGTTTCTGTGGGGTGGCAGGAGCAGTGGAGAGGGCTGCTGGGGGTCTCGCACCACATGGGCCAAGGCTTTGTCGGCGTCTCTTTATTGTCAACTCTAAATCTGGCCCCGCTCGGCTGCTGCAGGAAAGAGCCCGTGATGGGTAACATGGTCTGTCTGCTCTCAGCCTGATGAATAATTAGCTCTTGGTGTATGGGAGCCAAGCGCGATGCCTTCTTCTGGCTGCAGCCTTCTGGAGGTGGTTTGATTTCAGGGCGCCTCCAAAACAGCACAGAGCAACCCCCAAGCGTCCTAACGAGCCCCCTAAGGAGCTTTGTTTGGGGGCTGTGAGCGCAGCTGCCGTGGGGACAGCTGGGAGACGCACGGAGCTCCTGGGCCCTCCATATGGATGCTCTTGACCTCTGAGGCCTCCGAAACTCCATGTGGCTGCTGAGGACACTGGAAAGGGTCAACCCCCTCTCTGCACCCCCAACAAAAGCAGGTTTTTGGTAGGGGACCCGGTGGTGAAAGGGTCTTAGAGGGAGGGGGAAATAAAAGAGCTCTGGTTTCCAAGGGGCATGGGTTTGCAGCGCAGCAAAATTCACTTTTAAATGTTGGTTGAAGACAGGCAGCTCCGTGTTTGCAGCCCTCGCCTGGTGCCCGGTGAACGGGGCTGGGATCCAGGCACCGCCGTCCCGGCGAAGGGTCTGGCAGCTCGCGGGGGGGCACGGGGTGACTTTGAACCCCCTCCTCGTCCCTGGCCGCTTTGTTACGGGGGCCATTGAGGGGCCGGGGGAGCCAATCCCCGCCAGCCCCGATTCAAAGTCCAGGTGCCAACCAACTTGAACTCTCCAGCATCCCCGCCGTGAAGCAATTATTCCCTCAGACACATTCATTGTTCTCATTACACCATAAATTGTGAATGAATTAAACATGCACTTACCACTAGGCACCACAGCTGTCAAGGAAAATAACGCACAAATATCGCACAGGGCTGGATCCCGCTCCCAGCCCTCTCCCGGGAAGGTTTGCTGCTCGCAGGGAGGGAGGCAGCAGCCAAGGTCACTGGAGCTGGTGTTTTCTTTATGGCCAGGCCAAATCTCTGCTCTCACTTACAGCAGTGCAGGGCAGGACTATCTCCGTTGGATTCGGTGTTTTAATCGTGGTGGTGTGTTGTTTTTTGGCTGTATTTATATCACTGTTGCGCAGAGGGACGACTGGCCCCTGAGCTTCCTGGGATCCCAGTTTGACCATGTCTGTCTTGAGGCACAAAACCCCGCCAGGGGTGTGAGAGGACAGCTGAGGGATCGCTTTGGGCTGGCAGGGATGCAGCAAAGCCCCCCTGTGCCACCACAGCCGGGTGCGTGGCCCAGAGCCCCCCGGTGAGGGGTGCTGGGCTCGTTGCTGTGAGCGTCCCAGCCCACGCTGGGGGATTTCACTGTCTGTGACCCATAGCTGGTGAGGGAAGCTGTAGAGGAAAGGTAACTCAGAGTGCCTGATTTCATCTTACAGTGCTACATACATATATATAGATATATAAACACACACACACTCTTTCCCAACAAGAAGCACAGGCATCTATTTATTTCCTAATCCCTGCTCCGTGTCAACAGAGTGTATAGAGCTGGGAACAACCTCCTGATGTGTTGGTAGATAAACCCCTGATTGTCCCTGCCCCAAAGAGGGGACCTGGGGCTGGTGGGCACCTTGGGGCGCGGTGTGGGGATCCAGCAGCCGGGGTTACGGAGGGGGCTTTTCTTCTGAGTGCAGAGCTGGAAGTTTGTCTGCATTTCTCTTCTTGCACCACATCTCCAAGGAGGTTTTCACTTTCTAAGAAGGATGTTACCCACTGAGCTATTCACAGTAGTTAAATGAGAAAAGGGGTTAATAAAATACATGCTAGAAAAAAGAAAATAAGATTAGAAGGACTGATGCTTTGGATGTGAGGCCTTCTGTGGGCTGCGGTGAGAGGGGGGAAAAAAAGGAACAAGATTATTATTTTCTTTTCTCTAGCTCAAAGAACTTCATGGCCAGAATGGCACCGCTAATCCAATTTTCTTTCTAACAAGTATTTTATCAACACCTCTTTCTTTTCCCCCCCTTCTATTCTTCCCCCAGTCTCTACACTGCCGTATGATTCATTGTAGTAAAGTTCTGACTGCTCGGTGTCTCTGCTCTGCAGAAGCATCAGTGGGGCTCGAGGAGCTGGAGCCCCCGTGCCGCTGTGCCCCGATCCCCCCGCACGCGCGTGTGCCCGTGCTCACACAGCCCTTGCACTTTTGGGTACCTGGGTTCCTCTCACTGGCCACAGAGAAGTATCTTTTCCAGCCGTTTGGCAGCGGGTCAGGTCCCAGCCCCACGGAAAGCAAACAGCCGCCGTTCCCAGGGAGTAAATATTTCGCAACGCGTTACTTCAGTGTTATTTATTAGGAACATATTTTCCCCTTTTATCCGGGGATTTGCCAACTCTTCGGAGTCACAAAACCTCACCGTGGCCTCTTGAAGGGTGCCTGCACCTCTCCTCCCCCCGGCCGTTCCAGGGGGACCCAGGGAAGTGTCCCCCAGCCCCGGCTGCCCCCCGAGAGAGGAGGAGGAGGATGTTTTGCAGGAGCCCAGGATCACCCCTGGCTCTTTTACTGGCTGGGGACACCAGAGACTGGAGATTCAGTTTAAGTGGTGGGTCACGTATCAGAGTAAGGAGAAGTTGCAGTAGGACCAGTCTGCCCCAGTATGCACACAGCACAGCGTCACGGGGGGCTTTTGGGGTGATACATTAGAGGAATGGGTAAAACACAGGGGAGGGAGTTGGTGTCTCTCATCCTCTGCCTTCTCTCTTAAACTTGATGGAAAGGGAAGAGGGAAGATCTGGTGTAATGGAAGGTGCTGGAGGAGCAGTGGGTGGGGGAGCCATCAAGGTGAGACCCAGGAGACCCATTTATCTTGGGTGGGGGAGAAAATGAATTAAAGCTTTAAAAGAACCTGATTGCTCTTCATTAGCCAGACTCCTGTCTGGCTGTGGGAAACTGCTGCTACACTGAGTCCCCCTTCCATGGAGGTGTGATGGGGCTGGGATGGTGAGAGGTCCTGCAGCTCCAGGCACTGCTGCTCTGAATGTGTGGTCTTCTGGTGGCACCAGTTTGTCTGTCAAGGGTTAAGGCAGCTGGTCCCTGGGATTTCCAGCGGCTGAGGAGGCTCCCCCAGAGCTGGGCTGTGGGCAGGCTGTCTAGGAGAAGCGTTATTACAGAAGCAAGAAGAACTTGAAAGTGTTTCTTTCTTCCTTCATTACCTTCTTACATTCCCTCCCTCCTGCTTGAGTATCCAGGTGTTGATAATTGGCCACACGTCAGAGCAGCTGGAGCAGCAGTGAGTGGCTCAGTCCTGGCCTCGGGATTTCTGCTGGGCCAGGAATTAGCTGGGATGGGGATCCTCCTGGTCCTCCTGGTCCTCCTGGCCTCATGAAGGGCTCTGGAGGTAGAGGAGCGATGACCCACAGTGGCTCGGTGGAAGCCATCTTAGGGTGTTCCCATTTGTTTCTAATCCTTCTTGGCACTTGTCTTTGCTAGAAAATTAGACCATGTTGGAACATGACTTTTCTGCAGCATATTAATTACTGGGATGATTAAGATAGGTCAGCAGTTAAGTGTAGACAGGCACGGTCATGCTCAATGTAACGTCAGGTGATGGGAGCTAATCCTGCCATTCCAATAAGATTCACTCAGGACCAGATGGTGTAATTATGACCAAATGATTATTATTTTTTTTTTAGTCAAATTGGGATTTTGGTGGGTAATTAAATTTTCTACAAAGAGGAGTTTCTCATTCATGCTTTTCCCCCCCTCCCTCTGTGGCAAAGCTGAAACTCCAGGGCCAATTTCGGCCCAGACCCCAGAATCTGTGAATCCTGAAACTCAGCAGCAATCCGTGGTGGATCGCTGTCCTTTCCTGGCCACGCGCCCGCTCCCCGGCTCCCCCACCATCCCCTCGCCCAGGCACGGGGCCCGGCCTCTCCTGGGACCCGCCGTCAGGGGCTGTGGAAAAGGGCAGAGCACGCGACAGAGAAACTGCAGCTCCCATGTTGTATTGCAATTTAATCAAAGAAGCTATTCGGTTGCAATATAGGATTTATCAGAAGGTTTTTTTTAAAGTCAGCTCAGTTTTCTTTGGAAAGCCCTTCCTGCCACTTATTTTTCAGCGGGTTTGATGCACAAGGACCAGCAGGACCCTGTTTAACCAGCAAGTGACCACTTGGTCTGGGCTGTGGCAGCACGAGCATCCTCCCGGGGTGCCCCGGCCGTGTCCTCCCTCCCTCCGTCAGGCCCAGCGGTCCCCGTCTCGCTGCGCTGCTCTCGGGGGTTTCCTCACCCCAGACGTGGCATTTGATGTCCCCGGTCGGTGTCACCTCTGTCCCCAGACCTCCTGCTCTGGACCCATGGTGCCACGAGCCCCCTCCAGGGCCGCCCCTCGCAGGGCACAGCTCCCATGGCGTGCTCCTCTGCATCCCGTGGAGCCTGTCATTAGCGTTTCTCAATCAACACTTTCTCGTTAGTGACTGGGGCCAGTGGGAGCTTTGAATGAAGGTGGACCCAAGCCAGAAAAAGATCCTCTCCTGAAAAACTATAATGAAAGCAATAATGGCTGGGTCCTTGAGCAATGCCTGCGTATGACAATCGTTGTCTGGAGGCTACCTTAATTACGAAACAGTGTTCTCAGCCTCAGGCTTCGTGGTCTCGGTGCCTTTACTCTCTCTTGAGCAATATTTTATTGCTATTGTCCTCAACCTATTTCGTATTAAGTTCAGAGTATCTGAAAGTTATATGAAATGCACGTTTGTTTTCTAGTCTATTTGCACAAATTTCTGGTATTGTTGTTTTGGGGTTTTTTTTTATCAGTATCTGAAAGCCTAAAGCTGGGATTATCTAAAGGATTATAGGAGAATTAGGCACCCAAAGCCAATTGATTTTTCACTGTGAATTAGCCAAGTGCATTTGGAGGGCTGGAAGACTTTGGTCTGCGCTGATGGTTTCAGATCTACCTTGTACCTTCTCGGTAAAGAGACCTCAGCACCTCTGGGATGGCCTTAAAGGTGCCGGAGCAGGAGCAGTCAGTAAGAAACTGCAGGTACGAGGAGGCAGACGTGGCCCTGAGACATTAAACTGCCTTTGAAAACCTCCTCCTGACTCCCTTAGGCTCTTCTGAAAACGCCACTCTAAGTTACCATCAATTTCGATAATTAAGCGCTGATTTAATTTTAGAGTAACAATAATTGTCAACATTTTCCAACCCAAGCACCTTAAATTAGACACGCAGCTCCAAAGGTTGGCAGCGGATCAAAGGGAAGCGGCGCGATTTTGGGAGATGCTGAGCACACGCGGCTCCCGCTCGCCGGTGGTGGAGGTTGTGCTCGGGACTTCAGAAAACCAGGCCATTTGGGCTTGATCCCCTGCCAGCCGCGGCGCCCAGCGGGCCTTTCAACACCTCGCTTTAGGCACCTCGGATTAAAAAAAAATAATAATAAATTGGCCGGGAGTATTACACCGATTTTCCCCTGGCGGAGGGGAAGCGGGGGGCCGTTGCCTTCCCAGCGGGAAGGTGCTGGGTCCTCACGGGCTGGGACAAGGGGTGTCACTGGTGTCCTCGCTGGCAGCGGGTGGGCAAGACCAAGACAGGGGCCAGGTTCATTCTGAGCCCCCTCCCCTGGCCCTGCCTTCCTCCAGGACCAGACTCCTGCGTCCCACGGCGGCTCTGTGGTGGGTTTTGGGAATGGGATGGGTGGCCGAGGGCCTTCTAGGGAACAGTGGGGTGCGGGTGGCAGAGGAGCTGCTGCTCCTGGGCAAGGGCAGAGACCCCCTGGCTGGGGCATCCTACAGAGCCACCCGCATCCCGCGGTGCATCTCCCGGTGCCAAGGTGCGGCCCAGGGACCCCCAGCTTTGGGGTTGGGGGG
>NW_015090957.1:1747005-1756710 GCF_001431845.1 Calidris pugnax | reverse complement strand
AAAAAAAAAAAAAAAAAAGGGGGGGGGGGGGGGGGGGGGCGGGACCATGTAGTTTCTTTTGTTTGTTTTTTTTTTTTTTTCCTTTTTTTTTCTTTTCTTGATTCTTTCCTTTTTTTTCCTTTTCTTGATTTTTTCCTTTTTTTCCTTTTCTTGATTTTTTCCTTTTTTTTCCTTTTCTTGATTTTTTCATTTCTTTTTCTTTTCCTAAATCTTTCCTTTTTTTTTATTTTTTTGATTCTTTCCTTTTTTTCCTTTTCTTTTTTCCTTTTTTCCCCTCTTTCTGTCCTTTTTTTTCCCTTTTTATTTTTTTTTTTTAAAGGATCCTGGCAGAGCTCAGTGTCCCTCCCAGCGCCTCCAAACCCCCAGCCAGCCGTTAAGGGAACATTCACACCTATTTTCCTTGCCTTGTCTCCCCTTTATTCTTATGAAGCTCTCATTGATTATTGCCCTTAAATTCCTCAGTCCGGTCATAGATAAAAGGATAACCACTTCAAAGCAAAGTGTTAAGAGTTTAACCTCGAGCTAAAAGAGTGGACAACAAGGTAATTGAGGGTAATAACTGATCACAGACCTACTTTCAAAGGCACATGCAAGCCTCACTTTCAGATGGCTTTAATTTTATTAACATTTGTAGCAGCTCTAGATGCTTTTGAATCATTACAAACTTCAAAGCTTGAGGTAACACTCCAAATGGAGAACCTGACACCAGGTTTTTTGTTCAGACCCACATCATATTGATAGTCTCTGTTGCAAGCATGTAACATCTCTTCTCAAACTATAAAAACCTAGATGAAAAAAATATTGCCAATAGAGAAGATCAAAGCCTGAACCTCCCTTTGAATGATCCCAAAGAAGTCAAAACAGAAAACAACATGGAAAAAAATGTATCTATGTAATCCCAACTATCTTTATCCATATTTAAACTTGTCTGCTGAGGTGGATGGATAATTCTCCCTGAGTTTGGCTAATTATCTGTTTCTCTTTGGGCATTTGGAGCCGGCCCTTTTGCTGTCCATGTATGAGGCATTTAAACCCAAGAATTTGGAAATAGCACATGAAGGAACAGCCCTGACTCAGCTGGGGGGGGGAGCCATGAGAGGTACATACAAAAAGTACATTTTTAAAACACGTGAAACTACAATAAAAATAATTAAAGCACACGAGAGTCCTCCCATTTCCAACCCCTGATGGTTATAGGAAAAAAAGTCATCTGTAGATATCAAGCTGTTTTACACCAAATGGGTGTTGTCTCCCCAGGGTCACCCCGGGCTGGCTTAGCTGGGGCAGGCCCCTGGTGCCATCCCTGGTGCCATCCCTGGTGCCATCCCTGGTGCCATCCCTGGTGCCATCCCTGGTGCCACCGGTCCTGGGGACACACGGTGAATCAGCCCCAGGAATTGATCCAGGGTATCAATAGCCTTTGTCTTTTTTTTTCTCCACGGCAGAGAGGAGCATCAGGCGGGTTATTCCTTTAGTGCTCTGCAGGACAAAGGGCTGGTGTGAGTCCGGGCTGGTTCGTGGTGTCCCGGCTGGGGAAGGGGTGTCCCAATGGTGTCCCCCCACATCCCACCCTGCTCAAAACCCTCCCACTGCTCCGGCTTGAAAGCGCCAGGGCTTTACTGAAGTTGTTGGAGGCGAGGGCTCGCTGCTGATCAACCCCAACAGGTTTTGTGGTTCCACTGGTGGCCACGCGTGACCGATCCGCGTTCCCAGCCTCGTGGGGTGTCAGGTGTATCCCTGAGAGTCTTGTTATCTGTGCTCGCTTCAATAGCAGATGTGAGCATGTATAAGCTTGTGGAAACTGCATACTTTTAAATGTATTGAATAACTTGGGTTTTAGCCTGCTCTGATATTACATTCTTTATGAACTGAAATCAATTTAATATAAGCTGTTCTTTCTGTTCTCGTGGTCGGTACGTACCTGTGTAATGAAAGAACAACGGTATATTGGCTAAATCTATGGAATTTATGCTATTGTCTAAAGTTATGGCTGGAATAATAAGCAGTTATTTCAGCATTTCTGCCGTGCTTTTAATGAGTCCATTATCAGTTGCACAGACGGGGTGGATAAATGGGACCCAGTGCTCAAACACATGTTACAGATGCCCAAGGCAAGCCCCGACTCGCAGATCTGGGTCTGCACAAAACGTGCTTGGAAATCGCTGCCAGGTCGGCTCTGCCCCTGGAGCTGCCGCCCATCCCACCCCTCCCGGGGCCGGGCATCCCCCCTCCCATCCCACCTCCCATCCCTCCCCAGGCCTGGCAGGAGCGAGGAGCTGCAGGTGCCCCGTTGTCCTAAGGGCTGAGCATCCTCTCCAGCTCGCTGCATTGATGGGAGTTACATGCACAGGGGTAAATAGACCCATAAATCCATAACAAGATCCTCAGAACCAGTATTTTTTTATAGTTTGAAATAACTCCAGCAGTGTAGTTGTCCTGTAGCCCTCACAACCTGACTCTGCGTTAGCCACAGGAGGACTTTTTACTGCTTTCTAGGAGTTTTTAGAGCTTCCCCCAGGTGGAAACATTCCTATTGCAAAACAAACTCATGGCAGGAAGAAGCAGCTGGGACTTGGGAGGTGACAGTGAACTCCTGCTCCCCTCTGTGCTTCCTGCCATGGCCACCGTCCCCTGACAGGGGCTCCCGCTTCGTCATCGCTAATGAGCTGTTCTGCATATTTGATTAGAAGACCTTAGAGGGGGACATGGGGCACGTGGGAGGGAACGTGCTGGTCTTTTCCAGTGTAATAATAGCAAGGTGGGAACTGCCTCAGTCACCAGGGATGGTTCACTCAGCATTTGCCTGGGAGCAGGGTGGCCCCGCGGTAATAACTAACGTTCCTGGATGTTGATGCCCCTCAAGGGGACAAGGGCTGGCAGCTGGGTCTGTGCCGTGACCCACAGGCACAATGAGTTTCTGCTGATTCTAGTTCTAGACAGTTCTATCAGGAGCTGTGTCAGTGCTCCTGAGGTGGAGGGTCGGGTCCTGCGGCACGAGTCCTGATGGCCGCTTGGGTGCTGGTTTGAACGGAGGTGCGCGACAGAGGGAACCTCTGGGCTTGTTCTTCGGTTCAAGGCAATGAGGTAGAGCTTAGTACTCAGGCTGTCTCCATCAACCTGCCAGCGGTGGCTTTTGAGAAGGAGGAATCCAACCAAAGGGCATTTGTTGTCTTTTGAGGGATCGTGCTGGTTCCCCTACATGATGGGAAGTCCCAGGTGTAGGTTCTTTTTTCGAATTGGCTATCCACTGTTTCCTCTTACAGCTGAAAAAATCTGCCTCCTGGTTTCTCTCTAGTAATTGTCCCCTCTGTCCGATAGATACTGGGGATGTTCTTCTCAGTGCTGTTTCCAGCACCAGGGGCTCAGAGACAGGACTTGGTTGTGCAACTCCCTGTGCAGAGGAATCTCCAGTGGGTTTGGGGCCAAGTCTGCACTGAGGACCCAGTGGGTGACGTGGGGATGAGCCTTTCTCCATGCAAAGTCTCCTCCCCCCAGTCTGTATTTCCTACCTGGAAATACAGGCATCCTTTAAAAAAAAATACTGTTTCTTTGATGGCCTTGACGCGGCTCGGAGCTGGTGCGGCCTGTGAGCAGCAGGTGCAGAGATCACCCCGCTCCTGACGGCACCGCCAGGGCTGGGGCTTCCTACCCGCCACTGTCGCCCCCGATACTGGGAATTGAATCGACAGGCAGAAACAAACCAAAACAGGTATAATTTTAGGGTACTCAACTTTGACAGCGCACCTAAAAATAACTGTGCATAAAGGGTTTGTTGTGGTTTTTTGTTTTTTTTTTTTTCCTCTGGAAGCAAAGAGTTTTATTTGACTTTGTGAACTAAAAGTTTTCCACTGGTCAGGAAAGCCTATTCACTCGTAACCGTTGTCTCTCTCCTCCTGTTTTTTCCATTATCCTCACCCTTTGAGGGCGGTGTGGATGGGGATGTTCAGGGTCCTGCTGGGGGGGGATGCCCAGGGGCAGGCGGGGGCCAAACCGCGCTGTGCCGGGCGAGCAGGCGCCCTGCGGCATGGGAAGGGTTAAACTTCGTGCCGCAGCTGCAAAGCCCAATTTCTTTATTTCCTGTTAATGACATTATTGCCTACATAAAACCATTGAAACATGTTTCTTTCATTTGTTTAATTTCAAATTCTGAGCACACTAGCTGGAAACTATGTTTAATAGTTAAACTCAAAACATTTGGATTTCCTTTCCGCACCAAGATTTGCAGTGAGTGCACTTCATACTTAGTTGAGTTTTTAAGTAACCATTTTTACACAGCTATAGAAGCCAGCCAGAAAACAAAAAGGATTATATTGCAGAATCAAATCCCATCAGTCCAGGCTAGTAACACATCATATATTTCACTTCCTCCGCAGTCGTGCCAAGATACCATCAGGCTGGCCATGTTCTCCTCCAGGAGCGTCCAGCCTCTGCGCAGGGAGAGCCAGCACAGCCCGCTTGCTCCGTGCAGGCAGAAGGACTTCCCTGAGCTTGCATGGAAAAAATGTTCCCCTTTCCATGAAAAAAAATAGGATGGAATCTACTTCGGGCCTTGCTAGCACTGATGCTTCCATCACCTCCCTGTGTTTCCCCTACATCCTTCTGCTGGACCTCACGTGCCAGGTCCTGGCTGCCAAGCGCTCCCTGGGCACGGGCGAGGTGGAAGCGCAGAGGAGACAGGATGAGGGCACGTGTGGGTGGACCTGAACCATCTCAAATTTGAAGGGAAGCCCTTACAGACCTTAGTTCTGAACCCATTCGGCAGATAAAGATCCAAGCTGCCAGAGACACGGGTTCTGTTGGTGCTTTTAGCAAACTGCCCCAAACCCTGCGAGGATAACTAAGGATAACTAAGGAGTTATCACCTGGGTTTGACAAGAGGACCACACTCAGTGCCTCTGCCATGGCATCATGAATATGTCCCCAGCAGCCACAGCAGTGCTCAATTTTCCATCAAAAAATCCATGTTTGACTGAAAAATTTCAATAGGGCTTAAATGTTACCTTCAAGGGTGAAATCTGGGCTCCGTGTGAGGAGCTCAGGAGACCCTGGCTGTGGGGTTTCCCCCCTCACCCCATCCCCGTGGCGTGCATCCAGGCAAGCAGTTGCCCATCAGAGGTCCTGTAGACCTGGTCTCCCACTGGTGACTTAAACAAGAAGTGAGCAGAGAAAGCGATGTCTCGCCCGTGCGCGGCGAGGAAGGGGCTGTGGAAAAAATGAGTGGTGGGAAGTCAGCCATAAATACCCTCATTCGCCTCTTCGGCCCCCACCCTCTTCCCAATCACTATTCCGTGCAGGTGAAGGAAGCAGTTCAGAAATGTTAATAGATAGCAAAGTGCTTATGTGTGTTTTATCAGCTCTCGTCGAACGGTTAGTGCTGATACGGTGCCCCTTTTAAGTCTAAAAAATCTGGCCAAGCGTGTGCAGATAGCAGGGAGTGCGCTGAACAAAACATCAAGGAAAAAAGTCTGTAGGGGGGAATGGAAATGTTAAAAGGATTATAGGAAGGGAAAATGTATCAGACTTATCTGGCAATACTCGGTAACAAAAGTATGTCGGTTTATGAAATGAACTTCAAAACCCATAAAACTAATTGTGTGTTTTCTTGTCTTATTTTTGAGTATCTCTGGCAGAGCTTTTTTCCCCACTGCAAAAGCGTGTCTGCGTGTGGATAATGCTCTCTGCTTGCAGTGGAGAGAGATTATACAGCTGATCGGTTTTATACCTCTTAAACTAATGATGTTAAACTAGTTTATAAAAAAAAAAAAAAAAGGGAAGAATAACTTCAAAGGTTCAGATGTGGGTTGCAAACCTCTCATGTCTTCTGTATACAGGGCCTTCCTCTTATTTTGATCAAGACTGTTCCCAGCACTCGTGTTGAAATACTTGGGAGCCTTTGATCTCGTTATCAACATGACCACCGGCGAGAGCGCCGCGCGCGGGGCGGGTGACGTCAGGCCCGTCTCCGACTGACACCGCGCTGGGGTCGAGGGCTCCTGTCGCCGTCGCGGGTCCTTGGGCTGCGCTTGTCCCAGAGGGGTCTTCCTGCTGGGAACGTGGTTTATATCCCGAGACTTCCCCCCCGCCGCTGTGCGTGTCGCCGGGGTGGGGACAGTCAGTAGCGCCGCTCACCCTCCTCTTGCCCGGCCGGGGAAGGGGAGGCAAAGGGATGGAGGGGAGGGGTTGGAGGGTCTTTGGGGGAGATGTGGGCCCATGCCAGGGCCGGTGAGAGGTGTGCATGGAGGGGAGGGAGCTCGGCGCGCTTGTTTCCTCTGTCCTCCACGGTGTCCATCTCTGCCTGTGTGATCTCACCATAGTTTTAGCAGAGGGAGCACTCCTGAGCTGCATCAGTAACACCAGCGTCCTCTGCCCTGAGCAGGGGTCTGGCCGGGGGGGGGTGGCATCTCCCGGCTTCCCCACTGCTTCCGTGTTGTCCATAAGGAAGGTGCTTCCCTGGCCCTTGGTGTCCCACAGTGTGCACTGGAGGACACTGGCTTTGACCTCTACTGTAGGACTTGTAGTTCATGAAAAGCACAATCTAAAATTTCAGCATTACTGTCGTTATTATTTGCTGAGGCCGTTAGACTCGATCGTGCCCCTCGTGCCGCTGCCGTCCCCACGAGGCTGCCTTTAGGGAAGAACAGAAGAGCCCTGGTGTGCTCCCCAGAGCATGAACGCTCCTGGTGCTCGACCCAGTTTTTCTGCAGGAAGACAACAACCTGGGGACGTCTCTTCTGGATTGAGACACCAGCCAAGGACCAGCCGTGCGGGCAGAGGAGGGGCAGTGATGGAGCCAGGTGGGGTGGGTGCAGCTGGGGCAGGACGGGGGGACGTCCGTCAGCGCCGAGCGATGCTCTGAGCCCCACGCTCCAGCCCTTAACGGCTCATCTGGGTTTTTCCTTCCTACATTTTTTTTTGTTACCTGATCTTAAAAAAAAATCATTTTTTTTATTATGTAGCTTCACTGTGAAGTGACTCTTTTCATCTAAAATTATTCCTTTTTGGTGCCACAATCTGACTTCATGCTTCTTTGTGCTGTGTGAGGGTGCTGTGTTGGGCAGGCAGGGAGGAGAGGGGGGTGTCTGCCCTTTGCAGGGGCACGGCGAGGGCAGCAGCACGGCTGCGCGGCGTCACACCGCTGTCTGCAGTCATTGCCTCACACCCTTACTGAATTGTTATCTCAAATGCAGAAGGGCCAACAAATAAAATATAAATAGTTAATTCTCCTTCTGCTCAGCCTGGGAATTCAGATTCAAGTTTAGACTGGAAAATCAGAAGGAAATTCAAAGATACTCTGCTTTCTTGATGACTGCAGCTGCTACCTGAACACAGAGATTCCCTGTAGATCTGCGAACAAGGACTTCCAGAAACTGATAAAGATGAAGAAAACTCTGGAAGACCTTCTTGTACCTGCCACCGCCTGCCTAGTTCATCAGATTGCTTTCAAATCCCAGGCACTACGTGACTCTTCCCTGTTGGCAGGAGGAGAAAATAGACTCCCCGACTGGACACGCCGAAAATGAACGGGGCCACCGCGGCTTCGGGGAGGACAAACTGCTCCGCGGGCACTTCTGCACAAAGCCACGTCCCCAGGGGCTCGCCCTCTAATTTTGTTCCCAAAGCATCCCTTTTTGGTGACGGTCACAAAGAGGGGGGGGACAGGTCTTTGGGTGGGCTGCTCTCACGCAGGCGCCATCCCACGGGATGCGGGGAATGAAGCTCCTGGAAGTGACTCCTGGTGCCGGGCAGTGTCACTGCCCAACGGGGCCTGGGGGAAACTAGTTGGTTAAATGACTTTTTTATGAAATATAATGAACGATACTTAATGAGATTTTCTTCCAAGGTGGAAAAGTCCAAGGCTTTCAGCCTCCATCATAATGACTTAATTTTCAGTGCTAGGGTTAAGTGGGACCCAGAGAGCGTCTTGTGCCAACCTGGTCTCAAAGCAAGTTCAAGACAGAAGTACCAGGAGGTACCAATCAGCTCCTGGTGGTTGGAGGTCTTATGCTGGACGTCTTTTCTCTGTCACCACTGCAAGGGGCCTGGGGGACACAGGCTGTTCGTTCTCCCAGGACAGGATCCTCTTCCGTAGCATCTGACATGGTGCCATGTCTGTACTAATAGTAACTCTAATGATTCATAACTGCTTAGTGTGCCTAGAAATGGCTCAGCTCCTGGGTTTGGCAGAAAGTTTGCCTAGTGCTGTCCATGGCCAGCTCTGGGTGCTGTGTGTGACACTGGGATGGCTTCAGCTACCTCAGAGCCCATGGAATAGAGTGCCACGTCCAGGGCCACCACGACTCAGAGCTTGGTTGGTGTTTTGCTTGTCATCTTGGTGGAGATGGTGGTTTGAGCGTAGGGGTGAGGAAGAAACGGGGAGCTCTTCAGCGTGGGGTGAAGCTGAGCACCGTGTTTGGCCGTGGTGCAAACCCGTGGGATTTTCCATGGTGCATAAGGAGAAGGTGGCTCGGGTGGGAAGGGAGAGGTGGATTTATGGCCATGACTCTGGTTTCCATCCTCCCATTTCGGATCAGGTCAAGCAGGGGGTGTGCAAGGCAAGAGAGGCTGGTCCGATGACGTGGGACATGACCAGGGACATGGTGAGTGGTGGCTTTGGCAGTGTTGGGTTAATGGTTGGCTTCGAGCGTAAAGGTCCCTTCCAAGCTAGAGGATTCTGTGATTTGATGAGGAACACTCTGCTGTTGTATTGCCCAGGAGCTGCCACAAACGATGTTCAGGGACACCAGAAGTGGAGGGTGCTATTGGTTTTGCCCCCTGGCATTGCCACGTGCCCAGCCTGGCACCCTCCTGCAGGCAGTGGACCCCGCAATCCAGGGAGAGCGGGCTCATTTTCCAAAGCTTTTTCCCAGGAAAGAGGGGGATGGCGGGGTGCTGAGCCCAGCCATGAACCTGGGGTGGGCAGAGCCGGGCCTCCTGAGGTGGTGGTGGCCGCGGCTGTCCCTGCCCAGGGCTTGTGGGGTCTGGTGCCCACCTGTGGAAGTGTGTCACGAGTGGGGCTCGGTCCCGAAGTCTTTGCTCGGGGACATGGCAGAGAGAATCCCCCTGGGCCTCGAGCGGGGCTGCCAGCTGGGGTTAATCCTGACAATAACGAGCAAAATGAAGCAGAGCTCGGCTTCAAAAGCTCGCCTGGCTCTGCCGTCACCCCTCACCGCGCCCGGCCGCCGCCTCCGCGCTCTCCTCCGCGGGCCGCGGAGCTGGGACCGGGGGGGCGATGCCAAGGCGGGGGGGAGCCCCCCCCGTCCAGCCTCGGGGAGGAGGGCAGGAGGCGCCTTGGATGCGAAGGGCAGGTTTGGGGGCCAAGCCCTAATTAAAACCTTTTGTGCGAAGTTAAAAAAACTCCGTTCCGTGTCTGTTTAATATTTAACAGATGGGGGGGGGATGTGAACACAACTGCAGACGGGGTTTTGCTGGTGTGCCAGTTATATTGCAATCAGATATTGTTTAATTAGTATGCAGAGCGAAAACATGCCTTCGGATTATTTATTAAGGAAAAAAAAAAAAAATAATATGGGGACCCGCCCCGCGCTGTCCCTGGGATGAAAACTTTTCGCCAAGTTTTGATTGCTGGGAGTAATCCCCCCGGCCCCGCGGCACTGCGGCTGGCGGGGGCAGAGGCTGCGCGGTGCCGGCGCAGGGTGCGCGGAGCGGCGCGGAAGGGAGCGGCGGCCCCTTTAAGGCGGGGGGCGG
>NW_015090957.1:1744618-1745421 GCF_001431845.1 Calidris pugnax | reverse complement strand
GGGGGGGGGGGGGGCAGAGCCCAGCCCGGCCCCCCCGGCAGGGAACCGCCGAGCCCCCCCCGTCCAGCCTCGGGGAGGAGGGCAGGAGGCGCCTTGGATGCGAAGGGCAGGTTTGGGGGCCAAGCCCTAATTAAAACCTTTTGTGCGAAGTTAAAAAAACTCCGTTCCGTGTCTGTTTAATATTTAACAGATGGGGGGGGGATGTGAACACAACTGCAGACGGGGTTTTGCTGGTGTGCCAGTTATATTGCAATCAGATATTGTTTAATTAGTATGCAGAGCGAAAACATGCCTTCGGATTATTTATTAAGGAAAAAAAAAAAAAATAATATGGGGACCCGCCCCGCGCTGTCCCTGGGATGAAAACTTTTCGCCAAGTTTTGATGGCTGGGAGTAACCCCCCCGGCCCCGCGGCACTGCGGCTGGCGGGGGCAGAGGCTGCGCGGTGCCGGCGCAGGGTGCGCGGAGCGGCGCGGAAGGGAGCGGCGGCCCCTTTAAGGCGGGGGGCGGCGGCTGCGATCGCTTCCCTTTGATAAGGTCCTGGCAACTCCGTAACCGCTGCCGGGATCCCGAGGGGCGGGGGCAAAAACAACAAAAAATAAAAATTAAAATTAAACCCTCCCCCAAATATATATAATTAATTTATTCTCCTTAGGAATGGTGAGCCCCCGCCCCGCCACCCCCGGCAGAAGCTTCTCCCCGCGCACCCCGCGGGGGCACCGGGCGGGGCGGGGGCTGCTCACCCCCCTTCCCTCCCCTTCCCCCCCCTACTTTCTTATTTATTTTTTAATTTTTGGGGCCTG
>NW_015090957.1:1743781-1744252 GCF_001431845.1 Calidris pugnax | reverse complement strand
ATCAAGGAGGACGAGGAGGAGGAGGAGGAGGAGGAAGGACACCAAGGAGGTCCATGAGGAGGAAGAGGAGGAGGAGGAGGATGAAGGACACCAAGGAGGTTCAGGAGGAAGAAGAAGAGGAGGAGGAGGAGGAGGAAGATGAAGAAGATCAAGGAGGTCCAGGAGGAGGAGGAGGAGGAGGAGGAAGGACAGCGAGGGGCGCGGGGGGAGCGGGGCCAGCCTGCGCGCTGCCGGCGGCGGAGAGCGGCGGGGCCGCGGGCGCGCAGCGAGCTCCGGCTCCGCGGTGAGTGGCAACTTCGGGGACAGCGGGCCGCTTATTTTTTTAAAAAAAATCGGATTTCTTTAAAGATTTATTTTTTTATTTCCCTCCCCCTTTTTTTCCCCCCGGCGTGCGCCCTGGGGTGCCCGCGCTGCGCGGGCGCGCTGCCTCCTCCGCGGGCGCGGCCGGGCCGTTGCTCGGGGCTCGGAGGA
>NW_015090957.1:1734152-1743632 GCF_001431845.1 Calidris pugnax | reverse complement strand
GGCGGCCGGGGCGGTCGCTCGGGGCTCGGAGGATCCAACTCGCTCCGGACTTTTTCCCCCCCCTCCTCCCTCCCCCCCCGGCTCCGACCTCTCTCCTCTCAGCCCGTCGCCATTTCTGGAGCAGGTTTTTATTTTTTTTAAATTATTATTATTTATTATCGCTTCGCAGGGCGCTCCAGCGCCGGGAAGCCCGGCCCGCGGGGGTCGGCGCCGCCCGGGGGCTGCCCCCCCTTCCCCCCCTCTCCGTGCCCCTTTCTGTTTGATTTTCCTCTTCCCGGAGCCGGGTTTGATGGCGCGGGGGGGGCGCGGAGGGGCGCGGAGCCGCCTGCCCGGCCTGGGATGCCCCGCGGAGCCCAGGTACGCGCCTTAACGCGCCCTCACACCCCCCCCCGGGATTTTATTTTTTCATTTTGAGGGTGTCTCTGCTTCAGCATCCGATTTCCACAGAGAAGCGCCCCCAAAACCCCCCCGGGGGTGGGGGGGGTCGCGCGGGACAGGCCGCCCCCGGCAGCGCGGCGTTGCTGGGGGCGCGCAACGTGCGCGGTGGCGGAGGGAGAGGGAGAGCGGGGCCGGGGGTGCGGAATGGAAACCAGATGCCGGGGCAGGGCCGGCCGGTGCTGCCGGGAGCTGCCGGGGGGGGAGCAGCGCTGACACCCCCCTCCCCTCACCCCGCCCCCCCCGGCCGCCCTCTCGCTCCCTTCTTTTTTTTTTCTCTTTTTTCCTTTTTTTTCTCCCCGAATGCGCAGAGTTGAAAAGCCTGTTTACTTTTTGTCTTTGATGTTGGGAGGATCTGGTTTTGATTAGATCAATACTCCTTTTTTCTCCTCTCCCCCCGTTCCCCCCCCGCAGGGAGGCGGCGCGGCCGATCCCCCGCTGAGCGCGGGCAGGGCAGGCGGCGGAGCGGGCGGCTCCCGCAGGATCCCGCAGCCCCTCTGCCCCCGCCGGGGCTCCGCAGCCATGAGCAGCGCCGTGGTCCTCGCCCACCTCCCCGACCCCAGCAGCAGCTTCAGGGAAGACGCCCCCCGACCCCCCGTCCCGGGGGAGGAAGGAGAAGCGCCGTGTCCCCCGCTCGCCGGCCCCTTTCTCCCCCGAAGCCAAAGCCTGGAGGCCGCGCCGGCGCCGCCCGCCCCGCGGAGGAACGAGAACGGGCTCGGGGAGCCGGAGGGCAGCGCGTCCCCGGACTCCCCCCTGGCCAGATGGACCAAGTCCCTGCACTCCCTGTTGGGAGATCAAGATGGTGCCTATCTTTTTCGGACCTTCCTGGAAAGGGAAAAATGCGTGGATACCTTAGACTTCTGGTTTGCCTGCAATGGCTTCAGGCAGATGGACCTTAAGGATACCAAAACTTTAAGAGTAGCCAAAGCTATATACAAAAGGTACATCGAGAACAACAGCATCGTCTCCAAGCAGCTCAAGCCTGCTACCAAGACCTACATAAGGGATAGCATCAAGAAGCAGCAGATAGATTCCATCATGTTTGATCAGGCGCAGACTGAGATTCAGACTGTGATGGAGGAAAATGCTTACCAGATGTTTTTGACTTCTGATATATACCTCGAATATGTAAGGAGCGGAGGGGAGAATCCCGCTTACATCAACGGCAACGGGCTGGGGAGCTTAAAAGTTGTCTGTGGCTATCTCCCGACCCTGAATGAAGAAGAGGAATGGAGCTGTGCAGACTTTAAAAACAAAATCTTGCCTTCGGTAGTTGGACTATCCAGCAAGACGTTGAGGGTTACAGCGAACGTCAGAGCTACGGAGACGATGGAGAACGGATACAGGTAAGGGAACCCCTGGAAACGGGGCTTTGTCTTAACTTTGAGGACTTTGGGAGGGCTCTTCGGGAGGCTGGCGGTGGGGCGTGCTGGGGAGCTGACAGGGAGGCTGGGACTCCCATGGGGCTGGGAGCACGGGGGCTTCCCCACACCCCTAAACACTGGAATTTGGGGGGTGTTGGCTGGGTTTGGGGTTTTTATCCCCTCTGCTCAGAGGGAAACACAATCCTGTGCTCTTACGCCCTGTTGGCTCTTCCAGTTCTCTTATAGATCAAAAACTTCCTAGCAGCTATGTCCTCCGGACATACGTTAATTGTTGGTTCAACTTCCCAACCCATGAAGAGCAGTAGGAGAGTGGATCATACAGGCACATGAATAATGTAACCTGCTGGTTCCCCAGCTCCACCATCAACCAGGGTTTAACTGTGTTGGTTTCGTGGGAAGCGATTGTGCGGTAGTGGAGGAGGAAATGTGTGCACTTACTACATCAAACTCGGCAACTTTGCACAAAATCTGCTTTTATTCTGCCCGCGCGGGTGTGATGTGCAGCCTCGCCCATCACATTGGGTGTTGGTATCGTGTCAAAACCATCTAGGATGGCTTTGAGCCAGTGGGTGCAGGAGGCCACTTAAAATTGAGTGCTTAAGGTAATGGAGACATTCCAGGTACAGGGTAGTAGTAGGTCTTTGGTGCTCTCCTGTAGGTCTTCGGTGCTCTCCTGTTGGCCGTGTGCTCAAAGTTAAAGTTACGGAGCCACGGTTATGTCTGATGGCAGCTTGTGAGGATCCGGGGAGCCTTGTGTGGTGGCAGGGTCTTCTTGTGCCCTTGGCTTGGGGTGCATCTGTGTTGGTGAACCCTTCTCTTTTGTTGGAAATGCTGGTGGCACGGCAGTGTGAGGGTGCAGAAAGTAAGAGCCATCTCGGAGTGAAGGGGGGGATGGGAAAAGAGAGTCTCTGATGAGCAAATGATGAGTTGTATAATCCTCTGAAAATGTATTCTTTCCTCTCCCCACCCTTGCCATAAATGTGGATTGTTGAATCAGGGCTGAGAGGAGAGGGCTCTGCTGGCAGATGGGCGCTCTCCTCTGCTGGCCCAGGAGGCTGGGGTTTGGTATGGTGAGTGTTTGACATCTCCTTTACAGGAATTTTTAGAGTGTGTCTGTGATTCATGGACATCAAAGGGCATCAGGCTTCTCTTGGGGAGGCTTTGCTGGAGCATGTCCTCCCCTCCTGCCCTGTGCAGAACTTCCAGCTGTGCTGGGCTCCCCGGTACCGGGAGCTGGGAGGGTCCTTTTGCCCCTGAGGGTGCTGTGGAGCCAGAGGCCCCTCTGGTCCTCTGCTGGAGGGGTGATGGAGGGGTGATGACTGTGGGTGCGGGCAGGAGGGATGTGCTTTGTCCTGAGGTGGCCTCTGGACCTCTCCTGGTGGGGGCTGTTTGGGAGGGACACTCTCTGGCAGCTGGTCTGTGGAGGACTTGGGCTTTGGGAGCCTCATCTCGTGCCTGAATGTTACTGTCTGAGCATCTGCTGCTCTGCAGAACCTGGTTTGAACTGCTGCCCTTCGCTTGCTTTCCAGGAGGGGGATGTTTGATGCTTTTATCTCTCAGCCTTTGTTGGTATTCAGTGCTGGAAGGGCTTGGCTGTAATGTTCTACCAGAGCTGCAGGCCCTGCTAAAAACCCACATGTGCCCTGTCCAGGAGAGCTCTCGCAGAACGGTGGCTGCTTGCCTGGTTAGTGCTGGGCTGGATTCTTTGCCCACCCCACCCCCCCTTTTTTTTTTCTTTTCTTTTTTGTCCGGGGATTAATGCAGCTTGCTCCTCACATGTCAGATCTACCCTCCTAGGACATTAGGTGGTGCATTTTGCTTTGATCACCTTCTGTTGAATTTCCAGGAGCTTTTGCTCTCCATGGGGCCAAGAGATCTCAATGCAAAGAGAGGGAGGTCAAGCTGAGATGCTTCTCAGTTCCTCCCCGAGCTATCCGTTTGTGAAGCCACTGGTGCGTGCATGTGCTAGAAGCTGATGAGCATATGGATGGGTTATCTCTCATCACTCGGCATTTAGGATTGCGTTTAGGATTGGAGCTGAAGCTTGCACAAAGTCTTTCCTGGTGAGTGGCCAAACCACACCTCCCTCCTCGTGTGTGCCATGGAATTAAAGAATTTCTGCTCAGTGTGTTATGGTTTTGAAGCGCTTGTGCAGGCTCCTGCCACTCGTTTGTGGATCACAGTGTGATTTTACCAGCCCAAGCCGGGCAGGACACACCTGGTGGCAGGAGCAGAGCAATCTCGGGCCAGCCCGGTGTTTGCATGGGAGACCACCTGGAAACCCCAGGGCACGGAGTCACGGCCAAAAACATGGCAAAGGGGCAACCACAGAAACCGAACGAGTTGAAAGACTTTGTTTGGCCCCAGCATCGGTGATGGACGTGGGCAGGAGAAGTCAAGTGAAAGCCCAGTGTTTGCACCTGGCTGCGCAACGGGCGCCTGCATGGGAACTGCTGGCTGGTGGGAGCCCTGAGAAGGGGGGTATTTCAGATGCAGAACCTCCCTCTTGTCCTTCAAAGCGACTCCCCTCCCCTGTAGGTTGTGGTGTGGTTAAAACTGGCCTCCCCACGCTGCGCTGGACCTGGCCCCATGCTCCAGGAATTCCAGCTATTATTTATACGCGCTGCTAAATTTATCACGCACGACTCTGTGTACACAGAGAGGGCTCCTTCCTTTGCAGCGCCGCTCGGCGAGGCGGTTCTGTTCCCTCCGAGGTGGACTCATCTGCCTCCCATTAAGCTCAAGCATCAGCGGGACTGGCCTGGCCTTGGGAGGGCTGGGGTTGCAGATGGCCTTCTCCCGGCTCCCAGCGCTTCCTGGCCTTTGAAAGGACCCGCCGGTGGAGCTCCTTGTGTGTGAAGTTATTGGAACCAAGTTTGGCTTCAATTATCAAAGTAAATGATGCCATTGTAAAGCTATGCTCCGAGCAGTGTTCTACAATTAGAGCATGGAAGCAGTGATTAATGTAGTTTTGTTAAAATATACTTTATTTTTTCTCCCCATGTTTGTGCATGCATTTTTTTCCCCTTTTTTGTCTTTAAACCCATGATTGCCCAGTAATGTTTGTCCCAAGAAAGTACTCATTGAGATTCAGTTTTGCCTCAAAATGGTCCTTGTAGATTTCTTGCTCCCTGTCTGTATAAATCTGTGGTTTGAACTGCCCGAGTGCTTTTATTTCTAAGAAACAGAGTTTGACAACAAACAAAAAAACAACCTCCCACTCTGAAATTGCACTGTTGTAACAGGGGCTACAGCTGAGACCCCCTGAAATTTTTGTGGCACTATAATACCTCTGCTATGCCCATCGCCTAACACAGCGTCGAGGGAGTTACATGCTGTGTGTCATTGCATCAAGATAAGAATAGGCTGAGAAACATCAGACATTCTCCTTGAAGCTCCAGAGCAACTGCTACCTGACAGCTGAAAACACTTTGCATGTTGAGTTTGGAGCTGGGGCGTGTGTTTGTGTGCGCAGCATCTGCGGCAGGAGACCACCGCTCTCCACTGGAATTTAAAACCCTCCCGGGCAACTTGATGCATCTGGGTGCAATTACTGAAGTAAGGTGGTCAAATTAAAAAAAAACAAAACAAAAAAAAACCCAACCCAAATCCATACCAAAACAGCCCCCATTGGTTTTGTTAAAGGATGTTGGAGGTGGAGTTGGTGGGGGCTGGCTTTAAAAATATGTGAACTTTGGGGATTCTTTTTGTCTGTGAGGTGTTAGTGGATGAGATAGGTGCTGCAGCCCAGTACTGATGGGAAGATGAGTTACTTCTGGCCACTTTCTCTAATTATATCTTTCCAAATGTTGTGTGTGGACACACCTCCTTTCCCTGTGCTGTGTTTGTAGGGACCCACTGCCTCCGGCCTCTCCAGCACTTGTGTCTGCTGGGAGGACATGGCAAATCAGCCTTCCTGGGTGACACCAGGGTGACATGGCCACCTCCCAGGGAGGTGGTGTCCTGTGCCGTCATGCACCCCTGAGCAGCCTGGGCCTCTTGGATGGGCTCTCAAGACCTGAGATGGTTTCAAATCAAACAGTTATTACGAGAGCTGCATCCCTTACACAGTTGACCCAAAAGCCTCCCAAGGACCCAGGAAAGGTCACCTGGACTCCACGTCCCCCTGAATCTGAGTAGAAGCTACAAGATCTTTAGAGGAACTTTTTTGTAGCGATTGGATAACTTAGCTTTCACCCACATGTGGAATTAATTTATCTTTGAAGATTTAACTTCTTTCCTGTGGCATTCCTTACTATCTCTCTTTTTTCTTTTTTTTTTTTTTTCCTGTTGCCTTCTTCCCAGCTATATATTTTTTAACATCTTGATCTCCCCATCAGAAGTGCCTTGGCCTCCTTCGGAAAGGAATGCAGCCCCGGCTGGGCTGAATACCTGCCTGCAGCCAGCCCCGCGCCTCTCATACCAGAGGGGCCCATCTTCCCCACTATGCTTCCCCCGACTTTTTTTTCTATTTTTTTTTCAAACTTTTTTTTTTTTTCTATTTTTTAAAAAACTTAAGCCTTTGTGGAGGCTCCTGCTTTTGGTGCTGGGGGAACAGGGATGCATGGTGGCACGGGGTGCCTGGCTGGTGGTGAGGGATGGAGAGCGGGGCGGTGGGAGGACATTGCTGCTCACTTAGACCCAGCTGGTCCCCTCTGACCCCCGGGGGGGCAGGGAGGTGGAAAGCCCATTAAAAAAAAACCTGCCGAGCCTGCTGGCACATTCCTTAGGCCCCCAAGTCCTGGGTAAGTGGCCCTAATTATTAAAATCAGCCGTCCTTATCAGATGACAAGGCCTTTTGCTTTGATATACAAAGGCAGAAGCTTAACAACCCCGTCTTTCCCTGGAAGAGGAACAAAATGTGCACCTTAGCACTCGGCTTTCAGGCCTCCCTGCATAATCCCCTTATCGCCTGCCCAAGATGTGTATATTGATCCTGGCTGGGAAGTTGGAGTAATGGGAGGTAGCGGGCAGGGGGAGGCCCAGGTCCCCCCCACGCAGTGACCCTGCCATGGTGACCCCGCCACGCTCCGTCACAGCTCATGTCACTGCCCATGAATTTTTCATGCGTCCGCTCTTGGGCACTCGACTCGTGCATCCAGGCTGGGCTCTGGGTTTGCTTCTCCAAGTGAAGTCAAGGGTGTTGGTGTCAGTAACCCACATCCCCATTGATACAACCTGCTGCTCCTGTCCTCATGTCCCTCATCCTCCTCTTCCCCACCCAACTCTGCGCCCAAAAGTTGACCAAGTAGTAGGTTCTCCTAAAAACTGGGCTTTTTTATTGTGTATTTTTATAATGCCGGGAAGGTGGCACCCGTCTTTGGGAGGCCAAGCCTGAGACAGTGGATTTCAGCCCTGTCCATGTCTCCTCTGACACGTGGTGGTCCTGCTCCAGTAGGTTCAGGTAGTTCTCTTGTTTCAGGCAACACAGATACCGTGACTTGTGTTCCCAGGGGGGCCCTAACCCCTGTCTTCAGAGCAGACTTAAGCATTTATTAGCTGGTGCTTCAATGGCTTTCAGTGGGACTTGAGCTATGAACTTCTTCGTCTTTTGCCTGCTGATGCCAACAGCAAAACTCCTGCTTGCCTCAGCAGTGCAGCAGCAAGCATTAAGGGCCAAGTTTTTGAAGGTGTCAAAGCACCTAGAGGTGCTTCAGAGGATTTTCTAAAGTGTACTTCCTGTGTTAAAAGCAACATCTTTAAAGTTGGACTTTGGGTGTGTTTAGACAGAGTGGGTCCTGGCTGCTGCTGGCCTGAGCAGTGGATGGTTTGGTGCTTCTGGAGAGGTTGAGCAGCCAGAGTGCATGGTTCCCACAGGGAGAGTGCTACCCTGAAACCTGTGTGCTTTCCCCTAGCCCAAGGCTGGCTGGTAACTGGATTCCTGTTCTGCTTGTCCCTAGGTCCTTCAAGAGGAATGATCCCATTAACCCATACCATGTGAATTCTGGCTATGTTTTTGCCCCAGCAACCAGCGCAAACGACAGTGAAATCTCTAGTGATGCCCTGACGGACGACTCCATGTCGATGACGGACAGCAGCGTGTAAGTACCTCGTGTGGGCCGGGTGCTGTTGGGGTGCGCCATCTGCGACTCAGCCACGCCGAGGCCCCGTGGGGGGCTCACGGGAGTGATGGGTCCGGGGTCATCGCCCCGCTTCTGCTCGCCCTTGAGGAGGGGCTGCCGAAACTGAGGTGTGTGCCCAAACCCAGAGGTGGAGCAGGCCATGGTGGCCTCGCTCTTCATGCACTCGCCGGAGGTATCGGATGGAGGAACATGATGAATCCCTCTGTCGCCATTTTGCAGCTGGGCAGACGTGTTTTCCCCAGTGCTGATGGCGCTCCCTGACTAAAGGAGCGTATCTCCCCGAGCCTTTGTCTTAAGGCCAGGCTTCCTTAACTAGTTATCAGTCATCAAAGAGGAGGAGATTACTTCCTGTAGGAAGTACTTTCTGTAATTAAGGTTTGTCATTAAAGTCAGAAGGGACATTCATAGGGCTGATGACCTGAAGGGGCAAATAGCTGCTCATCGAGTGTGGCTGGGGCAGCCTTCAAAGAGCCATTTGAGTGGAGCTGCATGGACCAGGTCTGGGTGTCTCGGGAACGTGGAGATGAGAGGTGATGCTGTGGCTGAGCCCAGGAACTGCAGGATCTGT
Source organism: Calidris pugnax (assembly GCF_001431845.1). Taxonomy (NCBI): domain Eukaryota; kingdom Metazoa; phylum Chordata; class Aves; order Charadriiformes; family Scolopacidae; genus Calidris; species Calidris pugnax. Next base: position 1,735,161 of record NW_015090957.1, on the reverse strand, counting down.
CTGTTCCTCCTGACTCTGCTGAGAAGTATGGAACTGGGAGCAAGTCCTTTGACTGTTCTTCCTCAGTTTGCTTCCCCCAGCAGGAGAGAAATGGTGCTTTTGTGTCTGTAGGGGGGACAGTAAGACTCACTCCATGCTCTTAAGGACCATTTTCTTCAACTGGGCAGAAGGCAGATGTTGCCGTTTGTGTTCCATGATCCTCACTTAAGTACAAGTGGTGTAGAAAAGCCCACCTGTAGGCAGGGTGCTGTGTTCCCCATCTTCATCTCATGGGTGACTCTTCTCCAGTGTCTCTGTCGGATGTGTCCGGTGAGAACTGCGTGTGCTCCTGGAGAGGTTCGCATGCTGGGGTTTTAAAGTCAGTAGTGCTGCGTGATGCACTACGGAAAATGGGATTTACCAAAAATCCTTGATGTGTAAACAAAAGCTTTTTTTTTTTTTTTTTTAATGCACATGTGTGTTTTGAACTGATATTATGGAAAAAAATAGTTTGTTGTCCCACCAGATTCCCTTATTGAACAATATTGGCATTAAATAAAAGAGCTGAATCATAGGGTGACTTCTTTATTTCTTCTTACTGGCTCTGGTTGTATGTGATCATGTGTCAACAGAGCATTCATTGGGTTAGTCATTTCTGGACCAGTGTAGGGTCACTTGGGATTCACAGGGCTAGGATTATACCCTCTCTTCACAGCAATGCCAATTGTAGGCCTTATACAGATGAGAGCACTGAGTGAGAAATAAAGTGCATGGTGGATGAAAGGCTTAACTGAATCGCTTTCAGCCCATTGTTAGTCCAGGGGAGCTTAGCGGGGATGAGAGGGCAGCAGCCCGCTTTGAAATTTGCTTGAACAAGTGAATAGGAGCTCCCCATAAAGCAGCGCCTGAAAGGAGCCTGCCTGTTTTTTCCTGCCGTAACAATAGCCCGCGCAGGCTGGGAGAGTTTGGGGAAGCTTGGCTGATTAAACTGCCCGCAGCTCCAGGTTGGGGGGCGGCGGGGAGGGCTGGG
>NW_015090957.1:1727721-1734074 GCF_001431845.1 Calidris pugnax | reverse complement strand
CTGGGGGGGTGCTGGGGGGTGGGCAGCGGGATGGAGGAGGTTGGAGGAATATTTCCTGCTGCAGAACCGGTCCCCCAGGCATCCCAGGAGCCACGCTCCCTCCGCGGGGCCGGGAGCGGGTGTGATGTTGGGTGTTTTTGGAAGTGGGAGAGGTAAATTGGCAGTTTTGGAGGCTGGGCTTAAAGTTAAGGCTGATGTAAAACTTCCTCTGCAGAGGCGGAGGGCGCTGCCAAGGTTGCAGTGAAACGTTGGGGATTTTTTTTTTGCCTTCGCTGGCACCTGGCTCTGGTGGCTGCTGAAGATGCTGTGGAGGTGTTTGGGGCACAAACCCTCCGTGCTTCCACGGGCTGAGCCCCGGTGCTCGGCTGCCGGCGAGGCTTCACCCCCCTTCCACAGAGGACCTGGGTTTATTCTGTTTCGTCAGTGTGAATGCAAATTAGTTCTTTTGGCTTATATTGGTATCAACTGAAGAGGAAAAACTTGGTCTGGAAAAGTCTGTCAGACATAGCAGTAAAGTGAGTGGGTTTTTTTAAAAAAATAAATCTAAATCTGAACTGTACTGGAATTAGGAAAAGTCTCCAAATAATGACCAATCTCCCCTTTTTTTTTTATTATAGAGGCCAGGGATCAGTCTGTGCATATATGTATTTTGTAATAGCCACAAAGCATCATGCAAATTTATATTTCCATTTCTTGATTGGGGGGGGAGAGGAAAGGGGATTTTTTTTTTATTTGCTTATATCTTATTTATGGATTTACTTTGGACACAGGGGAATGCTGCTGAGCAAACTTCAAATATTACCTTATCTTACAAACCAGGCTTTTGATGTTGGCAAGATCAGAGGCTTGTTTCAGAGCCGTTGCCAAATGAAGATGGGAGTGAATGCATATGCGCATGAGTCTGATATTTCAAAGCAGCAGTAAAACTACATTCAGGTTAGGTCAGGCACATCTGAGTCAAAAGGCTAAGATAATTGGCTCAGCTTAAATGGCAGCTGACTGGGTAGAAGACTTCAAACTAGTGTTTCCCCCAGAAACAGATTGGCGTAGCCCCAGCCTGGTTAGCTGAAATGTTTATAATTAAACTCTACTATTTAGTGCCTAAACTCTGTAACTCCTCAGCCTGCAGCTTTTAGTAGCCAAGAGAGTGAGTGCAAATGTTTGCTGCTGGAGCAAGGGGAGAGGTGGCACCTGGAGAGCTGGGGTTAACCTTCTCCTGCCCCGAAACCTCTGGCCGAGCTCAGCCTTTTCATTTCAAAGGCACTTTCTCCTTGGGTGGGGGGGAGGAGGGGGTCTGCTTCAGCATCAGGGTCCCTCCACCCCTCCTATCTCTTGCTGCCTCCAGCTCTGTCCCTCTGTCCTCCTGCAGTTGGAGATCACCAGTTGGTCACCCCTTCAACCCTGGCGTTGTCCTCTCCCCCCCTGTTTTATAGGGAAGGCCTAGCTTTAGGCAGCACTCATCAAAGTGGCTGTAAAAGTCCCTCCCCGTTCCCCGGGCTGGTTTTCCTGAGCTGCTTCATAGCCTTCCCGTCCCAGTGAAATAACTCTTCTTTTTTAAAAAAAAAATTTTTTTTTTAATTCTACATGTTGTTACAAGTTGTGAAAGTCTGAGAAGGCAGGGCTGTAGAAGAGGGAGCAGGAGGTTTGATAGGGCTCTCTGGTGGAACTGGAGGAGTTTCAGGGGGAAGGCACAGTTTTGTACTGACCTGAAGGAGGGCAAATCTTGAATAAAGCAAGGAGCCATGCTGTTGGGTCAGCATTGCTTTTCCTCCTCCTTTTCAAGCCACCCTGGATGGGAATGGCGTGAGTCCCCTCTTCTGCTGCATAGCCAGGGCTGTCCCTTTGACCAGAGGTGGTCCCAGGAGCTGGGAGCTTGGGGAGACCCCTCAAGGAGAGGTGCTCCCAGCTCGGTGGCCATGGCAGAGGAGCTGGGGACAGCATCTCGTGCTTGCAGACCTGGAGGGAGGTAGGGAACACAGGAGAACTGTGAGGCTCCCTGTTGCCCCTTGGTCATGTCCATGGGTGCCTCATGTTGAATAAGCGGATCTTCATCTGCTTCCCTGCTCTTCCCCATCTGTCCTCTTGAATTGCCATTTATAGAGGACACCTCCTCTTTAATTGAATATGTTAACGGGATTAGTCCTGTATGTATGTATGCATGTAATGTGCTCAGGCTGGCATTTTTACTACATTTAAAATACCTATTTTACTTGTTATTCCCTATGCTATGAAGGACCTATGAAGGTCTTCCCTAAGAGACCCTTCAGTAAGCCTGAACAAATGCATCTCTGAAGATGCAGATTTGGTTTTCACCTTAGATTTGCTTTTCCTCCTTCCTCCCCTAAAGCTAATGCATGTCATGTGCCCCCAGCCTGGTTGCCCCGTGGGCTCATGGAGCAGAAATACTTGATGCTTGGTGGCCACCAGCGGCTGCAGTCGGTGGCCATGGCCAGCTGTGATGGCTGGTGTGTGCTGGGCTGCTCCAGAAAACACTCCAGAGCCCTGTGTTGTGCAGTAGGGACATTAGGACAATTAGCTCCTTTCACTTGTAATGCAACGCGCGTTCATGGACCATGTCTAGAGGAGGCTGATGTTCATCTTGTGGCATTGAGGACTTTCTTTGTGGTCCCAGCGTGCTTTCTTTCATTATAAAGATATTTCCAAGTTTGTTGAGATGAAGTTGTTGCAGTCTTTCACTCCAGGCTTTGCAGCTTGATCTTGCTCATTAAAACAGTTTAATGGCAACTGAATGCTTTGGGCGAAGACCTTCACAAAGATCTGTGGTAGAGTGCTTCAAACCTTGAGTGTGGAGAAATGGCATGTAATCATCCTCCTCGAGAAGGGACCTGATGTCTCAGGGAAGGCCTTCCCTTGTGCTTTGTCTGCGTGTCCAAAGCATGTCGGTGTGTGCTCAGTACCACCGTGGCCACGGGAGGTGGCACGCGGGGGTGCCATGCCATGTTGGCTCCTCTGGCAGCAGCGTGGGGCCACCGCTGTCTGCTTGGCCGCCGCCGTTCCTCCTTGGGCAGGAGCTATTTTCTCCGCTGAGGAGATGAGTCAGGTGTGGGGGCAGGTGGATGAAAGGGCCGGGACCGGAGATCAAGGTTATTCAGGCAGTCTGAGGGAAGGGGTGGAATTAGACATTCAGGATCTCCAGGCATGTTCTTCTGGCTGTCCCCGCTGTCTGTAGAAGGCCCTTTAATCCTGACTGAGGTAATTTTTTGCGTGGCCGGATGAAAACACCCCTTGTTGCCTTGAGTGGGCTGTGCAGGGGGCTGTTCCCACTGATGCTCCTCGCCTGGTGTCATCCCATGGCTTCCTGGCCATGATCCGATGTGGCCAAGGGGAGCAGTGTCATGCCTGGGGGGTACAGCCCGGGTTCGCTCGTGCCTTGTGGTGGCCTGTCTGTGCTGTCCAGCCTCAGGGCAGGAGAAACTTCCCTGGTCTTAAGTAGGGAGTGGCCTTTTGGTGGCCATCCATCTTCAGCCTCTCCTTCTTGTTTCCAGTGTGCCAACAGTCCATGCGGTGTTCCAGAGGTTGAGGAAAGTTGTAGTCTTAAAAGAGCATAATTCGGTGGTGAAAAAAGCAACACAAAGGGCAGAAGCAGAAACATAGCTTTGGAAGGGCCTTTCTGTGAGATGCCTCAGGAGTGAAGCTGATGGGATCTTTGGGCGTCTTCCCGTGCTGAGTTGCCTTCAGCTTGCTTTTCAGCTTTTGCTTAATTACTGCACATCCGTGTGGATGGCACTTCTACAAGTGTAGATGACACAGGCACTTCCCAAGCCACCAGATGTTTGAGGCTTTGGGTGACATCCGGAGGGCTGAGCACCTCTAGGAATGTGGACCTGCAGTGTGCCTGGGTGGTTTCAGAGGTGGTGGAGAAGCATCTTGGTTAGAGCATGGGGAGAGCCCCCACTGACGGTGACCTCTCTTCCATGTGCAGAGATGGGATCCCCCCGTACAGAATTGGGAGCAAGAAGCAGCTCCAGCGGGAAATGCATCGGAGCGTCAAGGCCAACGGTCAAGTTTCTCTACCTCATTTTCCGGTAAGTTCAGATGGGAGCTGCAGGGTCCAGGTTGGCCATGGGTGCTGCCAGGACTGGGAATGGGCACACATGGAGGAGAGGGAGCGGAGGAAGAGAACTTTTCCATCCCTATGTGATGCCAGAGAAGAGATGCTGCCTGATGTTGGGCAGGAGCTGGGGGCTCTCAGCATCGTTGGAAAAACCTGCTTGTGTACGTTGGAAAAACCTGCTTGTGTACACTCACATTTTGTGCCTTTCCTGACAATGAGGTGTTAATTAGGGCTTTTCAGTGGCACTGGAGTTGTCCTGCTGGTCCAAATCCAGGCAGAGATGCCCTGGTTGGGTCTAGTGAGAGCCTTGGCTCTGGCCACCACCCTGACACCTCTGGTGGTGCCGAGCAGACCAGGGCTTGGCCTCCTGCGCGTCGCTGGTGGCCTTTGAAAGCACACTGTCTGGAAGCTGGTGGGAAGCAGGATCTCCCAGAGGAGAGGCATTAGCAGCAGATACGTGCCTTGCTTGGAGGGGATCCGATTCGTGGCGTTGCTGTGCTCTCGAAAATTAACTCGCTGACTTGCTAATTCAGTTGACTTGCAGACTCCCGATTCCTGCAGTGAATAAACTGTTTACACAGACAAGTATAAACTTATCTTGTCTTGAGATTAATATGCTAAAACTCCTCTTTCTGCTGTCTTAAGCAGCAAGAAATCATAGATGATATTTCTGGTGGAGGGTGGGGGTGGTTTGTGTGGTTTTTCTTTTTGGTATTTTTTTCCCCTTCCTCTATAAAGAAAGTTCTATAGCCTGAGCTTGTAAATTAGATTATTTTGTCCCAGGGCGTGCAAATCGACTTTCTCTGTAAGGCAGTGCTTTGATCAGGGACTGAATAGAGCCAGCTTGTGTAAGAGTGACAATTTCCAGCAGAGTGGCCTTTTTCTACCCTCACATCATTTCTGGAGCTAAGTGGTTGCCGGAGAGAGGCCCCACCTCATCTGGTGGGTAGTATGTGAAAGAGTTGGCAGTTCAGCTTTCTGCTTTCGGGGAGGGGGGGGAGAAAAAGAGAGAGGGAGAGTGGGGGCGAGGAGTGGGGTGCGTGGGGTGGCAGGAGGGAGGGCAGAGTCGGGTGGGTGGTTTCTTTTTCCTCTTTTTTTTTTTTTCCTCCCCTTTTCCTGCCATGTTTGCTTCTTTTGGCAGAAATTCGCGTTTTGCCTTTTTATATTCTGCACTTGATTTGGAGATGTTCCCTTTTTCCCTTGATAGATCTGCTTGAGGCAGCCAAGCTCAGCAGTGTAGCACCGCTAGCCTGCAGCAGCTTTCTTCATTTTCTGTACAAAGAGATGGAGGGGGGGGGAAGAGATCTAGGACACTGTTGAGACAACACTACCTCAAAGGTGCCCAGTGTGTAGCCAGGAAATAAATTACCAGCACTTCTCTGATCTGCAACCGTTTGACTTCTTTTTTTTTTTTTTCTTTTTTTTTTTCTCCTTTCCCTTTTTCTCCCCCATCTTATTTTTTTTAATTTCCAACTCCTTTCTGTTTATACTCACTTTATTCCTTGAGTTAAAGTCTCTCCCTCCCACCTCAGAGGTTTTTTTTTGGTTTTTTTTTTTTTTTTTAAAAACTGACTTGTGACATTTGTTCCTTTTCTTTGAGAGTATTAAATAAAGTTGTTTCTGTAATTGTTGCTTTTTTGTTTTTTTTTTTTTTTTGATGTTTGACAACAGTCTTTGAAGATTTTCTACTTCAGAGTAGCTACTGATGGGCTGGTTGTACTACAGAGAGAACAAGCGGGGTTCCTCAGAGTGCGACCAACTGCTCCTGCCGAAGGCAAACGCTGGTGGGGAGGATGTCACTCCATGAGGCCACAGCACTAGCTCATAAAAATCCAGAGCAGACCATGCCTAGTTGCGGTCGTCTTTTCATCCAAACATGGAGACACAACAAGCGTAGCGGGGCCGGCGATGCCGCTCCGGCTAAGCGCCCGTGCCCCGCGCCGCCCGCTAAACATGCCTTGTGCCTTCTGTCCCCGCTCCTTGTAGAGGACCCACCGTCTTCCGAAGGAGATGACCCCGGTGGAGCCGGCTGCCTTCGCCGCGGAGCTCATTTCTCGGCTGGAGAAGCTGAAGCAGGAGCAGGAAACCATGGACAGTCTGGAGGAGAGGCTGCAGCAAATCAAGGAGGTAGGAGGATTAACCCTCCCGGGGCCAGGCAGGGCTCTCTGCCTGTCTGGGGGGTGGGAAGGGGCCATATCCTGCCCCTGGGGAGGAACCCGTTTCGATCGCACTGCGGTTTGTGAGCCTGGGGGGGGGGGGGGGGGGAGGTCCTCGCCAG
>NW_015090957.1:1584438-1727711 GCF_001431845.1 Calidris pugnax | reverse complement strand
GGAGGGGGCCATTTCCTGCCCCGGGGGAGGAACCCGTTTCGATCGCCCTGGGGTTGGGGGCCGGGGGGGGGGGGATGTGGGATGTCCTCGCCAGCTCCCCGTCCCCGTGCATTTATTTCTCGCCATCGCTTGGCCGGCAGGATGAGGAGAAGGAGGGCTCGGAGCTCCCCGCCAGCCTGCAGAGCAGTCGGGAGATGGTGAACCCCCAGCACCCGCAGCACCCGCTCTCGCTCCTGCCCTCCGGCAGCTACGAGGAGGACCCCCAGGCCATCCTGGACGAGCATCTCTCCCGTGTGCTGAAGACCCCCGGCTGCCAGTCGCCCGGCATGGGCCGGCACAGCCCCCGCGCCCGCTCCCCCGACCGCCTGCCAATGGGCAAACTGCAGCCCAGTGTGGCCTCGCCGGCCGCCTGCGCCTTGGTGGGCAAGGGATTCGTCACCAAGCAGACCACCAAGCACGTCCACCACCACTACATCCACCACCACACCGTGCCCAAGACGAAGGAGCAGATCGAAGCGGAGGCGGCTCAGCGGGTGCAGTGCTGCTGCCCGGCGGGCGGCGACTACTACTGTTACCCCAAGTGCAAGGGTCACCCCAAAAGCACGGACCCCCCTCTCCCTCCACTGGAGCCCTTCGGGTAAGTCTGAGCATCTCCATCGCACCCACCCCAAACTGTCACCCCATCATCCCCCTGCAAGGGGGCTGGTGGGGACAGCCCCGCAGCAGCCCAGGGGGGCTAACGGTGGGCTCCTGTCCCCTTTTTGCCACCAGCAGGACGGGGACGCTGCCGAAGAGGCCGGGCAGAGGAGCGGAGAGCGTCGCCCTGCCGGCCGGGGACGGGGGGCTGCCGGGCCCCGGCGGGGTGCAGCTCCCGGGGGGCGAGGCGGACCGGGCACAGAACGTCTGGCAGTGGATGCTGGAGAGCGAGAGACAAAATAAGCACAAGCCCCATAGGTAAATACGCAGCTGTCTACAGCAATATCGCTCCCGGTAAATATTTATATATTACATGGGCTGTCTATTTTTACAATCGCTAAAAACAAATGAGACTCTTTGCTCCTCCGGTTTAATATAAAAGCTGTTCCGCAGAACCAGAAAAACCACAAAAATGTCATGTTTTTGGCAATAAACCTCCTTTCATGTTATGACAGACTTTTGAGAGGGAGCGAGCAGAATAGGAGCTGCTATTAAAGTCATATTTTCCAGCTTTTCTAACCCGACTTCTTCCCCTCCCCAAGCACACAAAGCACAAAGAAGGCCTACAGCTCCGACTTCGCCAAGGGGGCCCCCGGCCGCCACCACCCCTGGGGGACCGGCAGCCACCCGCGCGGGGCGCAGCCCGCCCACCCCTTCGTCCAGGACCCCGCCATGCCCCTGCTCACCCCACCCAACACCCTGGCGCAGCTGGAGGAAGCGTGCCGCCGGCTGGCCGAGGTCTCCAAGCCGCAGAAGCAACGGTAACGGCGGCGGGAGGGATGGTCCCGGTCCGGCGGTGGGGCCTGGGGGGCCGCGGGGGGAGCAGAGGTTTGCTGGGGACAGGTTGGGCTCGTCTTCAGCCGGCGCTGGGGCTGATGGTGGGCAAGGCGGTGGGGGGACGTGGATGGAGCCCTCCTCCTCTAGGTAGAGGGTCAGCCATGGGGCCGGACCGTGGGGACGTGTGACGGCACGGCTTGGCTGAGCCCCAAGGATGAGCCTCCTTATTCCAACCCCACCCTGCCCCGGCGCAAATAGTTTGAATCCTAGACTATTACTTCCACTCTTTTGATGGCTGTAATTTGCCCATTTTTCCTCTGGGACGGACTCCAGCTACATACCAAGTGGAGAATTGGACTGGTTATCGTTCATTTGGGTATGGAAGGATAAATTAGCCCACAGCATTTTTAATTCTTCCTTTGATTGTTTACAACATGTGAGGGTTGATACAAAGAGCGAACTTAACGACCCACAGGAGACTTCAATTAAGAAGATTGTATTTCAACAATTTTTTTTTAAAGTTTTTTTTTCTCTTTTTTTTTTCCCCTTCTTCCCCACTTGCCCTCCCCCTCTCCTCTTCAGATGTTCAACCTCAAATCAGCAGAGGGATCGAAACCACTCCGCTGCCGTTCCGGGGGGAAACTCCCCTTTCTGCAATGCAAGTCTAACGACAGAAGAGTGAGTATTGCACGCACAGAAAAGGGTTGAGAAATATATATATATCTCTCTCATAATTATATTTTCATTAAATGGATTGCACTTTGAAAAGAGGAAATTCTTATATCTGAAATTTCGTCTTTCAAACATTCTTCTTAAAGAACAAAACATTTTCAAATCTTGTCTCTGGCTCTTTTTAACTTGCATTCCTGTAAAGTGGACAAAGATTGGATTAGTCTAATTACAGGATGGTTCTTTTAACAAGAAATCTGCTACAGAGAGGTCTAAAATGGCCTAAATAATTAAAGTTTTCTTTCTTACCCTCTTCATCTTAAGCAATGAGTAATGTTTGAAGTCCAGACTGAGCCACCTGACTAGAGCCTTTCATTTTTAATTGGTTGACCTTAAGTCCACCAGCTGTCTTTGCTAGCAGCTTTTTTTCTGAAGCCACTCTACAAAGACTTAGAACAAATTAGGAAGACTAAATTACTGCGGACTAACACTTTGTGACCTTTTGACATGCCAAGTGTACATTGCCTCAGAAGCAGTTGTAGATTTGGCTGCATGGTACTCACTAGAGCGTTGCCATTTTGCTGGGTAATATTGTTTTAATTATTCTTTAAGAAGCGTTTCTTAGTGCAAATAAGGAGATCCAGTTAATTTTATCCTCACCGGGGAGAAATGAGATTACCTGTGTGCTTCAGGTGCAGAATCTGGCGGTGGTTTTGCTTTGTTAGCTGTTGGTGGTTGCAGGTGGTTTTGAGCATGAGAAGAAAGCTTGGCAGATGCCTTTTATGAAGGCAGATGAAACGAGCCTTTTAAATGGGAGGTGCACAGCGCTGGGGCTGGGTAGAGGTTAGCCCCTGGTGAGCCCTGCACATGCTCACCTGGCCCATGGTCCTGCTCTGGTGCCTCCAGCAAGCATCCATCCTTTGGTTCTCCCATCCCCAAGGTGGGGTGAGGTCTCTGCTGTCCCCACCAGGAGCTGCTGTGGGAGCCCAGGGAAGGGCTGTGCAAAGGTGGTTGTGACGAACCGGTGGCGAGTACAGGAATATCTGACTTTTTTTGGGTTACACCCAGGATATTTCTGACCAGTGTTACGTGTGGCAGAAACACTGCTCAATGGAGTGTGGTGAAATGGCTTGTTCTCAAATGGAAAAGTAGAGGGTTTTGTGTGTGTGTTTTCTGTTTTTCAGTCACAAAGAGCCAAAGAAACTGCCAGTTGTTCACACCTCTCAGTCGAGTGAGTTGGTTGTCACCTATTTTTTTTGCGGAGAAGAAATTCCCTACAGGAGGATGTTAAAGGCCCAGAGCCTGACACTTGGGCACTTTAAAGAACAGCTGAGCAAAAAGGGAAATTACAGGTAAGAATCTGTGATTTGTTTGGTCTTTAGTATATTCTGATAAGTCAAAAGAATCAGCATGTCTACCTGCAGTAACACATCTACCTGGCTTTTCAGAGACCGTAGATCTTACTTTCTTCCCACTCAAACCAAGAGCCACTTGGAGCAGTGGGGTTTGGCTTCCAAACTGGGGTCAGCATTCATCTTGGTGCTGGCCTCCTGCTTTGCCTACTCATTCAGTTTTTTAATAGGGTTTTTTTTTTTGCGATAGTGTGGCCATAAATGCAGTCAGTGAAAGGTTGAGATGTTGCATCTGAGAGGACATGCAGCTGAGACGCAGCGAGCTCACTTTTCTCTTCATTAGGGAAAAAACCTCTGCCCTGCAGGGAGAGCTCTGCCAGCGATACCGAGTGCCTCCTCAGAAACACCAGCAAACCCTGCCTGTCTGGTTTCCAGGGCCCAGCTCTCAGTTTAAGCAGTTTGCTGCTTCCCCTGCTCTTCTAGTTCCCATGGCAGTAGCTATTGGTAGTGGATGTCTTTGCTGTACTTCCCTGGTGGTTCTGGGCACTGGTGGGATCATCTGTTGGGCACCTCTGCTGTAGGGTGAGCAGGAGAGGAAAGCTCCAGCTCTAAGTTTTGAATTTACTTCTTCAAAGAGTGAGAGTGCTTGCCCTGGAACTGGCAGCATCTGATTTAATCTCCAAAGGGTCATTTGGGTTTGGTATGAGGACTTTCCAGCTGGTGCTCCATCACTGGTGTGTCTTTACCTTTGGAAGGTCCACCTGTGCAGCTCAGAGGTGGGTCACACAAGGGTGCTCTCAGGCTGGAGGAGCCAAGCTGGGCTCCATCTATGGTTGTTGAAGAGTGGGGCTGGGGCTGGAATATTGCCAGTCAGCCCCCAAAACCATCTTTGCAGCCCACCCAGCTGCCATCAGATGGCAGCAACCTGCAAGTGCACCCAGCCTGGCCAACCTCCAGGAGAGGTCCAGGGGCTCCTTGCACCCTTGTGCCATTTTCCAGCCCCTAAAGCCTCTCCCAATCTGCTGCACTCCTCCTCCGGCAGATGCAGCCTCATGCCCCAGTTGCAGACCAGTTTTCCTCACCCCATCACTGGTGTGCCACTGCTCCAGTGGCTGTGTAGTCCCAATGCCCCCCAAAAAGACACCCCATTTTTTTGTTATTATGTTTGGGCTTTTTTCTGTGACATTTGTGTGTGATGCCCCAGTGCAGGAGTAGGCTCCTAAAACCTCCGTGTCCTGAAAGTCCCTCCAGGTGCAATTATTTGTGCCTTGTCAGACTGTAATTACTTTGGAAAATGTTTTTAAGTGACTGACAAGGATGAAACAACGTTTTGCTTAGATCTCACCCCTTTACACCTGGGTAAAGACAATACAGAAATTTATAAAAGGAACTTGGGTACGTGCCCAGTATTTTATCTTGCACAGACACAAGGTGAAACTAATTACACAAATGTGTGTACCTCCAGGGAATCATTTTGATCTAAGCTTTGACTTTTGGCTGGACTTTGAGTGAAACTGTGGGTGACCTTCAGGGAAGAGGTCCGCAGTGCCCGGAGTAGCGTGTGTGTTATGGGGAGGCACTAACTAGGCTGCTTTGGTCACATCTGGCATTGATTTCTTTTTAAGGCACATTTAATAAGCATGTCTTTGAAGCTGTTGCCTTTCATTTAATGCACAAAGACATGCAGAAATGCTCTGCTCTCCAAATTCTTTATTGATTGGATCAGTTTGCGAGGCGGGTACCTCAGGCTCCCGCGATGCCCGAGCTGCGCGGCCGCCCCCCGGGAAAACCCAGCCGTTGGGAAATCACCCCTTTGCCCCCCCACCCCTCACCCCCCCAAAAAAAAGAGAAGGAATTAAGCAGTGATTTAATACTGATGGCGTTAACAAAAAACAAACACACACGCACAAAAAGACTGGGTGGTGTCGGGTAATCTGAAGATGGCAGCGGTTCAAAACAGAGCTGTAAGGCCAGGCCTGCTCGCCTCGATTGGTGCCAGATGTCCCAAAAAAATTAAAAAAAAAAAAAGGAAAAAAAAAGCACAAAGCTTGCCACATAAAATACGTTTCAATGGAAAGGCCATTTCTGAGCAAATAAGAGCAGAGTGACTTGTTTGAAGATGTTGTAGGGGAGGATTTTTATTTTTTTCTTGCTTTGCCTCCTCTTTTTTATTTTTTCCCCTTTTTCTCTGTGAAGTAAGGTTGTAATTATGTAAAAGGTCATAGAGTGTTTTCTCAAATAAAAATTTTGTAAACACAGCCAGCGCTTGGGCTTGTGGAGGAAGTTCTTGGGAAGAGCGGCTGTTATCTGGAACGGGGCAGAGAAGGGGAAAGGGAAGAGAAAGTTCTTTGTAATTCATTCAGACTTTCTTTGGGATTTTCTGGTTTTGTTTCAAGGCTGCTGGCCTGGGGAATTGTGGCCTTGACCTGCAGCGTGGAAGTTGGTGGGAGTTGGGCCATTGACTTCAGTGAGTGCAGGCTCTGAAGGACTTAAATCAGATGTTTTTCCTTGCTAAGCCATTAAAGATGCAACATGTGTCAGTTCAGCTTGGAATGACTTTACAAAAATAAATCCAAATCATACCTTGACTAAATAGAGCTGGTTTCATCTCTGACTAAAACGCCAGCTTTTATTCCCCCACCAAAATAATTTTAATGTACCCTAAAAAAGATAGGTTTGCAAGCTGTTGTTACTGAGTGTTTTAAAAATGTCAAGTACAACAGTCACTTAAAAAAAAATAATATCAAATTCTAAGACCCTGCTGTGAATTTTTCAGTTTTAATAGTAAAAGTGAGTTTAATTTGATCTCCTTTCCCATTCTAAAAAAAATAATGATTGCAATCCCCTTTCCCCTAACAGATATCTGCCAACCCCAGCTGTTTGGAATCTACAGGGGAGGGCTGTGGGAGGGGTTAGGTTGAGGGGTTTTTTTTATATATATTTTTCCTTGTAATCCATGTGATGAAGGTTTTTCCATCCCTGGCAATCAGATGGCAGAGCCCTTTTCGGAGGGAGCAGCGTGTCCGAGGAGGTGTGTGGCGGCAGACGGACAGGCTCCCTAAATGCTACCCCTCTGAATGGAAGCCCTTCATTTGGGCATATGCAATTAAGCAGCCTTAGAAGGAAGAAAGCTCCAAACGGGATAAAAGGAACCTTTAATCAAGAAGCTGAACGGTCTAATTCAGGATAATAGAGGGGTCCTTACTGTTTGACACAGGAGGGGTGGGGGGTGTCTCGGTGACATGACGATGCGGAGCCGAGGAGCGGGGACACGGGGTGCTCGGTGGGACCTCCTGGGGCCGGGTCCCACGGGCTGGACCGGGGCTGCCCCGGGCTCCCACTGCTGGGAAGCAAATAGGGGAGTTTCTGTCACTTAAAATGGATATGTGAATTAGGCGTTTGGGTGTTGTGAGGCTCCCGGTTGTTGGGTTTTTATTTCAGTAGGAGTTCGGCAGAGTTTCAGCTTTTGCGTTGCAGGAAGCTGGGGTGGTTTTCTTTTAATCCGTCCCTATGCCTAAAAAGCCTCTCCTTTTAATAACAGTTGCTAATTTTAATGTTGGGCTTCAGCTTTGAAACAAGAAAACACATGAAAGAAAGAAGGTGGGGAAAGAGGGGAACCTTAAGAACGCTTTGCTTTGAAATTCTATTTATTTATTTTTTAAATAAGATATTTGACCAGAAATCACCGCGGTTTCTAATTTTCTTTACGGCTGAGGATATCCACTGCCAACGTGTGTAAGGTACTCACTGTAGAAGCTGTTGTCACCCCTGAGGAGTGTGCACAGCCCTGCTCCCTGCGTCCCATCGCCGTCCCGGCAGCCCCGGGGGTGCTGGACCTCAGCAGCCCTGAGGTCTTTCTGGGCCACGCCGGGCACTGGAGGAGCATCCTAGGAGGGAGGGATTGGAAATGTTGTGGTTAAAAGAACTGCCAGAGCATCCTTTGCTTTGCCTTTTGATTTTTTAACTGTGTTTTAATTCTCCTTACCACAGATACTACTTCAAAAAAGCAAGCGACGAGTTTGACTGCGGCGCGGTGTTTGAAGAGATTTGGGAAGACGAAACCATCCTGCCCATGTACGAAGGAAGGATTCTTGGGAAAGTAGAAAGGATCGATTGATGGCATCTGTGTTTCTTAAGAAAAGTTAAGCTAGAAAAGTCTTTGGACACACAACAGTAGTGATGACAAGGAAAAAAAAAAAAAAAACTCTGAAGGAAAGTTTTGAACCAATGATGAAGAAAAAAAGTGAAGTCTATGAAGACTTTGCTGAATTAGCCTTAGAGGAAAAAAATGGCATTTATTATTCATGATTTGGGTACTGAGATGATAAAACCCCTGGAACTATTTATTAAAAACATGACCACTGTTGGCTATTGGAGATTCAGACCGTGTTTGAGAGACTTCCATACATAATATATGATTTCCTGGGGATCTGAAATCTATGGACTAAGAGAAACTGTGTATAGCTTACCTTAACAGTAATCCTTATTGATATTTATTGACCAGTCTGTTTTCCCTTAAGTCCAGTTTTTGGATATGCTGCTTTAACAATGGAGAAGAGAGGGCTGGGAAGTGGGGTGATGGGAGGAAGGATTATTTTATTTTTTTATATTGTTCCCACTATCTAAAATTTAGGAGTTTGGCTATGAGTGCATTCGTGATTTTTTTTTTTTTTTTGAAGGCGGGGAGGGAAGGAGTGATGTTGTGCCCAGTATTTCTCCAAGTGAAGATAAAACTTTTCTAAAGAAATAATAATAATAATAATAATAAAAGCCGAAATAAAAATACTGTCCTACCATTCATCTAGAGACCGGTCCATTTTAATCTATGCTGCTCTAATTTGAAATAAAGGTCTTAAGCATTACTATGTTAGATGCAATAGAGCAACAGCAACTCTAATGTTACCTTGTCCATGGATTTCTGCGGTGTGAGGCGTTTGCTTTGCTGCTGCCAGGGGTGAGGGTCCCTGCGGCCTCCGAGCAGAGCCAGACCCCGAGCCTGGGGGAGCTGTAGAAGGAGCCATCCAGGTCCCGTTGCCCTGTGTAGCACACCAAAAGGACACGATGCAAAAGCCAGGTTTTAAGAAAAAAAAGCCCCGTGTGTGTTCCCCGTGGCTGACTTTGTGTAGCCCTTCTCTTTCAGCCGCAGCACAACTTCTGCCTGGGGACGTGTGGCTGCCGTGGGGCGCATCTCCCGGCGGGTGTGGAGCGCGTGGTGCGTTGTGTGGTGGGGTTTGGTTGGGTTGTGTGGTTCTGTTGGGTTTTTTTGTTGTTGTTTCGGGTGATTTTTTTGGCCTTACCGTCGCAGCACCCATGGGGGTGGTGGGCCCAGGCTCTGCGAGCCCCGGCAGAGCCCGGTGTGCGGGGACGGAGCCGCCCGCCCCGAGAAAGACCTTGCATTTCTACAGTTGGGTTTTGTGTTGATTAAGTTAATCTGTGCATTCTGTTTGCCATTGCTACTTTGTGTAAGTCTGTATATATTGTAGAAAAATGTATGGTGAAAATATTAATACACTATCTCTAGTGTTTTTAAAATTTAATCAGTACAGTACCTGTGCCTGCATGGTGTTACCAGACCATGCGTCGCCCTATATTCAGGGTTCAAGCTTTCCCTTGTTTGTTTAAGGGGTTTATGTATAAATATATTTTATGCCTTTTATTACAAGTCCTGTACTCATGACTTTTGCCATGGCATTTTGTTCTACTTATACTGTAAATTATGCATTATAAAGAGTTTCATTTAAAAAAAATTACTTGGTACAATAATTATTGTAATTAAGAGATGTAGCCTTTATTAAAATTTTATATTTTTCAAATTAATATTGTCTGACTTTTTTTTCACCCTTAATGCCTTAAAAGGTTTTTTTTTCTCATGTATGGTGGTAGCTGGGAACAGCAGCTGACCCTTGGCAGGAGCTATTCCTGCTGGGAAGGGTTGCAGCTCAGGCAGGCAAGGCAAAGGCTGGGGCTGCGTTTCAGTGCAATGACTGCACCATTTACAGCTCCTCCAGGTAATTTGGCTGCAAGTTCAGCATAGTCTGACTGCATCTCCCAACGTACCTGATGGGGAGGGACGGGGCTGGTCCTGGAGCGAGAGCTTTCTGTAGGTGGGATGGTGAAGCCAAGGTGTGATGTCCAAAGGGCTGTGGTGGTCCTGCTGCTGGAGCTCTGCAAAGCCATGGCCCGTGGGAGGGCTCAGTCATTAGGTGATGGAGGGTGGTCACGGCCTTACCTGGTGCGATGGAGCTGGAACCATCCACCTGCATCACCTCCTGCAGCAAAACCCAGCTTTGTACCCTCCTGGCTGCCGTGGCCGAGGTGACCTGGGGAGAGGTTTGGTGGAAGTGACTGAGCAGGACAAAGGCCGGGGAGCTCCTGCCCGCACCTTCCCTCTCACCCCACGTACAGTACAAAACCCATTTTATAGCTGAACGAGCTTAAGTTGTTCCTGGGGGAGCTGCCCATCCCGGGGATGGATTTGTCTCCCAGCTGTTGCCCAGACCTTCCCCAGCTCAGTCGAGTGGCCCTGGGAAAGCAATTGTGGAAATGCTTTTGGTCTGTCCTGTTGGTAACCAGAGCCAGCCTTCTTTCTTTTGCTAGACCAATGGCACCAACTAGGGTTTGGGTTTTTTTTTTTTCCCCCTCTCTCCACCCAATTTTTTCTATGAGGTTTTAAATTATCTGGGTTATTTTGTGTGTATGAGAAGACTTCATTTAAAACATCAGTAAAACTTCTCTCAAAGGGCTCAACTTCACACCGAGTACACAGAGCTCAGGACTGAATCCTGCAGTTCAAGGGAGCTGCAGGCAGTTTTACACATTTAAATGGATGGTGCCTTGTTTTAAAAAAACCATCTGAAGTTCATGGGGTTCATCTTAATTGATAAGCTGGACATAACGGATGGGTGTAGGGAGACTTCAACAACATAAGGGAAGAAAGATACATTTTTTTTCCCCCTCTCTCTTTTTTTAGTCTATCATCAAAGGTTGGGAACTTAGCACTACATCGTAGTATTATTTTTCTTCTGCTATTAAAATGAATCACACTGTGCCTAATTCTTCTTGGGAAGATGAATGTGTTTGAGGCAGCTTGAAGCCATTCAGTGCCTCACAAGCCTTTGCATCTTTCTATCAATGTTCCAAAATACTCACCTCTGTTTTTTGGATGTCTGTAGAAACAAAATATAAAATGGCTTCAAATACATGGCAGGCTGTTTAGCAGAGATGAAAGGGTATTTGAATAGTCTTTTAAAAATGAATGAAAAGTGAATACTCTCTTCTGTTTCAATTATAAGTGGGACATGGAGCTCGTTAGACACAACCTTAATATGTGACACTCTGAAAATGTTCACCTACCCTCAGCGTTGCAGAAACATTTTGTTTTTTAGCTTGTCTCAGGATAAAGATGGTGATTACAGGTCTGGCTTGTCAGCTGCTAAATGGAGAGGCAGCGTGGGAAAGTTCTACTCTTACAGCTTAAAAACTGTAACTTTTTTTTTTTTTTTTAAATGGTACAGAAGACGGGGAGGGAGCAAGAACATTATTTTGACCCAGGTATCCATTTTAGTTTAGCTTATCAGGTTTAAGGAAAGCTGTGTAAACTCATGCTGGGAAAAAAAAAAAGTGCCTGCAGAGCCATTTGCAGCATTAAGGTACCTGTGAAACATCCTGGTTTGGGTCCTTCCAGAGGAGGGACCCAAAATGTCCCGGTTTGGGTCTTTCCAGAGGACACACATCAATAGCAAGAGCCCTGCTCTGCAAAAGCAAACCCGAGCAGCTCTCCAGTGCTGCAGGAAGGTCGGCATGAGCGAGCCCTGACCGCTCCACACGCTTAAATCACACTAATACTTAACACTTAGAGCATTTTTCATCTTCAAAGGGCGCTGGAAACATTCATTAAGCCCCACGACACCCACGGAGGTAGGTAAACCTGCCCACGTTAGCCCGTGGCCCGGTGGATAATTGGCGGTGAGGACGGGGCAAGCGGCGGCCGGGGGAGCTTCAAAGCCCGTCTCTGCTCTGCAGGCTGGGTCAGCAGCCAACACAAACACCAGCCCTGGGTCCTGCACAATTAAAACGCGTTGACGGACCTTTAACGGTCCTCGGGAGCGTTCAAGCCACGGAGGCCAGAGGGAGCAGCAGGCTGGGAATCATGGGCATCCATCACCTAGAGGCTTTTTTTGGGGGGGGAAAAAAGCCCCACTTTCCTAAGTGTTTCACAGCTGGGGTTTGTTGGAGGAGTGTGGAGATGAGGCAGCACTGAGGACCGTCAGCACTGGAGACAGGGACCAGGCAGCAATAATTTGGGGACCCTTTATCCAGGAAACCAAAGCACAGACTAAGGGACCTGCTGCCGTCCCACAGCCCTTCTGCTCCATCAGAGGGTACGGGAGGCTCCATCCTTCACAACACACCACCGTAGCATCCCAAGGCAGTCAACGCTGACCATACCCTTCCAGTGCCCTTCTGCAGGCTCATTTCACAGATGGTGAAACAAAGTCCCCAAAACAGTGACAAAATTCCCCCTTTCTACATGAACATAAAGACAGGCTACAGACTATGCACTATTTCTAATGGTGCCAGTATTGGGGAGGGTGCTTTGCATTGGTGAAATCCCATGAAACCTCCCTCCTTTTCCCAGGTGCTGGGATCAGCAGTGCTGCTGGATCCCCCCAGCCTTTCCCAGCCTCCCTGAGGCTGTTTTCTCCCCCCAACCCAGGGAGCTCCTTCCCTCTGACCCCCGAGTCGGCCCCACGCCGGCCGGGATGGAGCATCTGCTGCTTCACACTTTGCTTGGCTCCTATTGGCAATTTTATTCCCTTCCTCTTTCACCTTCCTTTAACCTCATGTTCCTCAAACACCTTCATCCAACTACTCCACTCTGTAGCAACCTCAGATTAATTAAAAAGGAAAAAAGAAAGGAACACTCAGCCTTTAAACAAGGTTCCTACCCCATTGCTTTCTAATGCTCTCTCTTAATCACAGAGCCCAGAAAACACCCACACAGAGGAGGCTGGAGAATTGTTTAAGGCAAATCATCTTCCTTCCCCTTCTGAAAAAAAGATCAGACTGGTTCTGGCTGGTGAAAGCAGCTCTGGTTCAGGTCCTTTCCATTCTTCCCAGCAACATCCCCAGTTCCTGCCTGCAGCCTTGCCCAGCCTCCTCGCACACATACTCCCTCCTCTCTTGCTTTCATTAGCATATTACTAATCATAATCAAGAGTCCCAAACTGAATTTTTCTAACATTTAAACCATGGGATGCCATATGTTTTAGCCTCTCTTTTAAATTAAATGAGTGTTGTGATGCGTTTAATCTTCAGGGAGCATTGAACCCACATAGCGAGAGAGGAGGCTAATTTTGGACATCAGATCTAGGTGATAGCATAATTTCAGATGATTTTGGCTGACCTCCCTGGGCAATGCCCTTCATCTCTTTCATGAGAAGATCTATTTTTAGGGAAGAAAGCCCATTAAGTCTTGCATGCCTTAATTCACCGCTTCGCTTGCTAAGATTTGACAGGTAGATCTTTTTTTATTATTATTATTTTATTTTTAAAAAAGAAAAACAGAAAGACCCTCTGGGAATTCTGGCTTTCAACATTTGTCTTGGGCCCTGCAGGAATCTGGAACATCTCTGAACCCTACAGCTCGTCCTGCTTTGAAACAACCGTCTCGTCATTCCTGATGCACGTCGCCGGCGCTGCCTCCTCATCTGCAGTCGCGGCACTCCCGGCTCCCCGCCACCGCCGCGGCTCTCCTCGCCTTCCCCTTCTCCTGCCTTCTGCTGTGCCAGCTCAAAGCGAGCTCTCATCCCCCCAAAAGCCTTCAGAAGTCACGGATAAACGGGATGTGTGGCTGGGATGCTCCTACCTTGGCTCTTCCCTTCCCTCCCAGAGCTGCTTCCCAGAGAAGCCTCAGCATCAGCCCTGCCAGGGACCCCAGCTGACCCTCGAGGTCTCATCCAGCCCTAAAATACGAACAGCAAGGAGTCCAGCAAAAGTCTCCACCAGTTCAAAGCATTCGCAGGTGGCTGTAGCAGCCTGGCAGAGCTCGGAGCAAAGGGTTTGTGCCTTTTCCAAAGCTCTTGTTTCCTAAAGTCCTTACATCTCTAAAGGCTGCTTGTAGCTCTACAAACACAACATCCTTTCCAACCGTTTCACGGCAAGCTGCTCGCCAAAGTGTCTCTCCTCTACAAGTTAAAACATTAAAGGATAATGCAGCAGGTGAGGGGTCTTCATCTTCAGAGACCAACCAACCTATCAACCAACCTCCCACCAGCCCCCCAGGATGGAGGTGGAGGGCAGGGTTTGGGGACCAGACACGGCTCCTGGGACAGATGCCGGTACCCAAATACGGTTTAGGAATAACGAGGGGACAGTGGATGGAGGGCCTAGGTGGGGAGCATGGCTGGGGAGGGGTTAAATCCTGCCCTGTGCTGTTGCCACGCAAAAACCAGGCAAAGCACCAGGTTTTGCATTGAGATTCAAATGCCCAGATCAAAGCACAGCTCCAGGAAGGAAGGGCCAATTTAGGTTGGAACCAGAGAAAACTTTCTCAGCTAACTTCTGGGAAGTGAAACAACCAGGTTTCAGAAAGCTTCCATCAAAAGGGTACCTTGAAGGGAGAGGAGTTTCCACAGGAGCAGAGGAGGTGGCCCTTTCCCTCTCCTCCCAGCCAGGGAATTATTATTGGACACGGGATGGCAACACACCCCATTGCAATACCCACCCCGCTCTTTTGAAGCTGTCACCAAAATGCCCTTGTTCTTCCACAGCCTTCCAGAAAAGGATGAGCTTGAGCCCTGCCAACCACGGCCAGCGCTGGTGTCCCCGTGCCACCTGGCGCGGGTGGCATTGCTGTCCCGGCCTCCCCCAGAGCCTGAGACACAGCTCCCCTCCAAACTGGGCTCCATGGCCCTTTGGGATGGCCGTCGGCCCGTAATTCAACATTTGATGAAGTAGCCAAAATACTATTTCCAACTTTTTCTTCTTTACTGCTTATTCCAAAGCAAACAAACAAATGAAAAAAAAAAAAAAGTTTGAGAGTTTAGCTTTGCTAATTTATGACTCTGTGCTCTGTCCTTCCTCCTCCGGGAGTCACTGCCCTGACCCCGGTTCCGCCGGGAAGAGGAGGCCGAGCGCGGTCCTCGCCCGGGTGACAGGTTGCCAAAGTTGGGAGAAAGTGTCCGCTCACTTATTCTAGCAGCATGTAGTGCTTTTGTGTTTCAAGTCTTTGTAGATTTGCAATGCCTTTAAAAACCCTTGCAACTGTCCAACATGGGGTGTTTAATTACCAGGTAAAAGAATTTTTTTAGACTCCATTTAATTATTTGATTGCACAGTAACCAAAGAGTGTAAGAGGGCTGTAGCCAGAAGGCACTTCAAAGCAATGCCTTGATGTTTCTTAGTGGGCATTAATGGTTTCTGAAGGCAGGAGATTGTTTAAAAAAAATATTAAAACCCTCCTCATGATCCCGCCAGCAATCTCAAAAAAATGCATAAACACTGGAATCCTCTGCCAGGGAGGAAAAAAAGAGTTCAAAGGGATCTGAGAGTTTTCATGTAAAGTTTAGAGTTTAAGGCGTGACTGTTGGCTACGGAGCCCCACTGTTTGAACTCTTGTTTATTAAAAACAGTTTCCCAGCATTTCACAGGGTTCAGAAAGACAACAGTAAAGTGCAGCCTTTTTCACAGCGCAGTGTTTAAAGGCTCCATTGATTTCTACCTATATGTTTTATCTTCTCTCTTTTTTTTTGATCAAATGCTGAAGTTTTGCACAATATCCAAGAGAAGGCTGGGCTGGGTCTGTGGAGGAGAGAACTGCTCTGGAATAAGAGTTTAACTTTATGTTTTAAAATACTTTTTAACAGTTCCCTCCAGACTCTCCAGTGCCCCAGAAGGCTGGATGACAGCAGCGCTATTAGGAAATGACAACTTGGTTGGCCCCAGACTCCAACTGCCTTTTTTGATATTATCACCAACCCTCCAGCCTTTATCTGAGCCCGAGCTCTCAATCAACGTCCAGCCAAACAATTGGCCACTGGGAAAAGAAAATGGTTGGGTTTGGGTTTTTTTTTTTGTGTCTCAGGCTGGGAGATAATCTTTCAGCCTGTCTTGCCTGGGCATGCATTTTATTTTTGATGAGCCCACCACCACACCAAGAGTGGCCTCATTCTTTTCTGTGCTTGCACATCTCTCTTTCCTATGGCTTCAGCCAGCTTCATTTGCTTGAAAAATCCCACTTTTTAAAGTCAAGTTTTAGGGTTTTTTTCTGTGCAGCAACAAAGTGAAAGGGAGTCTGCAGCACCTCACAGCCTGGTTGGGTAGGCCATGGCTGGGTAAGAGGTGGCTTTGAAGGGGCAGCAGCTGGACCTGCTGTAGGGTTTGCAGCGAGATGGAATGACTCCTGCAAGGGCAAGGAGAGGAGCACAGAGACACACGGGGAAAATCCTAGGCTGTCCTGGGAAAAAAAGCTTACAGCTGAGTGTTTTAGCAAGTTCTTAAGTCTAACTGGAGAGATCTGAAGATAACAGAGCTCAGAGCCGCCCCAGCTTTGCATTCAACAACAGAGGCTATCATCCATCCAGTGCAGGTCTAGAAGTATTGCCAGAAGACATTATAAAAGGCACATTAGGAGCAGAATTAAAGTAAACATGAAACAAAACAAACAGAAACATCTGCTGAGCAGGTAGCCTGAGAATAAACTCCTTATTAAAGCTGTTCTCGGGGCTGAATCCTCAGCTCCAAGTCACCGGGGCGCTGCCAGGTGACACCGGCCGAGGTTCTGACGCAGGAGAAAAAGAGCTAATAATAGTGTCGTGTCAAAGCCCGGCTTTGCCTTGCACAAACACAGCAGAGGGAAGGGAAAATAGGAATTGCAGGAAACAAACAGGGTTTTGTTTGAGTCTCTGGGCTAGGTCCTGCCAGACTCCTCTGCAAACGTGCCTGGGAGCTAATGAGAGACCACTGATGCTCTGGAGACCATCTCCAAGCTCGGAGGGCTGCAGATGAGGGAGGATGGAGAGGGGATTTCTAGTATTCCCTGGAGGGATATGGGTGTGTGTGATGGAGTCAGGCAGGGTGAGGTGAGATTGGACCCCAGGCATTGAAATGACATTCAGGATTTTGCAGCAGAGGAGTCACTTTCAAACCTGAGGACAAGAAACACCATCCTCTTGAATGAGGAGGTGGTTGCTAAGAGGCACCGCCAGTGAAAATGTCTCACGTGCTTTACAGTTATGGAGAGAAACTCAGATTTTACATGCAGAAGGGAAAGAAACTGAAGAAAAAAAAAACCACAAAAGAAATGTCTAAAAAGGAAGGAACACCAGATTTCTTGCTCTAAGCAGCTGATGGCAGAGTCTGCTCCGAGGATGCTCCTGCCGAGCACCGTGACAGCGGCGGGGCTGAGGTTATCCTCCTGCCATCCCCACTCAGGAAAAATCTCCTCCTTGCAAACTCCAGGGATTGATGGAAAATATGAACTTAATTTTGGGCTCTGTTTTCCTTAAATCGGCACAGTTCCAGTAAAATCAGATTAAAATACCTCCAGTTCCTGATGTTTGGGGATATTTAAAGTCAGATCAAAGCACTTTTAACCAGTCCTTTTGGTAGCACGTTTGATGAGAAACACAGGTGCACTAATATATGAAGCTTGCAGCCGGGCTGATTTAAATGCTGCCTTGCGATTCTGCTTCTGATCCCCTTAAATATCAGCTGGGGGTGGGGGGAAGGACTAGAGGGATGGTGTTTTAATAGAAGATTACTTTTTTCTTTTTTTTTTTTTTTTTTCCTGGATGCAACTGAAGAAAAAAAAAACCACAAAAGAAATGTCTAAAAAGGAAGGAACACCAGATTTCTTGCTCTAAGCAGCTGATGGCAGAGTCTGCTCCGAGGATGCTCCTGCCGAGCACCGTGACAGCGGCGGGGCTGAGGTTATCCTCCTGCCATCCCCACTCAGGAAAAATCTCCTCCTTGCAAACTCCAGGGATTGATGGAAAATATGAACTTAATTTTGGGCTCTGTTTTCCTTAAATCGGCACAGTTCCAGTAAAATCAGATTAAAATACCTCCAGTTCCTGATGTTTGGGGATATTTAAAGTCAGATCAAAGCACTTTTAACCAGTCCTTTTGGTAGCACGTTTGATGAGAAACACAGGTGCACTAATATATGAAGCTTGCAGCCGGGCTGATTTAAATGCTGCCTTGCGATTCTGCTTCTGATCCCCTTAAATATCAGCTGGGGGTGGGGGGAAGGACTAGAGGGATGGTGTTTTAATAGAAGATTACTTTTTTTTTTTTTTTTTTTTTTTTTTCCTGGATGCAATTTGAGCTGCTTCACTTTCTGCATGAAAACTTTAACTTGCTTTTTTTTTTTTCTTTAATAATTACAAGGAGAAAAAGACCGTCAGACAGCAGAGAGGCATAGAAAGGTGGAGAGTAAAGTGATTTACAGGCCATAATCTTTCAAGTGCAAGATGTTGGCCTGTGCTTGCAAGGAACCCAGCACAAGCTCATGCACAGAGACCTGAAGGTCGAACCCGAACACGCAGATGCATTTTTTATGTTTTTGGTGCGTGGACGCAGAATCAGCCAGCGCTGGGGGCTCTGTGGGGTTGAATCCTGCCGGGGTCTGGGCAGGGGAGGACCCGGGGTCGGGGTGGGCTCAGCCCCTCGGCAGCAGATGGGGAACGCTCCAGCGCTCTCTTCGCAGGGGAGTTTTTCAGGGATTTCCCCAGAAGAATTTAGCCGGGAATTTTTTGGGTTTTGCGGGATTAGAGAACAAAACCAAACCCAACCATACTCAGCAAATGGGCAGGGGTTTTAGATGATTTAGATAATTGCCTGCAGAGTGAGCCCAGACCCGAGCAGTGCCAGGGGCAGGACGCAGAGCAGAGCCGCTGCGGGGGCTCCCATGCTCCCCCCAGTATTTTGGGTACCAGCGTTTGTCAGGGATTTTGAGATGACACGTTTGGGAAGAGGGCTTGGTGTTCTCGGGGCTTTCCTGTCCTGCTTCCAAACAATACCTGCTCCATTCAAAACATCCCCTGTTACCCCAAAACCAAGGCGGGTTGAATTTAACCGTTTGATAACGGCAATTAAAAGTTGTTACTGTTATACTTCAGGAAAAACAGTGTGTCCCTTACAAAGGGTTCAGCCCTGTTTGTTGACAGATGACGTGACCCCAGCAATTCATCCCCAGTGGGACAGGATGGGAAGTACTATAGGATTTTCTCTGCTGGGAGCTTTCAAGTTTTATTGTGTGCAATTAAAATGCAGATGAATAACATAGTAAAATAATAAAACGCTCCTCATAAAAGTGCCCCAGTGAAACAAAACTGTCAAAACACAAGAGAGGGAAAAAAACCCAAACCAACAAAAGAGCAAACATTGCTTCCTCTCAAAAAATCATGCAAGTTTAAACAAACTCATTGTTATCAGGAGACACTGAAGTCAGAGGTTTAGTTACAGCTTCCCACCTGCCCGTCCCCAGCTCCCCGGGAAGGCGCTGGGGCTCACAGCCGTGCGTGCCCCATGGCCCTGCAGAAGATGGACTGGACTTTTTGTCCCTTTTGCAGCCAAATCACATGAAAAGCACAATCTAAACTTTGCTGGCACGGCACGATTAAGGAATTGCTGCATTTGTGTCAGATGTATTGCTTTAACCGAGCTACTGTCGAGTTGTTTAATAAGAGGCATAAAAAAGGCCAGGCTCAGACTGCCAACTCCAGAGCTGAGAAGCCAGAGGACGCCAGATTTGTGATTCCTGTTTGAACTGAAGGTGCACACAGAGGAGAGTAAAGCCAGGACAGGGGCTGCCGTGGAGCCTGCTCTGGACATGGCCGCGGGGAGGTGGTTCAACGCCTGGCACACGGGGGGGACACATCACTGTCCCCTCCCCGGCAAATCCTCCCCTGCAGAGCCATCCCCCCAGACTCCACCTGGACTTTTACGTGAAGAGGTTTCACCCTGTGGTTTGAAGCACTATAAAACCTTAATAATAATAATAATAAAAAAAGCAATGTTTCTCTTGTGGTAAGTTATGGAGCTGAATAGCAAAAAAGGTCAATAACAGAGAAGAAAAATAAACAAGAAGCGCAGCCCAGACATCAAGAAGGAAATCAGATATTAAAGCTGAGTGGCAGCAGCTGCTTTGTAGCGCTCTCCTGGTGGCTTTGAGTCTTACAGCTGAGTGCTGCTCTGAGAAACCCAGCCACAATTTGGATAATGTGTCTGGGCTTTGCATTTAAGGTGGCGGGTCCAGCAGTAAAGAAGTAAAGAAACACCCAGAATTGAGAGCACTTGAAGGGGATACGCTGCCGGGAGGTAAAAGATCACTCCAGTTGGTGTTTGAACACCCTCGGTCCATGTTATGGCATATTTTGGGTGAGTATCAGAGACTAGATGAACATCACCACTAGACTTTATCTTGCATTAGCTTCAGCCCTGGGGCTCAGAGCTCCCCTGGTGCAGCTTATTAGAGCAGGTCCTAATTCTGCACATAATTAACCATTAAGACGCAGGTATCGGCAGGGTCACAGCTTTGCACTAAGCCCCAGGACAGGTGATTGCCCCTCTGTCTCGTACAAGTACCAAACTCTGAGCAGTGGCACGGGCACAATCCATGGGAGTCAAGGGCACTAAGACTCCCCGTAACATCCCCAAGGCAGCGAGAGAGCCCACAGTGTCCTTTGGTCAGCACAGCCAATTTGCACCCCTATTTCTGCTCTAACTCCCCGTCACATCAGCCACTGTCACCTGCCGTTCCCAGACCCCAGAGGCATTTCTCTGCACTTACACCACTCGAGGATTTGCTCCATTTGGAGCATTTCAGAGCAGCTTCCGTCTTCCTCAGGGGCTCCTGCACTTACAGTTGTGATTTTTCCCCTCTTTCATAAGGCCATTGAACTCCTGTTATCTCCCTGAATTAATATTAATGGCTTCTTCTAAGCTTCTCCCTTCAGCTCTCACTCTTTCCAACAACTTTTTGATGATTCTGATTCTCCCAGACTCCTTTCTTCACGCTGCTTGTCTGCCTCTGATCCGCAGCTCTCCCCGAGATGGCATGGGTGGCACTTGCTGCACGGGTGTCCCGTGGGGGCTGTGTGCAGGGGACACACAACACGACAGCTCTGGGTGATGCCCTCAGGGACGAGGGGTCAGGAGTGACGTGGGGACAACACTGGGGCCGTGTCAGGGCACCCACCCAAGATGAAAGGAGCGGGTCTGAAGCCAACTTGGCCAAGGCACAGCTGCCCAGGGTTTGGCCCTACACAGCTAAACAGAGGGAGATGAAATTGCTTGAGAGACAACCAGACTATCTGGGCTTGTTTTTAACATGGAAGATGTGGTGCTTCTCTTTAAAGCTGGGGGCAGGGAGGAGAAAGTCTTTTATCTGTGTTTCTTAATAGGCAAGACAAGTAGGAGAAGCCAAACGCAGCTCATCCCACCCGGTGCGGGCTGTCAGGACATCAGGGTTTGTGGCTGAACATCACACAAGAGAGAGGGCAGGAGGAGCTGCTGCTGCTGAGCCCAGCTTTCCCCCGAGACCTTCCCCTGAGCACAGCTCATCACATTGTTTCTCCCACAGTCTCTGGGGCTGGAGGACAAGGCCACTCACGGACACCTTTTCACGGCAGCTTTCCTAGACTTTTAGTAAGTGAAGACAAACCCAAGTGTACGTTTCTCAGGGGTGGCTGCAGTGAAACACCAAAGCTGCTGCTTTTGCACAGTACTGGGGTCAGGAGCTGCTGCCACAGGAAGAAACACCAAGTGATGGAGATTGTTCCTTTCCCTGTGTCCCTTGTGATCAGATTGAGAAATCACCTTAAGCAGGTTGTTCTGCCCCATAATAAAGTGCGTAGAGGCCTTTCCAATTACCTGGGGGTCTCTGAGTTGCACTGACCCTGACTGTGTTTCTCAGCAGCCACAGAGGAACGAGGAGACAAACACTGTGGTGGGGCCTGACCTGCTTCTGAATTCAGCCCTCCCCATCTCCCCCAGAACTGGCTTATCCCATGGACCACTTGCACACCATCTCACAGAGAGCTGCTGGTACCCGAACCCACTGGGCAGCCAGTTTGGGGATGCCTGGGGGCTCCCTCGCCAGGGGACAGGCAGCTGGCACGAGGCACTGCGAGCTCTGGGGTGACCAAGCTGGGCTCCAAGATGACACAGAAACAGATTTATTTATTTTTTTTTTTAAAGCATTGAGCAATACCCAACCATGTGCAAATCAGGACTTTTGCAAAACGCTGGCTCGCGCTGACTTTCTGGGATGGAAACTGAGGATGCTGAATGTTTGGTCCCAATTTCCTGGGCTTAGCAACGTTTTTAACCCTGCGCCCCTGCCTGAGCTCCAGCCCCTCACCCTGCCTCCCGCCCAGCGCTCGCTGCGGATGCTGCTGCACAAAAATGCCAAAACTGGGACCGCCTGAGCCGGCTCCAGACACAACTGCTCTCTCCCTGCACAGCCCAAGGGGCACGAGGCGATGCCCATCCAGGTTATTGCATTAGTCTAAATCCATCCTTTCACCGCTCTAAAGTGTTTGCTTAAGGCACAGCCTTCTCTGGGGTCCAGGATCTCTTTCTTGCATTTTATGAGTTTTTTCCCTAATTATGGAATCTCTTTCAATCTAGACCTCCTTTGATCATGGCTGGCCCCAGAGAGAAGTCGTCTTGTCTGGATCGACAGAGAAAAGAGAGAGATGATAGGCAGAAGTGACCTGCCCGGGATGACTAAGAAAATATGCGGCAAAGCAGAGATTTGAACAGAAGCTTTGCACAGCCACAGCTTTAGAGAAACGGTGGGACAAACCTTCCCCCCAGCTTGTGATCAATCACCACATCCTTCCAGGTAAACCACATTTCAAATGGGGACTCAAGGTGAGCAATCAGTTAGCACTTTCTGCAGCTATTTCGCTCCTCAGTACAAGTGGGGTGATAATGGACCATTTCTGGTGCAACCTGAGCATCCAAAGAGAATTTTTGAGCCACGATGTGTTACTGGTGCAGGATAAAGCCATCCCAGTTAAACAGCACAGAGGAGACCCCGCTCCAATTCAGCTGATGGACCACAAAGGGCTTCCTATAAAACTGGGTTAAATGAGATTTCTTCAGAAAAAGGCTATTTTCAGTGCCACTCTGATTATTTGCCCTCTGTTGTCTTCCATAAAGGATACTGTGAAGTTAATGATCCAGCCGTGGAATTTTAAATAGCTGCTTCATGACTAACAACATGTGCTCCGGATCAGCTCGAGCCTGTATTTACATATTTCCCATGATAAGTCAACATATGGTTCTTGTTTGTAACGTGGAGTTGCTCTCTTCATATTATTACCACTTTTTTTTTCCCCCCTTTTCACAATTACAGGGGAAAAACCTTCTCTTATAATTATTGTTAGAAAAGGCACTGTACAAATAAGAAGCTGTTAGGGTAACTAGAAGCCTGTTAATTGCTTTATTTTGATTCCCACTTGATCCTGAGCTGGTTTGTCAGGCAGGGGCTCGGGGCTGGGTTCACGAGCGCTGGTGGATGCACGAGGTCAGCCCTCTCCCCATCACACCACGGGTCGGGGTTTCACAACCCTCCTGGGCAGCTTGGCCATGGCACTCCTTGGGACACTCGCACTGATGCTCTGAATGTCTTCACTTTGGAATTTGCAGTTTCAAGTACTTAGATAATTTGTACAATTGTTGGGTGGGTTTTTTTCCCTCTTCTCCCTCTATTTCCCTCCCTGCATCAAAGCACCAGTTAATGGCTGGATATAAGCATCCTGACTGCTCTCATGGCACGGCTGGAATCACAGGAATTGGTGTTTTCCAGACTCCTGTGTCATTTTCCCTGTGCTCTGCTCCCCCGACTCCCCACTAATGATTCAAGTCCTGAGGCTTCAGCTATTTCCTTTGGGAGATTATTCCACATGGAAATGGGCTCTAACCATGAAGAATTTTTTCCTTCAACCCAGTCACAAAGATTATTTCCTTTATTTAATCTTATTACTCCCACTTGAACCAGGCTAAATAATTCCCATCCTCCCTGGGTATTTACACCCCTCTCATGCTTGCAGACAGATACCGTATCCCACCCTTAGTCATCATTTTGCCAAGCTAAACATATGTAACTCTTTTAATCCTTCCTCATAAATCAGTCCAGCCCTTTCATCGTTTTTATTGCTCTTCTCTGAATCCCGTCCAATTTGCTGACATTGTTCTGCTCTTTAGGTGCTGGGAGGGTGGATATTCCAGGTGAAATTTCACTGCTTGTGTGTTACAAGGTTCATTAACACAACCTTCCTCTCCGAGTACCTGCCTGCACTTTGCAGGACAGAGGACTGATGCTGCAACCTCTACTGATGGGAAGGAGGACCCACTGACACCACTCGGGCTAATGAACGTGTGATCCTGGGATCAAGCCCCTGTAAACCTCAGTTACAGCCCGTTTGAGGTTCGGTGCTTGGTTTGTCCCATGGAGGTCACACGTGTGATGTGACCGTCGCAGGGGGAGGCTGCAGACGGGGCAGCCTGAGGGGATGGATTTTGCTCAGCAATATTTGATTCTGCAGAGAAGCCAGGCAAGAATTTGGACGCAGCCCCTCTTTGAAAACCCACCTAAACCCTACTGGGGGCAGCTCTGGGCAGTGCAAGCGTGGGCAGGACGGGCCCCATCCCACCCACTGGCAAGTCCTGCACATCTCACACGACGGAGCCGCCACGGGGCCGGCAAGTGCGGACCTGCAGCCGCGTTAGGGCTCCCAGCTGGGAGCAGGGCGTTGGGAAAGAACCAGTATTCCCATAAAAACATGCTGTACGCTCAACGCAGCGAAGCCAAGCCTGCACTCACCCCCTCTGTGTACAGAGAGCCCAGGGCCATCTGCCCAAATCGGGGAGCGACTGCGGCATTTTGGGGCCTAATAAAAGGAGTGATGAGCCCTGCACGGCTCGGTGTAAACCAGGGGAGATGCTGGGCTGCTCTGGATTCACACTGGTTTAACTGGCATGTAGCAATTATCCAGTTCAAAGCACAAGGCCCCCCCGCTCTGTGCTCATCTGAAGGCGAACCCGGCCGACATTCCTTTTACCGGGGATGTGCTGGAAGGGGACGGTGCCTCCGTGTGGGACCAGGCAACAAGGGAAAACCAGTTCACAACCAGTGGCTCAGAGAGACTGGGGTTTTTTGAACCATTTTTTTGGCACCAAAACCTAATTTGCTGATTAAACCTTTGCAAGGGGCTCAGGCAGTGGCGCATCATGGGGGAGCCCCATCCCTCTGACACACCATCGGGAGGGGAGATCCTGCCCCATTTATGGTCCCGCTGCCTTTTGCCCTCTGCTGGGAACCCCCATCCCAGGGTTCCAGCTACAGAGTCCCAAGGCTTTCTGCTGTAAAGCGAGCCACCTTCAGCACACAGCTAATTCTCTTTGGTTCTCGACGATGCCACCGTTCGTAACAAATAGTCCATGATAATAAATACCTTGGTGGGATTAAAAGAACCTCAAACAGCCTTAATAAAAAAATAGAAAAGAAAATCAGGGAAGTGCAATTCGTTTCTGTTCTTCACCACTTTTCTCCTCCACTCTTTGGGAAGGTGACTGATACCTGACTTTTACATTTCAAAGCCCACGTCCCATTGTACGCCGAGCGGCAGGCGGAGCGCTTTGTGTTTCCCATGGTTTTGTCCAGCGGTTGTCCCACTCCCCAGCCTCCTGCCAAGGGAAAGGGATTTCTCCCTTCACCTGCTGACAGCATTTTTGCTTTGAAAGCGAGAGTTGACTGCTTCTTAATTAGTGCTGTCAGGAGCTGGTCACCGAGGAGCTGGGCCATTCCCTGCCGGGGTGTCCTGGGGATGGGAATCCAGCCCAGCCTCAGCTGCTGCAGCTCCAGGGACTCCCCTAACGGCCCGATTTGTACCATGAAACATATCTCAGAAGCCTTGCAAATAAACGCAGTGCACTTTATAAAATCACAGAGATTTCTAAGTTATAAAAGAGAGCTTCCTTTCAGACCCCAGGTATCCCAAGGTGCTTTACAAAATAATGTTAGGGGCCTGCCAGCTCGGATTTTGCCCTTGTGAAGCCACTTGCCAAAATACTGCTCAACCACACACAAAGAAATCATAAAAAAACCTCTGAAGAATATGTATCACCTATTTCCAGAGGAACACGTGAAATTATTTCTATAACTGGTATTTGTATTTATTACAAAAGCACCTAAAAAGATGTGCTACACAAACCAGAGCAAATGATGGAACCATTAAATGACAGCAGTGTCACCTCCAGCCCCGTGCTCCATCACCATCCTCTTTCACCCATCAAGTCCTCAATATACCTTTTATTAAGCAATTCCACCAGCCAGCACACCTTTCACAACCAGACAAGTGGATACACCTAATGCCTTATAAAATTCCTCCTCATTTTTTTTTCTTAAACAATGTTTTATCTTGAAAGTATTAGGAGCAAATAAAGATGGAGACTTTTTGACCAGACTGTGTTGCAGTCAGCATCTCTCCATCTCCCACAGCACAGATTCCCGTCTGATTGCTGGGCTTACAAACATACATATTTTCCTTTGTGTGTTGGTTTGAATCCACACAAAATACAGGATAAATTTCCTTTGAAGAAAGTGGGAAAGCAGTATGGCAACAAGCCTGGGTAGGTATTGAGTTACTTTCTGTAATTCATATTTTGTCTAATGAGAGCCTTGCAAGAAAGATATTCCTCTGGTCGCTCTTCAGGTCCGACAGGTAGAACAAGAAGAAGAGTAGACAGGTACATGTAATCTAGAGATGGCTTTGAACCAGCTCCCAGGATATGAGCACTCCTGAACTTTTAAGGTATTTAGATCCAAATCTGGATCCGTGCTTTGTGGTTGACCATTTATCCCACTCCCCCACCACATTATGTATATATATTTTTATTTTTTTTCCCGACAATGACCCAGATCAAAACAGGAGATGTTAACAGCTCTCGACTTCAAGGCAATTGTTGGCATCTCAGTTTTCTGACTTGCATATGTAAAAATGAGAGGACTTACACAAACGTGCCTAGCATATGACTTGCAGCATTTTCATGAAAATATTACTTCATTTTGCAGATTAGCCCAGCTAAAAACAGTTAGAAAATAAAATAAAATGCAGAAATACAGTAGGAACACATGTAGTAGATGCAATAGCTTGTGTGATCCCTGTGCCAGAGCACTTTATCAAATCCTTGGGTTTTTGTGCTTGGATCAGCACAGCAACTTCCTAGCGCTCGAGACACCCTCCAGTGTGAGACTGGAGAGGGGACAAGGATCCTGAACAGAAATGGGATTCTCAGACATAAGGTTGGTAGCTTCCTGGGAAAATCAGAATTTCAATGAATTTATCAAATGTTTTTCAGGCCAGGAGCGAGGGCAATAAAGATACACTGTTCAGGCCAAAGCAGCTTCCCAAATGCAGTCCAATAACTTGCAGATCCCAGATGGGAACAATTCTTTGAATCTTTTAATGGCATTTCCAATTTATGACTCTACGCAGTGATTGCAGCTACTTTGGGCAGGTTCTGCCCCTGTCACTACACCTGCCTGCGTTAGCCACGCCACGGCTTTCTGCTCCACGGCTGAACAAGCTTCCAAATATCACACCTTGAACATTTCTGTGAATTAAAACAATTAATTCCCATGAATTCACCATGGATGCAACTTTGAAGTTTTCTTTTTGTGAGCACCAGGGTCATTAAGAGTCACTCATTGCAGCAACTGTGGGAAAGGAGTCGGGATTTGGAGGAGTAAGGGCAGCCAAGGAGACAAGGTGTGATTTGTGAACCTGATAATCAGCTCAGAAGAAAGTGCCCCACGGGATTTGGTGGCATCACTTGTGATGTTTTCACAGCACGTGTTACAAGAGTGGACAATGGGATCCCTAAAATCTTTTAGGTCTTTTATCTCTACAATTACATTTTCAATAGGCTTTACAAATACAAGGCCTTTCATTAATTTTCTCTCTCAATGAGAGAAGCACCCATGAAACTCCAAGCTAAATTTGGCCCTTGAGCTAAATTGTGTGGCTTTCACAACCTGGAAAGCCCAGGCTGTGCTAACAGGGGGAAAAAAATTTCTTGGAAGAGAAACTTTTCCTTCTTTTGAAGTCAGAATGGATTTGCAAGGGTCTTATGTGATGAGGGGACAGTTTTAAGTAGAGGGGATATGTGTATAATTTTAACCATGTAAACAGTCCTTTGCAGCCTGGGAATCTTCAGACTTTTCAAGGCTTTAAGAAGTTGGCACTGCATACTTGTTAAAATCAGTTTAACCACTTGCCAAGAGGTTTAAAGAAAGACGACACCTATTTTGCATGAATAGTAATATTACTCTGATGAATTTAGTTATACTAATGGGAGAGCTTAAAGAATATGCTCCTGCCCATGATGGATTTTTTAAGGCAAATAATAAGGTTCTGGAGGGTGTAACCTAAAATAGATATTTCATAAAAGATTCATCCTTGAACAAAAATGTCATGAAAGCATGAAATGAAAAATAGACGACAATCAGAATTCCTCTTGAAGTGCTTTGTAGTAATTATTTTAAAAAATCCTCACAAAAGACTCTTTTCAATTGCAGAATAGCAAGTGAGGTCTGCATGGTTCAAGGCCAAATAATTTCTGCAATGGAAAAAACAGCGTCAGTTCTTCAGTTCTGATGCAAGGTATTTTAAATGGGCACGAGCTTCAATTATTGCTTTCTTTTCCCCGGCTTCTGTGGGACATGAATTGCCCACAGATAAACCCCCTGCTCTGCAAAGCAATGACCAACATCATTTGCAGCTCTAATGCTCCTCATTCCACAGCGACAGCGAATATCACAGCCTTCAGAAAAGGGTCAGGGGGCTTGTGGAACCACATATGGGACTGGGGACCCCCCCTTTGCCAGTCCCCAACTGGTCCAGACACGCTAGTGGACAGACCCTGCTCCTGGGTGACTTTGAGTAAACCAGGTTGGGAAGGTTGGACTCTTTTCTCTCTCCTGCCTCCTTTGTGTCCTGCTTGCACCCTACAGACCCCACAAACAGCTCTTTGCTCTTCCAGCACATGGCTGGAGGGTGAGAGTTGACCATGGAGCAGGGGAAATGCTGCACTTCCAGCCCTTGCCCCCCTCATTGCTGCAAGGAAGAGGCCATAAAACCAACATCTCCCCAGATCTGGAGAGGGGTATCATGGGGACAAAGATGGGACCAGCACAGATGCCTAGATACCATGGTAGTGTCTAACACTTGTGATCAGATGAGCATCTAATGACAGTGCTACTAATATTATCTTTAGCTATCACCTTAAATTATACCATGATGGAGGCACATCCCCACCATTGTGGTGACACATCTGCTCTAGATGAAGACATTTTCCTGTGAAGTAATTGCACTTTTAAGTCATTCAAATAACAAGTATGATCTGGAAAGCATCAGCAACTGGAGAATCAGCCAGGATTCGTCCCGTATCAAAGCAATAATGCTGATCCATTCCACCATGGGGCAGGCACACACCGATTTCCTACCACAGGCCTTAGTGGTGGCCCAAGTGGAAGCTGGCGGGAGGGGTACACATGAGAGAACCCTCAAGTATCTCCAAAAGTCCGACTGCCAGCAGAGCCTACTGTGTTTCCCCTTGGAAGCAGGCCCATTCCTGCCTGTTTGGGGATTTTTGTAGCGATGCCCAAGCAGCACAAACGGGTGAGAACCAGCCAGTAGCCCGCTGGCAAACGTTCACCGGTGCCTTGGCGTGCAGGGTCCTGCTCGGCGCAGAGCGACGGCGAAGGGCAGAGGGAGCCAGGCTCGGCTGCCGTCATCTCCCACCCATCCTTCCCCAGCACCCGGGGCTATTTCACACTGTCTGAGCTCACCACGCTTTCATCTCTTTATTCTCTTTACTCATTTATTTCTCGTGTCTCATGCAGGAAAAGGCATTTCCCGAGCTGCCAAAGCCCAGCCTTGCTCCAGAGGGTGCTGGATGAGACCTGGGCACCGCGGGGAGTGAGCACAGCCCTGGGGAACACAGCCCTCAGCAGGGCAGAGCCTCTTGCCTGTCCATAGCATGGCCCGTTCCCATCCCGGAGCACCGAGACGTGCCGGCCACCGGCAAGTGGCCGTTCCCCTCTGTTTGGGGGGTCACACAGCAGCGCTGGATCAGTCCCTGGAGAGAAGAAGAGCGGGCAGGGCAAGACAAAGGGCTGACATTGCTTATTGTATGTACAAATGTTGGTGTTTTTTAATGTATGCAGCTGCACTCCAGGAGCGGGCTGTGCCTGCCTCGCCCGGAGGAGCCGGACTTACTCCCCAGCATCCCCGAATCGCGGGTGACAGGGGCGTCATTCTTCGCTCGAACAATAGCGGCTTGTTCGCAGCTCGATACCAGGCTGGTAAAACTCTGAATTTTCAAGTGTGTTTGAGTTGGGGCTTAGCTAAACAAAACTCGTTTTCTAAGGCAGGCCGAGGGATTCTCACAAGCTGTACGCTTCGACGGCCCCAGCTCGGTCCTGTTCCCCCACATCCTTTCCTCCAGCATCCTTCCCCCTCTCTCTTCTTGTTTATGCTGTTCACCCCTTTGGCAATTCTAATTTCGCACTGAAAATCCTCCTGGTCCTTCTTAAACCCAGGGCTGACCCGCATTTAAGACCTTGGTGTTTGAAGCAGAACCTATTCCCCACCAGAAGATTTTAATTTTAAGCTAACTGCTGCGCTTTGTTTCCAAATGCTTTATTTAAAATTGCTTCAATGTGTAGCTTTCCGAAAAAAATTATTTTCCCTTTTCTGAGGCTTTTCTGGCTCTGGATTTTTCCCCTTCTGATTTTCAGGACTTCTCTTTCTTCTTTCCCGAGGAAATACTACCCCCCGAACCAGATCTCCTGCAAACTGCCTCTGGACTTTCCCGCAGATGCGTAACCACTCTGTGCCTCAGTTTACATAGGTGTAAACACCCAGGGAACATCATTTCCCTGCCTCAAAGAAGTACAGTGAAACTTAATTAAACTAACTAATATCTACAAAGGGATCCTGTATCCTCAGGTGGACAATCTATATGGAAAACGCACTTCTAAGAGAGTGCTATAAGCGCTTCAAGATGAAGCTGTAACAACAGGAGATCAGAGGGACTTGGCTGCTCTCCTCCTCCTCCTCCTCCAGCACCAGCACGGTCTGTGCATCTGTTTCCCCCGAGGGACTTGTTTGGAGCCTGCGGAGGGAGAGCACGGAGGGGAGCCCGCTCTCGCCCCCCGGGGTGCTCTCTGGCAGGGGACGTGGGACCAAGCGATGGTGGCAGCACCTGCGAGTGAGAAGGTCTGTGCTTGGCTTTGGTGGAGCTCCTGGGCTGGTGCTGGAGGGCACCAACAGCTCGTGCGGCAGACACTGGGTCTCCCCTTCCTCCAAAGCCCCTTCAAAGACTTTGGAAGCGAGTGAAACGCAGTACTCCTGTGATGTGACAGCAAGAGGAGCAGCGCTCAGGGTCAAGGAGGAGCGAGAGCCGGGGAAAGCAGCGCGGTGCTCAGCCCGGGCCTGAGGCGGCGAGGGAAGCTGTGAGACGGAGCAAGTCCTGGACGGGGGACCATGCTGGAGGCTGAACCCCACAAAAAGGGAATCCAAAGGGCCGCATGGTAGGAGCCTTGCCTGGGGGCCGTGCCCACACCCCAGCACCGAGCACCCACGGGCAGCACAGGGCAGAGGGTCTGCGCTGGCACCGGTGCCTCCATCTGCACCGAGCATCACGGCGGGGGAGAGCATGACGCAGAACGAGCCGGGCTGCAACGCGGGGCTGCACACACCCCCCCCCGTTGGGTTTGTAGGGGTTCACCCCTTCCCTTGCAGTGGGTTTTTGGAGAAGCTGCTGTGCCTCCCTCCATGGCACTCCCAGCTCTTAGGCACCGCTGCCCTCCTCCTCCTCCTGATGCACCAGGTAACTCTTCCCAGGGGAAGTTAACTATGTTAATATGTGTGAACACAAGCCAAAAGCAAGAAAAAAGTTCCATTTTCTGAGAGACAACAACGTACCTGCCACTCTTGCTAAGCAAACCTGTGCTGCCTACATGATAAACACGAGCCCGTGACTCTCTGCAAGTACAAGGCAATGCATATTTCATTACAATGACATTCCAGCCACCTACGACAAAAATAATTAATGACTGCCTAATGGTCCCAACGGGGCTTTTTTTGAAGCATATGAATAGATTAAACTTTATTCCCAGTGCAAAGGAAAAGCTATAGATCATTTTGAGCTGGAACAAATAGATATTATATTATTCACTGTTATGCATTTATCTAAGTCAGTAACTTCTGAATGTCCGAAATAACCTTAACAAGTGCCGTATTTTCCCTTCAATGTTTCCAGAAATGCTGTTCTGTATTCTTCAGGCAGAAGAAAACACTGGGTTTAGTTTAAAACAGTTTCACAAGATGCCAGTGGAAAAGGAAGCTCAACCAACCCCAGGTGCCAGGAGCCACCCGCAGCCATCGCCACGCAGCAGGGACAGCACCCACCGGGACCCCCAGTCACCCCGTTCCCAACAGCCGGACCCGAGACAAGAGCAGTTGGGAGACCACAGGATGAAAAATGCTGTTGCAGATGCAGAACACCATGTTTACACTTAGGTGGGAATAGTGCACGTGCTGCACGCATTCCTCTCTCAATTGATGTCATTGCTGAGAGGGGCTTTGCTGCAGCAGCTGAAGTCGGGGCCAGCACCAACACGAGCACCATCGGCACCAAGGAACCGCCTGTTCCTCACCAATTCAGTGCTGCCTGCAACTAGGATTGGAGATAAAACCCCAAACACTGCACAAACAAGCACAGGATTTGGCACAGCCCCGTGTCCAGGCACCCTCGTGCTTTCCTCCCTCTCCAAGCCAAGTGCCCACCATGAACCAGTAAGGATGCTAGGGAGCAAAGCCAGACAGTGCAAGCTGTTGAAGGAGGAGCAGCAGGACCAGTGCCACATCTAAGCGCTTGGGAAGCCATTGCCATACAAAAAGGACTGCTTTGTAAAAAGCCTGAAAGAGTTTAATTTGTTCCCTATGTTCAGAAACCTCAAGTTTTCCATGCTGGAGCATTAATCTGCCACAGCACCCTCCGTTCGACACTTCCCACTGTCCTTGAGTGACAGCAAAACCCATAGAGCCACTGGCCTCCCTTGCAGGGACATCAACAAGAGTTTTCCCACATCCCTTGGACACTGGTGTTTTCTATCTTAATTTCTCAGTCCATCTCATGTGATTCAAGCAAGATCTGTGCCAGCTGCACAGAAGAATTCGGGAAATGTCTGTGCCTCTGAGCCAGGTGAACACGTCCCTGGTGATTGGGGATAACAGGTAATTAGAAATACCTGAGGTGCACCAGTTATTGTTATGTGCTGCAGGTTTATTGGCAAGCCTTGCTCCAATATTTATGAAGTGGTTTGCATTCCTGCGCTAGACTGACACATTTTGAGAAATCATAAACAAATCATCTTTTCAAGTGGAATTTAAAGCTGTTTTGCAGCGTTGTGTTCTCTAACAGCTCCATCACTTTTAAGGCAGAAACATTCAAAGTTCAAGTCCTGCAAGTGCATTTACTACTCCGTTACTACCGTTAGCAGGAGCGTCACTCAGCTGGAGAACAGGCCTAGATCCCATCTCACCACATCCATCCACCTTCTTCACAAGCTTGGGTTTTAAACTAGGCTGCATTTCTCCTGACTGGCTCCGTTTGGGACCAGCTCTCTTTGGGACCTTACTTCCCTGAAGTATGAACACATTTTGCATTTCATCCCACATTTGCAAAGTAAATTCATACATTTTCCCCACTGATTCCTGGAGTATGTCACGGCAAAGACAGCCCCTGCACGAGTGCCTGGGATGAGCTCTCTGAGCGCTTCCTCACCTCTCCCTATCAATTGTCACGCCGCCTGCTCTTTCAGTGTGCATTTTCCTCAGTTTACTGCTCTGCCCCCAATTCCACTCTTCCCTTCAGTTCCTGCTGAGCAGGATGGAGACTTGGTGGTGCTTTGCTAATTTTCAGCCTGCTCCAAAACTGGGCACAAGGAGCAGACGTAGGGGCTCAAACACCACTGAGCAATCTCTGCGCTTGGCTCCAAATAGAAGACGAGTCTCACCAGAAAGTCAAAGTTAGCAAGAAGCTCCTGAAAGGCATTTAGAAAGTAAAATACAAACTTCAAACAGTCACTATGGGGATAAAAATTTCAAGTGACAGTTTACACTGTCAAGTGTTAACATACTATATTATTTATTGCCTTCCATTGGCTACCTTCGGCACATCACCCATTACACTAATAGCCCTCCTGTTATTAACCATGGATTTCATGGTCATTAACTTGAGTTCGGGAAGTCACAGATGACTTTATTAGGCATGACTTTGATAATCACCAGTTTAATTGCAAAAGCTGTCCTCTATGCCCACCCTGAACACAAGCAATTTCTAAGTTGAAAAAAAAAAAAACAAAAAAGAAACCCAAAAAAAAAAAGCCTTTTAAACCTTACATAGCTTGATAATGTGGGGATGATTCAAAAGCTTCATTATCTGAACTTCTCTATAAATCTTCTCCAGATTGCTTGGGTCTAACCTTGTTTTGTCTATTATTTTTATTGCAACCTGCAGATTTAAAAAAAACCAAACAACCCCGGGAGTTACAAAATAGGTACTCTTACTGTAAAGATGAAAAAAAAAAAAAAAAAAAAGAAACCCAGGAAAAAAAAGCCTTTTACAAGCTATCATGTAGCAACTGGCTGTGCCTGCCCTGCAGAGGCAATGCAAGCAGGTTGCACCTAAACCTGAGGTGAACGCTGTGCTAGTCGTGCACTTGGCCATCACTTCGGAGCTGGCCTGTTCCTCAAATGCAAAAAAGCATC
The DNA here is from genome assembly GCF_001431845.1 of Calidris pugnax. NCBI lineage: Eukaryota > Metazoa > Chordata > Aves > Charadriiformes > Scolopacidae > Calidris > Calidris pugnax. Next base: position 1,693,360 of record NW_015090957.1, on the reverse strand, counting down.
ATCTTCCTCTGGGTTATTGCCATTAACTGATCTTATCACTCAGCCTCTTGGGGTAAGAGGTTCCCTCCCCGCTGCCAGCACTGACCCTGACAGACACCCCCCAGCACTCTTCCCTCATCCTTTCTCTGCACTGGAGGTAGCACAACTTGTTTTGGATCTCCAAATTATGAAACCAAGAAAACCCACCCCCAAAACCAAAATTTAAACAAACAAACAGAACACCACCAAACAAACCAGAAAAAAAATAGTTCTGAAAGTTCATATTTTTCCTACTACAGTGTGACCAAAGTGGAATATGATTTTTGTGAAACTTCAAATTTTGAAGTGTAAGAAAAAGTGGATAAATATCCCCCAAACTGGATTCCATGCCAAGCTAGGCTGTATGACCGGCACAGACAAATTCATTTCTGCATGAACTGCGTTAAAGCACATTCACATCCCCAGGGCATGCAAATGCGAGGTTACCACACTGCAGCTGACACAAGCCCCGATATAATCCTCAGCTCTCAAAAATAAAAAAATAAAAAAAATCTCCCAACAACTAAAGCAGGGCCTTCCCAGGTCAACAGATCTTTCCACAGGCACAGGAAGTCTTCATGGATACACTACAGAACCGCAGCCTCAGATCTCCCCTTCCATCACAGATGTATCACTTCTGCATTTTATATAGACCCTTCCTGATAACTTCTATTGCACAGTTTAAAAACATAATATAGCATGTGATAAATAATTGTGTTAGCTCTGCCTACATGAACGGCTTTAACTTGCAGCTTATACTTAGTAATGAATGTCAAAGTATGTGTTAATAAAAAATTAAATCACCATAGCGTGGTGCCAGGATACATACTTTTGTAACCTAATGCTGTTAAGTTTTGATGTCATGTGAACCATAATGTACAGTAGCAAGGAAGAGGCATTCCTATTCCCTTTGGATTGTACAGATGTTTTATGCTCCCAGAGAATATTCTAAAGAGACGTACGCTCTTAAAATGTATCTATTATAACATTATTAGCCACACTCCTAATTAATCCTTAGGAATTCCAGGCATTTTTCATTTAGTTCTTAGCAAAAGAAAGGGGGGGGGGAAAAGGTGCCTTAACAACTATTTGCGTCGTAGAGTTCATAAATGAGCCCATCACCCTATACCAGAACTGCTATAATTTTATCGGAATGAAAACCATTCTCTTTGATCTCCTCCAGTTCTTAAATCCAGCAGTTGTGTATTCAAACATCAATGGAAATGTGGTTTCAAGCTTCCTCTTTCATTATCTTTCTCAAAGATAAAAAAGAGCAAAAGAAAAAAAAAGTTCTGAGCTTTAGAGATGAGGCAATATTTTTACAGTAATTTCTTTATCTGATTTCATCCTGTTTACAGAAGCTGCTGTTTGGAAGATTCCCCCCCCACCCCCCATTTTCGAGATAGCTTTTCTTTAAATAAACGTATATTAAAAAATAGAACAGACACCAGAGTCAGCTTCCTGCTTGCTCTTTATTGTAAAGGAGATAAGGTTGCTAAATGCTACGCTATCTGACTCTGGTTCAGCGCGTGACCTACACAGATCAAGATGGACACTTAATGATTAAACTTAACTCCTTTATCTTCAGCAAAGGGGGCTGGGGGGGAGGAAGGAGACCCCAAACAAACTACTTGTGTTCTGGCATGATAGAATCACGGTTCCACACAATAATTAACTATCTGACACATTCCTGCGAGGCTGCAGATGTCACTAATGGCTCCGAAATGCCCCCTCTCTGTTGTCATAACCCAAAGCTCTTCTCAGGAGCCAAAACAAGCACGTACTCTAAAGAGGATCACAGGTGGCAAAATGCATTTCATCCCTTCTCAGCTGATTCACACAGACCACAGGTGTGTTTCATGCTTCATATACCACTGATAGAAAAATCTAGGAGCAAATTCAATTAAAACAGAACAGGTCCTTGACTACCAAACACGCAAAACCATTTTAATCTCTTCTGTCCAAGGCCGTGGACTCCAACCTCCCTGCCAGCTTCCTAACAGCTCTCAAAAGGTATCTCAATCTCTCACACCCAGATAACACAGCCCATTTCGTGCCTGTTACACATCCGGTCTCTCTGAAGAAATGAGAAGAAAACATAGCCCTCTAGGTGGTTCCCAGGCTGCTCCTCCTGCTCCCTATCAAGCCCGTTGCAAAGGGATCCTAAAAAATCTTGAATTAATCTGCTCCAATACAAACTTCAAAGGGGCTGGCACTTCAGTTTTGATGGGTAGCAAAAACTACACATACTTAAGCATGCAACTCTCATCCAAGAAAAAAGAAAAGACTGACAACGCATCCCAAAACCAAGCAAACTCAAAGTCCAGCCTGGGTTCACCATGGGGCCTCCCGAGCTTTGAAAGCACACGGATCAAACTGTGGACACTGGCAGTGGGTTTTATTTTTGCATGAAAGCCACATGACATGCAGCAAGTTTAATGAAGTTTGTTCTTAGCATTATTTCAAACCTCCAGGGCTGCTGTCACCCACGTGGATCAAAACAGCAGGATTTATTTGCATCAACTCCCACTGGAAACAAAAAGCAGGAGCCATCAACCCCAGCTTCTGCAGCTTCCAGAAAAGCGCCCTCAAAACCAAAAAGCTGAGGGTTACATCAAGAGCAGAACTCATTCTCCAGCTTGAAGCACCAAAGTTCATTAAAGAAAAGAATAATGTTGGGTTCTTACCTTCCAAAAATCCCTGCAGAGCTGCAAGACCAGCTATTTTGGGTGCCAGAGGAGTTTCCCTGCCAGGAGTCCCAGGGCAGCCCCAGCAGCACTCCTTACCTGCCCAGCTGGGAGCATTTACCTTAATTAATGAACACAGCTGAGAGAAGCATTTCTGCCGCCTCCTCCCCCCAAAGTGTTGGCACAAAAACCCGGCTGCCCCTAACAGGAGGGGTTGAGCAGTATTAAGAGGTTTGTAGGAAAGTGGTTTTGTCCTGCCACCTCCTCTGGGCTGGAGTGGGGTGGGAAGGGCAGTTGTCCTCCTGCTGTGCTGCCGGGTGGCTCTTCCATTCTCTGATAAGCAGCTGTGATGAAGACTGAGGTCCATTTTATCACTTCCCAGAGCACTTTTCTCCCATCTTTAATGGCCTTCCTGCTTTCCCCACCTCCCTTTGACCATGTATGACATCCCAAAAGTTTGACTGGGAAACCTAATGCCAGCTTAATCCTATAGACCATTCCTGGCCAACAGTGCTGGAAGGAAGCAGCCTGCAATAGGCCCCTCGTCAGGGGAGAGGAATTTCATCCTGGAATGCCACGAATGCTGTTGCAGCCAGAAACCGAGCTGCTTCCAGAAGATGCTCTTCAGTGGGAGGGCTGGTGCTGCAGCTCTCGGGCAGCTCCTGGGTTACGTTACGTTGGCCTCTGCAGCGCCTGGTGTTGGGTCATTGTCTGTCCTGTTAGCACAAGGTTGTAGCTTTAGATTCCTAAGGACAACCACAACAGCTTGGCATTTCAGTGCTAAGGAGTCAATTAGCCAGTGATGGGAAACCAGACTTTGGTATAAAAAATTAAAAAGAGTGGACAACACTGATTCACCCTGTTGCTCCCACGTCTTTCTGAGGAGGAGTGGGAAGAAAAGCGGATTTCAGGGAATGGCCTGGATGGAGAGATGATGTAATGAGCTAAAGCTGTCTCGGACTGAGGGGTGGGAAGTTAGGAGGATGCCCAAGTCAACCTTCAGGAACAAGCTTCAGAGTCATATGGAGTAGTGAACACAAACTACCCTGGTATTTGGGGACATCTGGTCTTGAGGCTGATTCAGTCTCTAAACATTGTTATACGGCTTCTTAAAAAGCAAGGCATGAGGCGTTTGGCAGGGGAGAGCCAGAACGTGGTAGATTTTTCCAGCCTTGTGGAAAGAAAATCAGAAGTACTTCCATGCTGCCTCATGAACCATGTTGCTTGTCACTCTGATAGATTGGGGACGTTGCGTGAAATAAAATAGAAAACAATTAAACGGCACGTGACTCCGGCAGGGGTAGGTTTACTTTGCAGGATTTGCATCAACATTTTCTTTGGCTTCAATCCAGGCGGCTCAGCACCCCTTTGAGTCACTTAAACAAACCCAACTTTGAAAGCAAAACTCTGTCAGAACTTCTGAGTCTCACCCAGCTCCACGTTCACACCAGGGGAATGGTAAATCGCACACGAGGTGGTCGCAAGGGCCACAAATCTTCTCTGAAAGTCTCTGCTCTTTTCACACACATGAAAACATTCGTAGCAGCCTTCATGTGGGTTTGAAGCTTTGTGATGAAGATTCGACACAGCCCCGTACAATCCAATGCCAAGCTTTCTGGACAGGCTTGTAACGGAGCAATGAAGCTCAGCTCCACCTTCAAATCTTTGCTAAGTTTAGACGAGATGCTCAGAGTGGGCAGTTCGATCAGCAAAGAAGAAGGGTGGGGGGGGATCTAATGGTGGGTCCAGATGTGCCCCCTTCTCCCCGATGCTGAGCAGTCGATGGATGATCTACGGCTCGACTTCAGACTCACCAGAAGTTTTGGTGCACGGATAATAACCAACCTGGTGCACATTAAAAAACAGCTATAGCTTTGTTCCAGCAGATAGTTGTGATTTGTCTACTTTATGGCAAGGTTTGCAAGTGCAGAGCAAACTTTTTTGTTCTGCAAAGTTCGGAGCAAGCTGTTGGCTCACACTAATAATATTTGGGGCCTTGCGATTATTACATTTTGAGCTTTTTTGCAATTAAGCTCGGCCCTAAAAGTCTTTCTATTTTGATGAGGTTATTTTCATATGGTGCAAGTTGAAAGGGGTCTGAGACAGCTACGCATATATATTATAATCATATTTGAGCCATTTTTGTTCTTCATCTGTTTAATGTCATCTGCGCTGCCAAAGTAGCTCAGCTCCTTCAGGGCAAAACTGCGTAATGGGAACTGGCTTTCCTGATTTACTGTCTCTGCATGCGGCGATGGGAGGGAGGCACTGCTGGATCGGCCTCGGCTCCTCTGGCCTTATTACTCAATTACCGTTACTTTTACAACTGAACGTTAACCTTATGATAACCATTAACCGTTGTCAGTCCTTGCATGCAGACACCAGCCTCTGTAGCTGTTTATAGGGAACTAAATTGGAATTTGGTTCTGAATTACCATCCGGATTTGGAGTTACCCATCGCTTTGGAAGATCTGTGAGGCCACAAGCAAGAAGGTTTCATCTGGTGAGTGAGGAAGCATTTGTGTGGAGAAAGAGTCCTCGCTGCTGGACTCAGACCCTTTCTCGGGATGTGGAGGCAGACTCTGCTCTGGGAGCACTGCTGCTCCAGCCTCGAGTTTTCCAGCCTGGATCCCTTTCACACATATGTGATCAAGCTGTGAATGTGGACTCAGCTCCAGCCTCCTGGAAAAGATGCGCTGAGTGGTGTGTGGAGGGGAGTTTGCATCATATGTTCTGCTTTAGACTTCTTCACTTGTCAATTAATAAACAAATGCAAAAATCTGCCTCCAGAAGTGCCTACGCCCCAAAGTCACAAGTGATGGACAACAAGAGGCTGGAGTTACGGGATGTTGGCATCTTGAGACAGATGGGCCTCTCCTTGCTATCTCGCTTCGCGAAGCCATCCAGAAACTTGCTTCATCCTGAAGCTGCCTGGGGGAAAAATGTTCAGGAGTGGGAGAGGGGAAGGTTTAATTTTGCCCCTGACTTGTGCGAAAGAGTTGCCTTTGCTGCTGCCCACACCTTGAGCTTCTTTCTCATCACCTCTGCGTCCCCCTGCGCCTCCGCTGTGGCCCAGGTAGCATTGACAATAACACTTCACTTTTATCTCGCTGCGAAAAAGTCACAAAAACTCATTTCTCAGGTCTTTCTCATTTTCCTTCACATTCCCTGAGTACATACAAACATTTAATGACCCAGAACTGTAATTGAAGCAATTACTTTAACACAGAAGCAAACACAGGTTCTAGCACACTCCCAGAGAGGCTCTTAGTGCATTTGCTTAATGCTTTTAATTACAGTTGTTAATATGACAGATTGATAAGATGTTTGACAGCTTCTGTTTAGGTTGGGATGTTCTGGTATTCAGCAAATGCTCCAGAGAGGCTTGGAAGAAGCAGCCTGCACAGGAAACAGTGTTACTGAGTCAAAACCTTATCCCAGGGCATTGTATCAAATGAAAATGATTTTTTTTCTTTTCTTTTCAATAGTGACTTTTTTCTCCTTCACCTCCCTGTGTGAATGGGATGTATGAGCAACGAACGGCAATGGGAAAGGAAATGCAGAGAAACCACACTACCATTTACTGGGGCTTTAGCAAAATTATCATTCTTAATGTTTGTCGGCATGTGGCAATTTTCTTTGAACCAGGGATAGTTTAAATTCCTTCTTGCTTTGAAGACTTCATTTTCTCCCATAAAGATTATGGAGACTGTCTTGGACAATTTTAGGACTTAGGCACACTATTTGCTGAGCTCAGGCACGTTTTGCACCATGTGTATTTTATTTGCACCTGCCAGCTAGTGTCCACATTTTCCCAAAGACTAGGGGTCGGGGACAAATCCCGAGCGGAGCCATCTCCGGTTTGGCCAGGGCAGAACAGACAATAAACATGTGGAGGTGACATGAGAAATGGCCATGGCCCCAGCCCTGGGGACTGCTACTAAGTAGAAGACGGGGATGAGACGTGAAGAAAGCATGTCAGTATGAAATGCACAGCTCTTCGGTTGGGAGGGGAACACGCTGAAAAGGACTAATAGATGAAACCCAAGGCAGACAAATTCAAAATAAAGCCTGTAGACATTGCAGCCATTGTGAGTATTTGTAGAGTATTTCTGAACGACTGTTGTGCCTGTGTTTGTGTCTGCAGACAGTCAAGTAGAAAGAGATTGTTGTCTTTGCTCGCACACATTCCCTCGCCCTGAGTTAACTTCCTTGGGCAGAAGAGAGCCCAGAAATAAACTGTCATAACCACGGAGTTAAAGTGCCAAGGGGTGGTGAAGTGTCCAGGTCCAATGTCTTCAATCAAGACCGGCTTCCTTCTTTGAAGATTTGCTTTTGCCAAGCACAAGTTGTACCTCAGTCAGACACCGGTTATTGGACTTGATACGGATGAAATCTAATGGCCCATGAAATAAAGGTCAGCAGAAAAAAAGATTATTGAATGGTTTCTTCTGGCTTCGAGTATATGAATCTGCAAAAAGTTGGCAACTCGCACCCACTGTCATGGTGTTTTTCATGGTATACTTTGATAACGGGATTAGGAAGTACCAATATTAGTTCAAAAAAGCTGCTGAAAAGTCTCTGACATTTGGTCATTACCAGCCTTCAGTGACTATTGATCGGTGTCTGCGCTGGAGCCGGTAATCCAGCGCGGGGAGGGATCCAGGGCAGCTGCAGATACGCTGGAGATCGATAGGGATGCTGCCGGAGGGATGCGGCTTGGCACCCTCCAGCGCCCGTGATGGGGGCCTAACGCTTGCTGTGGGTATTTTAATCAGTCCTGTGGGGGTTTTCGTCTTTTTTTTTTTTTTTTTTTTTTTTCTGCTAAGTGAAGTTGTAAGAAAAAGTATGTTTCATGAAAGATCCTCATGTCCTGGCTGGTATTTCTGTTTTTTTTTTTTTTTTTTTTTTTTTTTTTTTAGCAGATTATTCTGCCAAGCAATTTGACAGATTCTCATTTCTCAAAACAGAGGAATCACCATTTTGCTTCTCCTGAAGCATTTGCTATCGGAAGCGACCGCCCTGCAAAGAGCAGCATTCCAGAATCATGAATATTTCATGGGACTGGTTTTGGGGGAGATTACTTATGGTTGAGTTTTCATGGCCAATAACTAGATTTTTGTGACTATCAGCACTTCTTTGGTAATTTAAAATTTACTTGAAAAGAAAAAGAGGCAAACCAAGGCTGTATGGGTACAACCAAGGTCTTGTGCTCTTACAAATACCACGATAAAAGTATATTGGTTCATAAGAATACTTTGAAATATTTAAGAGAGCATCAGCAGGAAATATATACACATGTATATGTATAAAACTAGCATTTCGTGAAGTGTGTGGGAAGGAGAACATTTGGGAGTCAGCACATTTCTTACCAACTATATTAAGTGCACCCAAGGGTGAATTTTTTATTTATTTGGATTTTTCTTTAGCATTACCCCCTACGGTGCTTTTGCTTTTTGGACATGGAAAATAACAACAAGCTTTACAAACATACAAGTCACAAAAACGCTGTCAACCTGCTTGGGTGGCTGCTGCCCCACCAGCCCCTTCCTCCGGACATGACTGGGGGAAGGCTGGACCCAAAGAGCTGAGATTTCTCCTCAGAACAGTCCGACCTGCCCAGACCTGATGGTTGGGATGGTTGGAGGCTTTTTCTGCTGTCGCACTGTGTCTGCCCCATGGTCTACCCCCAGTGAGAATTTTTTATGTCTGAATTTTCAAGGCGAGAGCTCATATTTAATGGGAAGCATCTTATTTTTGTGAAACATCCCTGGGCTTGAGTGGTGCAGAAAGCTTTGACAAAATATTTGAACTATGTTTAGTTCCTTGGATATATCAGTCTTGCCAGAAATATAACTATTTTGACAAGGCTCTTATTTGGAGAAATTTCTCAGCCCTGACTTTTCTCCCCAAACAGAATAATTAATAAACTAGAAATACAGAAGACAACACTGGCATCCTGATCGAGCTCCCTTGCTGTGGGAGGGCAGCTTCTCTCAGACTCCCCTATTAGGATTACTCCACTTCCAGAAATCATCAAATAGTCTTTTATTTTTTTTTTTTTTTTTCAGGAACTTGAATCAGATCTGGCCTGAAAGTGCAAACAAGGAATCGGTCACAAAACAAGGGGGAAAATATCTGCAGGTTTAGTCTGAGGGAAGGACAGTCAAATTGCAGTTTTCTGCCTTTCTGGCGGCACGTCGGTGGTGCCATCGGAGCTTCTCCTGGTGGCCAAGGATGAGAAGTGTCACAAAAGCAGCCGGTCTGGCTTCTCCTGCCTTGCCTCGGCAACAAACCAAGATCAAGCTACTATTTTTTTTCTCCTGTCTCTCACTTCCAAGGTGTTTTGCCTTCACATTAACTAGTCAATGACCTGGCCCGATCTTGGCCAGGTTTGTCTCTCCTCCTTGCATGGAGTTTGGGATGGGAGCCCCTGCCTGGTTCACTGAGAGCTTGGAGAAGTGACCCTGAGATCTTCCTGACCCTTTCCTGCATTTGCTCATTTCCTTCTCAGCTCTCCTTCTATTGCTTTTCAAATTAAGGTGCACAGGAAACCAGAGCAGTTTCTGATCTCTCCTCCACCTAAAAAATTAGAACATCAAAACCAGTTTTACCAGCAATAAACGAAGCTACTTTGAAAAGTGAGGCAAAGGGATCTATCTGGAGTCAGTAAGACATTGTTAGGATCTCTTTGATCGGGAGCCTTAAATGAAAATTATCAAATGGCGCTTTAAAACATACACCCTTTTGTTTGATTAGCTTGCTGCAGATAACCTTTATTAAACCTGATCTAAAATTACAGCCATGCACTGGTGGTTCTTTGATGCCTTGGCTGTTTCATTTCCTGTTTATACTATGATACACGTTGCACTAGGAGATAAAGCACTTCTGAAGGATATTAAGACATGAAAGTCCCTTGGCTATTTGCTGGCACTGTTTTGATGTTTTCTTGCTCTCTAGAAATTAGCATATCCTTTTCAAAGACTGCCTCTGATGAGAGTAATCCTTTGCCATGATGTATTTGCTAAAAGTCATAAATGATAGTATATTGTGTAAAGAAATGACACATAAAAGGGACGATGCTAGATTATTGATAATGAGGCAACTTGTGCAACTCTGCTTTTGGCTTTTATAAAACACATTTTTGACACCATAAATACATTGAGCTTATATTAATGAGGATTTAATACTTCTGAGATTTTAGAAACTTGCTTAGAACAACTTTTCAAAAGAAGGTTTTTTTGGGAAGTTGAATGTTTTCACTAATTTTGATAAGATAGTCTGTTAAGCACGTTTTGCTGCCTTCATAATGAGGAATGATGGAAAGGTTTTTAGCATGGCTTTGCCAGAATTAAACTGTGCTGGAATATTTATTTTATTAATTTGTATAGTGTCTATTGCCATGGAAACAAGGTAGCTTAATTATAGAAATTTGCAACAAAATGTTACCTTTCAGAAAAAAGAACTTCGACACACATAAAAGCAAAACATAAGGATCTGATATCTGAGGTGTAAATAAGTATTGCTTCATTGAGGCTTTGAAGTGACATTGATTTACATCACCAAAAGATCTGTCTCCTGTTGTCACTAGCAAATGACCTGAGCATTTTCACAGAAGAGAAAGCCATGCCTGGATGACCTAGAAAATAAGGACCAGGGTGTTGGGATGACAGTGGGATGAGGAAGAGCAACAAGGGCTTGGAGATCTTTTAACTGGTCTCTTTTCAAAGGTGTTTTTCCAGGACTTTTCAAAGTGCTTTGGATGACATGGTTTCAGTTAGACTATGAAATTCCCGTAACTGCATGAAAATCATCACAGTATTTACTGAGATTTGTTTGCACAAACACTCTTCCATCACTCTCACTATCCGAATGAGTGGTAGCAGAAGAAGATCTGGACTCTGATGGAGGTGACGTGGGTAACATGGTGCCACTGGTAAAGATTTACACTTTGCTTTACATAAAGTGCTTTCTGTAGACAGATGCAGGGAGCTGAATTTTGTATTTTTCGAACTGGGTGACCTGAGTTACACACCTGAGGCTGCGTGTGACACACCTGAGGATGAAGATTTCGGTACCTAAATTAGTAAACAGAATTTGCAGCCACTCTGAATACCTGAACTCACCCTTCTGAAAATCCAGTCCCTTATCTATGCGCCTCTATGTGGAGCTGAGCCCTCACCTTAGATACCCCAGGCTGATAATCCTGCCCTCAGGAACCAAAGATCTCATCTGATATCCGCTGAAATCAATGGAACAATTGACTGTGGGTGGCTGCTCCAAGGAGCCCTGGAGGGAATAAAGGTCACAGGGAGCCTTGCAAGGCAGAGCCACGGCTCTGCTCTCACCAGTACCTTTCCAGTAGGCACTAGCACAGACCATTTAGTGTTGTGACTGTGCTAATCAGCCCAGAGCACTGTTCTTCATCTCTGCGCATCTCACTAGCTTGGGGCAGGAGCTGGGTTTTTATTAGTTCAGGTAGACTGCAGAGGGAGATGAGAGGAAGGGAGGAAGGAGCAATTGGAAAGGCAGAGACAAATTATAGCTCCAGTGATGAAAGCCACCTTGACTGCAGTGAGGCTAAGACATTGCCAAGATGATTTCCAGTTAAGCATGTATTAAGCAAATATCTCTCCTTCCTTCCAGCTAGGCCTCCAGTGGAATTGCCTTCTCCTACAGTTTACTGGATTGAAAGTGCACAGAGTGACAAAATTACTTCTTTAACGGCTGCAAAAAAAAAAAATCACAAACAGTTGACAATTCAAGAGAAAAAGACTTTTAAAAAATTGATAGTGTTTTTTCTGTATCCTTGTCAGAAAGTCTTTCAACTTCCCTCTTGGATACTGAGGACGTGAAGAAGGTGCTGGGAAAAGGATTTCTGCATGGGCACCTGCTGTGATTACCGCAAGCAGTGACAGGGAGCAAAGGCATTTAGGATTAGCCCCTAAGAAACGGTGATTATCAAGACCTCATTCTGCAGGACCTTTGCTCATTGGCCTACATGCCTCTGGGTAACAGGATTTGCACAACTCCAGCCAGCTGCCTGGAGAATTTGTCCCAGTCTAGTGCTTTACCAGATGCCATACAGTATTCACGGCAATGAGCATGACTCGTAAGATCAGCTCATGTCTATATAAGGTTTTCTACAAATTTGGCTTGATTTAATGAAAAGTAATACATGCAAGGCTCATGCTGAACGCTTATTCTAACCAAAATAAAAGGGGGTGAAGAGAGGCAACGAGCAGAAATCATGCAATGTCCTCAAAGCGAAAGGACTTGGTCTTTCTTGGAGGTCCTTGAGAGGCTCCTGCTGTCGTCCTCTGAACCATCAACAGGTCTCCATGGATCCAAGCCAGAGGAACCAGGCGCTGCTCTGGAATCCATCCCTGCCCATCCGAAAGGCAGCTGTGAGCGAGGCTGGACACTCCCTGCAATAACGGCTCCTTCCAAGCGCCTCTGGCCCCGCCAGCACACCAGAGGCAGCCAAGTGCTCTCTCCTGCCAGGATGTCACAAGACTGGTGAGTCACGGGACGATCACAAAGCCTTGTTCTCTTAATGGAGCTTAATAACAGCCAGTGTCAAGGTAAAAGCACCTGTAAATGAGACGGTACATAACTTTACAGCCTTGCAATAACACTGCTGGGCAACTCAAGCTCGAAGGTCTCTGCGCTTGCTTCATCCCTGTTCGGTCTTGTCCTTTGCAGCGGCTTTGGGGCTGATGTGTCATTGCCACAAGGACGGGTCGTTTGTAGGCCAGTACTGCCCCGACTCTGATATCCGAGCAGATAACACGCTCCCTCCTCTCCTTGAAGTGCAAGCTGTGAACCCAGTGTGTGACAGCAAACGCCAGCGAGGAAGCTCAGCTTTTCTGCCCGTCATCATCAGTGAAACCGCTGGGACCCGAACTGCTGCAGAGCAAAGTGTCCACAGGCTCCGTCCCGCACCGCAGTGACCCGTCTGACAGTCATACTCCAAATGGAGATGAGCTTTGTGCTGGACCACAGCTGAACCAAGTCTGCTCAGCCCCAGTGGCCGAGCAAGGAGGAGAGCTCGGTGCCCCCCAGCACACCAAGTTTAGTGGGGTGAGGAAGAGGATGCAACTTGTGCTGCAGTCATCGATGGTCCCCTCCTGGCCTACCAGCCGTTAAGCTGCATGGTGACTTCAAAATGTCCCCATCCCACTTTCCACCCGTGGCCTCAGAGACCATGGGCTTTCCTGGGTCTCCAGCACTTCTGTATCTACTCTCCCAGGCTGCTGCTTTCACTCCAGACCCTGTGCAAGGCGTCCCCTGGCCAGCTGCACTTCTACATACCATAACCCCTCACTCTTTCCACCACAAAATCCCTCTGTCCTCCTCATCCTACCACTTTACAACTTCGGGAAAATTCCCCTTCTCTTTCCTGACATATAAGTAACTTACCCAAGTGCTTCCACTTTCACCTGGACCCTGCCAGCCAGGCAGGAGGTCCATAAACAGCAACAAGACCTCACCAAATAACATGTCTCCAAAACTGCCCATTCAAGCTCCTGGGGGAGTACATCTGCTCACCTGCAGATTTTCCTCCCATTTGTTGAACCAGAGGACCTCCCTCACTCCTCCCTGGCATGCTCAGGCTGCATCCCAGGCATCTGGACACTGTCCACAAGATTTGGTCCAAAGGTTGACCTTTCCCTTTGGAGTTCCTCCAAACACACACCCAACGTGCACCCTCTCCCTTTGTTTGTCTCCCGAGCATTGTCACTGTTCGATAATGATCTCAGAGGTGCTAAGCTGATAATCATCTACCTCAGCTACTCCGCACACTTTGTCAGGCACGTTGGTAATGAAAACATAAAGTGTAAAGATATCGCCTTCCAAGGTAATGGAAAACCTGAGCGGAGATTGACGTTAGAAACAAGATCGGCGGACAGAGAAGCCAAGTAAAAAGGAGGAACATCTGGTTCCGTTTTTCTTTGTGAAATTATCTCACACTGACCAAGCAGTACCTTCTCTGAAGTACATAAACATTGAAGACACACACACATGGTTGTTATCAAATGGTATTGTGCAAAATTAAGTTGGCTACTTTATGGTGAAATGGAGAAGGAAAGCAGGCATTTCAAACACATGCGTGTCTCTCAGCGAGGTCTGGAAGCGATCACGATGCAAGGATGGCTACTTTAAAATATCTACAAATAGTTAGGGCCATTCTGTGAGATGAATAAGCTGGGGCTGAATTTAATAAAGTTATCAAGGCCATAATAATACAGGGGCCAGTGCCTGAAACTAATAAGCAGTTTGGTGAGCATGAGATAGTTCATGTGTGCAAAGCATTCCTCCGGTGCTGACTTGCAAAGGTAAAACACCATGCCAAATTCCTCTAACTTCACCAAGATGTGCTGAACGTTTGCCTTTTGGCCAGGCATAGCCAACTGGGCTGGAGGGGATGTTCGGCACGTTTTTGTCGAAGGGGTAGTCACAAGCTTGGCGTGTCCTTCACTGAATACAGCCGGTAAGTCCTCTACAGCAGGCACGTGTTTGTCCTCAGCATGTGTGCTCTCCATGCCGGTCGGTAGCACGTTTGTGGTTTAAGAAGAAAATAAAAAAATTCTTCACGAGAAACAATCTGTTATGTCAAATTTTTATCTAATGTTTTTCATCAGTAACTGCAGAGCAGTTCCTCAGGGCTCCAGCCTCGCTGTCCATCCCCAGCCAGAGCCATGGGACCTCGCTGGTCCCTGGAGCTGAGCAGGACACGGGGACACCGCGCCTGCGGCAGAACGTGGGTGTGGAGGAATGTTCTCCTTTGTGTTCTCCAAAAATGAAATTTTCCATTTGCGGAAAATTCCACATCTCTGATTTTTTATTATTTTTTTCTAATTCAGAGGAATATTTTAGATATGAGAAATTTTCTCTGGACTGGAAATTCCCGTTACCGCACATGTTGAGAAGAAAGTGTTCAGTTTTTCCAGCAGACCGGTGGCAGAGCAGGAAAGAGGGCTTGGTTTTCCTGAATTCCACTCCAGAGCTCTGTTCTTTGAGCCACACAGCTTCTGCAAGACTTTTGTTTGGATAAACCTACCTTTCCCACAGAGCTGCAAACCTGGGCAAAGGGTGAAGTAACAAGCTTACTTATTTTATTATTTTTTTAAAATTTCAGATTCAGAAGCAGAGATCCAAGAGCAGTGCCGGGGCTGGCTTCGGGGAATGCAATTCTCATTCCTTTGAAAATTCTCGTTCTGCCGGTTGGGAGTTTTGTTCAGCATTTCCCTTCCCAGTTGGGGCTGAACTTTCTCAAGATGTTGACTGTGCAGAAAGAAGAAAAAAAAGAAGAGTAGATTTCATCTAGCTTGGATTTACCTGGGGAGTGATTTTCTTCCAGAGATCCTAATCTGAAACCGCTTTTTCCCGCTCCCCCCATAGTAGTTTACAATCTCTGACGTACGCAGGGATGGACTGTGAATCTGTCAGCACCAACGGGGCTGGCCAAGCACTCGGAGGAGAGGGGGATTGGCATTTTGGCTCACAATATTAAGAATCAAGTTTATTACAGCCAGGGCTTTGCCTCAGCACTGTGCTGGGCATCGCACTCTACCCTGAAAATCATAGAATTTAGGTAAAAACCAGTTAGGCAGAATTTACTCATGTATCACCAGTTTTGCCAAGGTAGAGGAGTCTACCTGAACTTCTGGACATCTTCTGGAGCTGGTTTTGTTGGAATTAACTTTAAAAGCTCTCCACTGCAGCTCCCTGCAAAGGTAGGAGAGGTGGCTGCAGACATGTCCTTCGAAGGGAGCAATTACTGAGAAGACTTTCAAATTGCCTTGGGAAACACAACTCTGAGCCCCAAGTTTCAATGGAAATGCAGTAAAGAAAACCTCAAAAAGCAAACTACAAACTCCTTTCCCAGATTTCCTTTTCCTTTCATGGCGCAAATTAGAGAATACAAACTTAGTGGAATTGCAAGCATCTAAGAATAGCTTTGATTTTCCTAAACATTTACAATTCTGTTTTATGTACATCGTCAGAAAAAGAGCAAGGAAATACAAAATGTAAATCTTTAAATGAACCTGAATACCAAGGAGACTTTACATATCTGCTTGTAACAAATGGGATGTTGCAGCTAAATCTCAAACAGGGGAATCAGAGAGTTTCAATAGCCGTGGATGCATGGAGCGTAATCAGACATGGGATGTCTGGTGTAGGGTCCTTCCCTCCCCTCCCTTCCAGGTTAAGGAAAACTATTGTGACTTGCTATAGATTTTGCCGCCTGCCTCTCGGTTTGGTTTCACTGCTCAGAGCCAGCATCTGATCTCCATTTCAGAGAACAGCAGCAACAACGTGCTCACCTGGATGCCAAAACCCTCCTTGGCGACGGAGCCGAGGGGTCGCCCTCGCCGCTCCGGGATGAGCAATGGGGACTGTCCCCAATTAAGCCAGTATCATGCAAGCTCTAACGACCCCAGAGGCTGGGGATCTGAAAACACCTCCAGACAGGGAAGGTTTGCTGGAATTCTGGAGATACATTGCTCTCGGCTGCACTGCAACACTGAGAGAAACGTTGAATTTGGGAGAAGATATTAGCCCTTTCCTCAGCAGGACAGCCCTGACAGAGCAGAAAGCATTAAGAAAGCAATTTAATGGACATAATGCTCAGGAAGCACCTAATTTTACTACCAGCTGGGTGTTAAATTAATTGCGTGAAAGCCAAATGTGTCACGAGATGGAAAAGTTGGGCTTTAAAGTGTGTGTGCTTTTCTGAGAGCGGTTTTGTTCCTTGGTTGAAAGCAAGGAGTGTATCGCATGGAAAGCATCAGGTGATCAGCAGAATGATATCATGATGGATTAGCCCAGCGCACGCCTGCCTGGAAGTGCTCGGAGGTCAGGAGCAGGTTATAACTCTCTCCAGGACTGAGTTATGAGCGTGTGTTACCGTCGGGCTGCGGGGAGAGGGAAGGAGCTGCCTACAGATGGGCAGGACCATGACTCACTTGTCTCAGCAGACTGAGGAAACACGTATTAGTGAAATCTTGGATACCGCAGAGGCTGATAAGTGTTACCACTCCCATCTTCTCACTAGGTAAACTGAGGTCAGAGATGCTTTTTTGACTTGCCCAAGGTCATGCATTAAATTAGTGGTAGAGCCAGAAACAAGACCTAAAAGACCCTGCTTCCTTTCATTGCCACAGTGTTTTCAATTGCAGATGCAGAAATGTTGCAGGCCTGTTGTTCAAAAAGAAGCCATTACCCATCTGCAGGACTTGTATCAACCTCGGGAGAGATCAAATAGCCCCGTGGTGAAAAGGCATCCAAGAACAGCTGCCTGCCTGCTAACTGCTTTTTAGTCTGTGATTTCTTCAGTAGCATCATTCCCAGTTCCCTCTGAAGGCCCTTAATTTAGATTGATGGAGCCATTCTGCAAAGCAAGAAACTTTCACTTATAGATATGCAACTTTTATACTTGTTCAAAACAGCCAGAAATGTTATTTATACTAAATTTACAGCTCAAAGCTGACAGCTGCTAAAGCCCCTCCCTGCCTGCTTCTCACATCTTTCTTTTTCCTTTCTTTCTTTTTTTTTTTTTCTGGTCAGGATCTTGTTTTGGAAACACCCCAGATTGTAATAGTTTTACTTGTACTGTATTACTTGGCTTTGTTCATCTGCTGATGAAGTGCCAGCCCTGAAGTACTGCCAGATGAGAGTAGGCATCTTGTAGCACTGAAGGGAACTTTCCTGAGATTATTTATTAGTTGGGTCACCGTGCGAGTGTTCTGAACAAACAGCAGGTCCCTGCCCACATGAACTTGCAGGGGGAAGGTGCACAGAAGGTCTGATGCTTGGCATCTATCAAAACCCAGGGAGGAGGCCACAACCTCAGCTGAACCCGCTCTGGCCACGGCTCTGGGCAAGCAGCAAAATTTCAGGGGAACCCAACCACTTCTTTGGTCCCCATGGCTGGTGCTTGGAGTGATTCGGGTTCTCAAGCAAGTCCATCCATCCCATGGAGCAGCAACGCAGCCCGGGGAGGGGGAAAATTCATCCACCATCTACCCAGCACTTCATCCTGCTCCAGACAACGCTTGCCTCCGGGATGATTTGAAGTCCAAACCAGGGTTAGCTCGATTCTCAGGCCCAGATTCTCTACAAAGATCTGAGTCTTGATGAGTCTATGAATGTTTTAACTAACTTGGCCCAAATTCCAAGTTCATAACAGAACACAAATCCAGGCACTTTCATGTGGTCTGAGGTTTTGTACAGAAAGGTTCATTTGGCTCGCGAGTTGGCTCTGGGTTTGGCTGTGTCTCCTGGGTCACTCCAGCCCGCGAGGGACGATGTGGGCTGGCCCAAGCCCTGCCGCCACTGTCACAGCTGGGGACAGACCAGCTTTTGTCGCTGCTAATTGTAGAGAAGCAAGAAAACAGTGGGCTACCGGTACAATTAAGTCTTTGCAGGCTGCACAGCAATCTGCTACAAGTCCTTCCAGAAATTTAATCCTGCGATCACCTTCTACAAACAGAATCCACTTCTGCAACAACAGATTTTAAACAGGCAGATCACCTTGCACGCTTTTCTCAGTTTCTAGTGATTGTAACAGTTTAACTCACATCTCAGCAAGATTGTGATCTACTGATTTATTACTTAAAAAATCCCACTGCCAGTGGAAATTACCTTCCCTTGGACAGATTTCCAAGTGTAGGTGCAATATTTTATCAAAGAAAAAGGAATTTTTTTCCTGGGTAAATGTGGCCAGCAAGTGAAAGTGAGCTCCTGGCAAGGGAAGTCCTTTGGGTACATGTGCATGTCACCGTAGCAGAACGCCAGCTTGCTGACCAGTAATTAACCTGGTTGAAGTCTGGCTCAGCAGATCAGACTACAAAGACATGCATTTTTAAGGGACTTCTTTCTTGCAGAATATATAAGAAGCCTTCCTAGGAGTGACTGCTTAAGTCCCTCCTGTGATCTCACACAGTAGACCTAAAAAGTAGATTAAGAAAAGTAATAAGCTAAAGGAAAAAAACACAGCGCTTTGCTCATTTATTTTATATATTAAGGGGAACACTGACCTTTGAGATCTCTTTTTTCCCTAGTATTCATGGTGATGAATAGAATGTATTCTGACTTTAAATGAAACAGAGTGCTTTGAAAAGACAGAAAATTAGCAACATATGGGCCAAAGGACCCAAAGAGACGAGAAAAAAGGAGGGGGAAGAAAATGACTGAAAGAAAGTTTCAGATGTCGCTGTGATCCTGCAGCAGAATATTTTAATGTTACTGTTATTAGAGGAGGTCAGGCCCCCTTTGGACATCCCCCTCGCATCACACGTGACGGGGCCTTTCTGTGTGCAAGGCAAAGCAGAAATTGCCCATCCTTCCCTGCGAATGCAGGGACCGACTGGACCAGTGGCTGCCACAGAGGAAAAGGACAGCAGGAGTTTACAAACAAGGTTACTTTTCTCTTCCCTATCCTCTTGCTGCTGGGAACCAGAGATGCTCCATGATGTAAGACACAATCTTCCCTGCCAGGCTCCACAACAGCCCTGCAGTCCTTTGGTCCCTGGTGCTTACCCTCGGGCTTGCCTCTGCTCTGCCCTGGGGAGGACAACACCTTATGTGCTGCCCCTGGGTGTCCCTGGACATCTGCACTCTGCAGAACAGCCACCAGCTCGCCACAGCCTTCCCCAACCAGATCATACCCCAAAAGTGCAGCACGGGTCCTACCAGCTGGCCCCCAGCATTGTTCCCAGCCCCCGTTCCCACATTTTCCTTTTTCTCTAAAGTATATCAGAAAAGTTCCATTTCTAAAGGAGAAAGGGGTGCACTCAGTAACAGGTGGGTGGTTAAAAATAGCGTATGCCACAGATGAACACTAATTACCTGAGCCTTTTTGGTGGCTGAGAATATTCATCAAATCAGGAATTAACGCAGGAGTCAAAGCATCAAACTGTTCACAGCTAAATTTGTGTAATCATTTAAATGTCTTATTAATTGATTCAATATTCTTAATTAAATTCCCAAATACTCCTATTTTAATTAAGGTCTGATGTAAGCCAACCAGAGCAAGGAAACTTGGAGTTAAGAGGCCCAGCTTCATCCTTAACTCTCTTGCAGCATTTCTGTTTAGAGGGGCCATGTGCTGCTATGAGATATCTCCAACAGAGCAGTAATTAAAGCAGACGAAGCTGACCTGGCCGTGGCTGTCAGTTTGGCAATGACACTGGGAAGCACCACATTTATACGTTATGCAGAGAGCTCTGAGAGACAAAGTGTTGTTTTTTTCCCAAGCGAAACCAAATCTGGGTAAAATTAAAGTTCTATCCTGCCAGTCTATTTAGCCCAGATCCAAGTATGCTTATTTTTTCCATTCTGTCTCAGTCATTTTAGCTCGTTCGTCTCTCAGCTGAAAAAGGAAGGTAAAAAAAAAGTCCTCTGCTGCTGCAGAAGCATGAAAACTCTTCTGTGCTCCCTACAATACCCGTAAATCTGTGTATCCTCTGCACACCCTGTAATATATATTACATGTCCATACTTAGGCACTTGCACAGACCTGCTATCGCTTTGCTTTTCCCCCCTCATATTTTGGAGACTCTAGTTAAAAATGACTTTGGGGCTTTGCTTCTCCTCTTGGCCATTGAGAGCCTTTGCTTTTGCACAGGATGCACAAATATTTCTCAAAAAGCTTTTTTTTGCAAATGCTTCCTTCCAGAGCAGCACGTGCTTAAATCAGCAAGAGTCTTAAAAGCAATGAAGTAAATGGGAAGCTCGTAACTGAAATACTCGATCCTACAGCTCTTGCAGTAATAGTCTAAACTGCTTTGGCATTAGCCATGGCCCGGGACAGGAGAGAAATTAAGCCGCTATCGGCTCTGGCTTCTCTGCAAGGTCTGGCTGTGAAGGTGCCACTTTGTGTGAGGTTGTTAATGGCTGGTGGATTATGGAAATCCTTTAGCGACCAGGCTCTCTGGGCAGCCCCACGACTCGGGCATTTGTCAAAGAGGAAGGTAAAGTCCCAGGACGGGGTTTGAAATGACGGATGCCAGAGCCAGTCAAACACAAACTCTGCCAGACTTTGGTGAGACATGTCAGGATTTGAACATCGCTGGCTCTTGCAGAACTAAAACTTGTTTCCCAGTGTTTTACCTGCTCAAAACTACAGCCAGATCCACCTGCCTCCTGGTGTGTGGAAAGAAAGCCCACCTCAACTTGTTATCCAGACTCTCCCAGATGTCCGTGCTTGGGATAAAAGAGAGAAGGAAACAGCACCCAGAGGTCACATTTTGCCCTCAGACCAGTATGGTTTGCTGCTCCTGATTCCAGCTGGTCTCAGCAGAGAGGACAACTGCAGCCTGAGGAGCATAAACCTGACCACAAACCAGCATCCTGAGGCCTTTGCTGTCCTCTGCCCCTGTTCAGCAGCAGTAACCTGCACCCCTCTCCCAGGCTGCCGGTGGAGAACTTGTTTGCAGGCAGTTAATGAGCTGGTCCCCAACTCTTCCTACAGTCCAGCTCACCCAGCCTCACACAGCAGATCTGCAGGTGACGGCCATGGTTTCCCTCTCAGGCTCAGATATTCTCACTCCACCTCTTCTCCACCAGTGAGGCCTGTGAGGCCTTGCCTTGTGGGCCAGAAGGGCTTGGCGAGAGCCCAAGGGTGCCCTCCTCTGGCTGAGGCTCCCCCACGATAAATATCCACTACAAATAGTCATCCTCATCTTCATCTCCACACCAGGCAGTACCAGGAACAGGGGACACAAACCCCGGCTGGTCTGGGATGTGGTCATGCCTCATGTCCGAGATGGGCTGGGCCCGCAGCAGCCTCTTCCCACCCGTGCCGCTGGCTGCTTTCCCGGCTCCCCCCGGCTGCTCTGCTCCACGCTGTGCAGCACATGGAGCGTGTAGCCCTAAGAGCAAAGTCCTCAGGTAGTGATTTTTAGGGTCAGATGAACTCTGCCCTTTGCTTCCCCGGCGGGCATCGAGAGGAGCCCCCACCGCCGGGAGCGGGGCCGATGGGCAACGTGCACCAGCAGCGTCTGCCGGCTGTGGATTTGAAGTGACAATCATGAGTTTGTGGGGATTTTTCCAAATGGATCTTTCAAAATTCACTCTTGTGGTTCCTTCCACCGATTTTGCTGGAAGAGATAAGGCTGGTGTTTGGCGAGAGGCCAGCCCAACTGTTGACGGAGCCGTACAGTTCAGCTCTGAGCTGCAGGACTCTTCCTCCAGAATAAAGGGTCCTTTTCAGTTTATAGACACAAATACATGAATAAAGGCATATTTCATGCGTGATGTCTAAGTGTATCAATCAGATAACTGGAACTGGTGTGCGTGTGGAGAAATTTCTGACGTAATATAACTTGTACAAAGAAGAAAGGCGCTTTCATTAATCTGGTGCTTGGAATGTCACTTGCACACCAACAAGTGATTCAGTAAGAACTTGGAAAAACAAATGAAGCCATCGTTTTCAAATATGCAGGAGCCTCCCAAATTACAAAGGCAAGTGAGTGTAGAGGATTCACAAATAGAAAAAGACTCCCAGATCCCAGAAAGGTTTGGAGAAATAACTGGGAAATGTATAGCAGGTATGCATAAACTATGTCGATGCATCTGACAGAAAATAAAATCAGTTCCCACTGTTGGCTCTGTTTTGCGGAAAGGACGAAGTCACTGCAAAAAATAAGATCCTGACAATCCGAGTTTGCACCAATCCTCATGCAAATAGTCTTTTGCAGTGAGTACAGAAGGGACTAACTCCTGCCAAGGTTAAGAACCTCCTACATTCAGATCCCATGTCCTGTTGAGATTTCCAGCTCATCTGTAATATGAAGACAGACTCTTCCATCCTGCCCTTGTAGCCCCGAGAACATGTAATAATCAAAAGGCATTGGGGCAAACTCACACAAACACAGTGGATTCACACTGCAAAATCCAGTTCTGGATGTAGGTTTAAATGCCCCGAAGTGTGGTAAGTTTGGATTTACTAAAAAGAACTACATTAAAATTAAATGAAAGATTTTATTTGAAGTAAAGAAAGGAAATTGAATTTGGGCTGAAATTCCATCATCAAAAATTCCTGCACCATGTCTCAGTGTTTTGGCACCTACAGAACAGTAAACACAGTTCTGTACTCTTTGGACATCTCCTCTGTATCTTAAGTACCTTTTGTGTAGGCACAAGATGATGGGTTAATATTATTATTTCATCTTTAACTGAGAAACATTTTTTTTGTCTTTCAAAATGAAAGACAGACTTTAAAGATTACTTTCATGTCAATTTTTCTTATTTATCACAGGTATTTATAAGGTGTCTATCACACGGGTATCCAAGTCCCAGACTTTTTTTCTCGTAGTGAGCTCTTTGATTTTTTAAAAAAAAGGTATTTTCATACTGAGAAAATGAAGTTTTCATTTTAAAAAGTATTAAAAGGATTGTTATAAAAGAGGAGGAAACATCTCTCCAGGGATAATATGAAAACTGTATCTGCTTTACAGCTGTTATGGCCCATTCCAGCAGTTCACCATCAAATGTGGTCTTGCACCGTTGATGGTCCATGGCATATTGCTGGAGTTCCACAGAGATCTTGGCTCTCTTCCTCGTTTTCAGCTCCTAAACTATATAAAGAGACAGCTTGAAAATACACATTATTCTTTCCTAATGCAGCGTTTCCACTCCGGCAGCTGCTGTCCTTGACAGAGGGAAGTCTGTGGGTCCTGCTGGAGCAGGCGGTCTGTACAGTTGCAAAAAAGCAAGGAAGAGGTGAGAAAATTAGCAATTTATATCTAAGGAGATAACTGGGATTAATGGAAGATTCCCCAAGGACAAGCGTCTGTCCACACAGAAAGTTGCTGTTGTCCCATTGTTGGAGTCTGGTGGTACCATCAGCTCCTGCTGGTGACCGTGCCAGCCTGGTGAGATGGGCTCAGTTAAGTGTCCCATGGAAATGTGGCATTTTCACACACACTGCAGAAGAAACTTTTGAGTTCCTTGTCTATCTCTCAGGGCAGGTTCAGAAAATGTGGCTCCAGCCACCAAAACCACCCTTGGACCGTGCTTGCAATGAAATACGCAGGAGCAGCATGGGATGCAGGTAAACATCAAGATAAAAGAGAGCAGATAGTAAAGGGTTAATTTCCCAAACACCAGCATAAAAGATAATAACAGGGTGTTAATGACAGTGCTACGATAACAACCGCTAACAGTGACGCTAGGGATCAAAAAGATGTGCCGGTGCTTTGGGGTGAATAAACTGATTTTTGTGACTGCATCTCACGTGCTGGTAATGTTTCAGTGACTTTTATGCCATTGAGAGGGGAGCTGAGGAGAGTGGAGTTTGCATCTTTATTGCAGGCTTTTGGCAGGGATGTTGGGGGGTCGTGGTCTGGCGGTGCCCGGATCCAGAGCTCACTGTCATCGGCCACTGGTGGCCTTGGGCACAGGGTCAGGTGGTGACAGAGCGTCAGCTTTGGGGCCATCCAACCTCACCTCTCCCTCCATCTCTGGTTTTGATCAACTCCGCTGTAAGAACGTTGTCTCCAGCCAAGATCCTTGTACATAAAGATTTAGCTCAAACCCCGTATGGTATTTATAAAACATCTTGAAGTATGCAATCCTGGAGGCAGGCTCTCCACCAGCGATGCGGTGACAGACCTCCGATGGCCGGGAGTCGTGGTGCTGCCTTCACCTGGGTCATCTCCATTCAGGAGGGGATGTTTTCCAGCTGCCCTTGGGGGTTCGCTGAGGGTGTGAGTGTGAACACACAGACACAACCTGGTGCCCGAGGACCGTTCTGGTGTCCTGCACCCAGACGGACGTTATCCCGGTCCTGCCATTCTGTTTGCTTCTGCAGAGCAGGCCAGCGCCACTGAAAAGGGACTCTGCCCACTTCAAAGGGAAATACTAGCAATTATGCTGAGCTAATTGTACCCTGATAAGAACACCAGCTTCATTATTCCATCCTGGTTCACATTTTCATATCTAAGTTCTGTTTGTTTAAAGTAAACACCCTCAAATTATGCTTTCTTAAAAATACAAGATACTCACAATTTTATTTCCAGGGATACATGTTCATTAGAGATAAGGTGATTAAAAAAAAATCATTTTATACTGCTAATTGTAAGCAGAAAACAATAAACTCCCCATGAAAAATGAACAAATAATGCGCCACACAGGCCTCTAATGCTGGAAGTTCAATAATTGCTTTTTTGATAAAATGTTTTCAACTTCTTAGTATTATTTTTATAGCTAGAAATCTAGCTTTCAGACAATGGGCTGGGAACTCTCATTCCCTGCATGTTTTAGACAAATAATGCACTCTCGATCGAAAGCAATGGGAGAATCGCTCCTGCCTTGTGGGTATTATATTTTTTAATCTACCAATAAGTTTGGTTTTTCTTTCATTTTTTAGTTTTACATAAAGTAATTCCAAACTGTAAGCCACGACTGACCTAACTACTTATTAAAAATGCTAATATGCTTTTGTGCTTTGATGTCTGGTGAACAATAAAAGGGAGAGAGTTACTCTGGGACACTGTAATCCTTTATTTGTCACTAAGTTATGACACCCAGCAGAGCTGTGTGACAGTCCAAATCAATCATCCCCCGTGCACTGCAGGCCTTCGCTGCCTCCTGCAGAGTCTATGCAGTTTAATTAGCTTTTTTTCACACTAGCATAATGTACATCTGCAGCTTCAGCAAGAAAAAGAAATGGAGGATAGTTCACTGGGATACGGTGCCTTAAAAAAAAGTTCATATAAAAAAAAAAAGTCTGAAAGAAGAAACATCACAATCCTTTGTAGTTTACTTCAGAGGAGTTTGCGGTAGAAATCTACAGGACTGGGTACTCTATATTGTTAAATGTAGATTTTTTTTTTAACCTAATAAAGGCCTTTTCAGCTAAAATCTCAGATGGCATTTAAAGCCTTGTTCTTTTCTAATGGTCTATATCTTTTATACCTTCTTCTCGCGGTTGATCATGCAGTAGCTCATTATCTGCTCCTCTTCCCCTCCCCACGGTGGGCTGGCACAATGGAGGCTTCAAACCCATATTTGCTGGTTAGGAATCGCTGCCCCCCATCCCCGGCTGAAGGAGGCAAAGCCTCACACCAGCCCCACGCCACGGCCGGAGCACGTTTGAAGTGGTCGGTCGGTGGTAAATAAAAGTAACCTCTACAGCTGGCCAAACACGAGCCCGCAGGAGCCACGGGCTGCGAGGAGCGGGCACGGGTTGAGCCCACATGGAGACCCCTCAGCTGCTTTGCCAGAGACCCAGCCAAGGCATGGGACAGAAGGTCTTCAGATAAACTGGCTGGGTCATCCCAAGAAAATATTTCTAGCCTTACTAGGCTAGTGGTTGGATACATGCTATATTATATTACGCTAGTGGTTGGATGCAATGCTATATCTGAGCAAATGAAAATGACTCGGGCGCCGTCTCGTTTCCAAAAGGGCAGTCTCCTTTCCCAGCCATTCAGCTGATGTGATAGAGCTTGTTAACTTGATGGTGCGAGCTAACACTCTTTGGCTTTTATTTATCTTTTCTACCCTTTGTGTACCATGATGAAGTTTAAAGGCACGCGTGATCATTCCTTACGCTGCTCCTCTGAGCCTGACCACAAAGGAGTCACCTGCAGAACACAGCAGCTCCTTTATTCAAATGATAGATTACGTTACTAGAGGCTTGTCACTCTTAATAACCTTCCAACAGAGAAATGCATCTCAGAAGATGACGGGTTGGGTTCAAATGGGAACGTTCAGCAAGAGCAAGCACTTTCCACTTCCCTGGTTTGGAGGAGATGCATCGCGGTGGAAGTGCCTTACAAAGGCTGTGGTTGCTGATGGACAAGGTCCAGTGGGTCACAGTGGTGGAGACTGTCACCAAGGCTGGAAAGCCGTCAAAGACATTTATCAGCCCTTTGATTTTTAAGCAGAACTCCGCCTTCAAATAACTCAGCAATTTGCTTAAGTTCTGCCAGGACTACTTACCTTCACCTCCATCACCTTCGCTCGCAAGATGCCAATGGGGTCCACCAATTCTGGGCACTAAGGAAAGTACAAGAAGAGTGGCCAGACCTCCTGTCAAAGTCACTTTCAGAGCTGTACCTTAAATTGTCTTTTGAACAGCATCTCTCCCATTCTTCAGTGCAAAAATACTTTATCCTCTTGTGGGAATTATACATATTTCCCAGTTCAAAGAGGTATAAAATATAAATGTACGTCTGTACAATTCAGCATTAATAAGAGTAAATAGTTAGTATATAGTGTCTTTTCATCTTCAGATTTCAAGTTGCTTAAGCACTTAGAGACTACAGTTGGCATTTCTTGCTGTGCTTCTTCTTGGTCTAATGCTATTATTGAAAATACTTTTATCCCAGGCCTCAATTGGGGTAATTCCTTTGAAAAATCTTATTCCACACTTACGCCAGCAATTCTTCACTGTTTTCCCCTTTTAAAACAGATAATTCATTAAGACCATAATATGCAGTTTTAACATGCTTCCAGTTTCATGTTTAATGGAGAGTTCCAGTTTTGGGTCTGGTGGACATAAGCAGTGAATTTCTTGTTGAGAAATGAAACATTTTGAGCTGGGCGTTTCAATGCAGGCATCCTTTTCTCTCCCAAAGTACCCCAAAAGCTAGGAGGGCTAGATCTTCTAGGACTTGGAAAGCATAGGAGCAACATCTCTCCTACCAGCTCTGCTCCCAGAAACACGGACTACCTTGGTGTCCTGAAGAACACAGCCAGGAAGCGAGGCACAGACTCCTCTGCCCTTTACCCACATACCAAATTACTTCCATGGCCATTCCATCAGCCAACACCTTTCTCCTGGCCCGTGTGCCCAAGCCACTGCATTCCCAGTTCCTCTTCCCAGGGACAGCCTGAGGGGTTTTCTTTTCATTTCCACCCCCTTCCTTCCTGGCCAGAGGACACTCCTCACCCCAAAACAGGCTCCGAGACAGGTATTGCAGGGTGCCGAGGAGTGGCACTTGATTAGAGGAAAGGATGAAAAGTGAGATGAAGCCTCACTCCTTCCTGTTTCACATGCCTTGTTAGTGGGAATCTTTCCGGAATGAAGGAAAATGAGAACTTTAAGACTTTGCCATAAGAAAGAGAGAATTTAGACCAGAAAATAATTTCTCCTTGTAATTCAGCAGGTCATACACCAAATAAAATTTCTCCTTGTAATTCAGCAGGTCATACATCAAAGTAAAAAGGTGCCCAATCAAATAACAATAAAATCATTTGTGAGCCATCTGACACCCTGCCTGGAACAGGGAAAGCATGGCTTTGGTGAAGAACAGCCTGAGGAAGAGGAGGAGAGGCTGGTTCGGGAAGAGGATTAAGTGACTGATTCTCTTTTTGAGAAAGGTAGGGGAGGAGGTGGCTGAAGGCATCGTGCTGCCATTGGAGGGAGATAATGCAATGATACCTTGAAGATGAGCCATAGTATTCACCCTCATTTGCCACATCATCACCTCCCTCAGGAGATCCAAAAGGGAGCATTTTGCACGTTAGGGCTCCAGCAGGTGAGAGCTGTAAAAGGTTTCTGGGCTGTTGCTGCCCCATTACCTCCCTGCCCTGCCCCTGCGGGAGGTTTCTGCTCCTATGGCACGGGGAATCAAAGGCTGAGCCCTGCAGAGGCTGGTAGAAACCTCCCTTCCTCGCCCGTCTCAGGGAAGCCGCTGGGTTTCCCCTCGAGTGCTCCCGGTGCCGGCTGCGCGAGGGAGGGGAAGTGGAGGCAAGATAACATCTCCAACCACCCCAGCAAGATTTGCTAGAATTCACCTGCCAGACCCCTTCGTCAGAGAGAAAAAGGTCAGTCCCATCCATCGGCGCGGTTGGGTGGGGGCCTCCAGCAAACCCCAGACCTGCTGTTCCAGTGAGGGTGCATCAGAGGGATCCCACCCCTCTCCTGAGTTTGTAGCTTCCAGTTTGCTGACACTGGAAAGGCATCAGAGAAGATAGGAGGATACTTATGCAAAGACTTCTATCAATGGGGAGGCCCATCTTCAAAGCTTTGATTTTACCAGGTGCTGGCATCCCTTCTGAGAGCTGTTCTTGCTTGGGGGGATTCCATCTCAAAGTCTTCACATCACAGGAAGGGGAGTCCTGCTTTGAAGAGTCTCACCAGCAATGGGCCAAACCTCCTATTTGCATTTCATTTTTGGCTGCATGAAGCTTGCTCACTGGCACCAAACAAGCATTTTGCAATCTTTTTAAAGCAACAAGGTGCAGTGTTTGCTGACACAGCTCAACACCAGGACGTGTGCATGTGCATCCAGCTGAGAAAGTCACCAGCAGTTGAGGCAGGTGTGGGTGAATGAATTAGAGTTAGAACAAAGTAGTGGTGCATTTGGAATATGCCTATCAAGTTGCAACAAGCAAAAGTTAATGTTAAATTAAGGGATCTACTTCCAGTGTTTGCACTTGGCAGCTGGTTTGATTCCTGAAGTGAAACCATGAAGAGAATTTAAGGCTGAATTTATTGAATTGAATTGAGTTGCTTTGCTGATGGTGCTGGGAATCCATGTCGCAGTGGACTTGAGCAGAATTTCTGCTGGATGCTGCAGTGGGGCCTGCCTGGTTGGGGAACAGCATCTTGCAATATTTCACAAGTACAGAAGGCATTGCCAAAGGCCACTCAATCTTGTTTTTAACGTCTGCTTTGTCCAACTCAGAGTTTCTTAAAAGTTCTTAGAATATAGGGCAGTGCTGCCATAATCAAAGCAGCCAAGTCTCCCGGCTCAGACACTGTCTTTGACCTTTCAGTGGCTCATTTTCCCTCTGTTAGTTACTTTTCAGTGGAATTGCGGAGCTTCACCCTCTAGTGTCTGAGGAGGAGTTTGGAAGGCATTTAA
Source organism: Calidris pugnax (assembly GCF_001431845.1). Taxonomy (NCBI): domain Eukaryota; kingdom Metazoa; phylum Chordata; class Aves; order Charadriiformes; family Scolopacidae; genus Calidris; species Calidris pugnax. The sequence continues at coordinate 1,663,824 of NW_015090957.1, read as the reverse complement.
GAAATGAAGGTCATTAGACATTGCCTTTCCTGTTGCAAGCCCTTGCACGATGCGCAGAGGATTATTATGCCATTGCCCTTTGGTGTAAACAAACCTTAGAGATGTTCTTTGCAATGCTCGTAACCAGAACAAAGCCCTTTGCGCGTTGTTAAACCTCAAACATAAGAGAGGCCCAAGGAAAGCCTATTTGCCATGCATAACACAAGAAAGGTTCCTGAATAATCCAAGACAAAAGGTCTATGCTGGGAATGCACAGAGGTGGGACTGCTGATTTCCCTTGTATGAGGATCCCCAGGTTCCCCAGTTCTCTCCATTTGGCTGGTACAAGAACCTGGAGCTGCTGGTCCTCCCTGCTCTGCTCTCTGTCCGCAGAGGACTTCAAGAGGATGCCACAAATTTCATGTCAAGTTCAGAAATACCTTGTGCAGTGGGTGATCTCTCAGTGCCTGGGGACAGGGGAATAGAAGAGGAGGTTCCCAGGGAGGCAGAGCTTTACCCTGAACCCTTAACAAACAAGGAAAAGGCTTTGAACTGTGTGTGACTTGGGTTCTGCTGCAGAACAGACTTTTTTGGTTGGGCTGAGCTTGAAGCCAAGGTCGTGGTTCAGGTCACCATACCCGTTTAGGGGGCAAGAGCCAACCCAGGTTCCCATGGAGCAGCTGGGAGGCCAACGCCAGAACATGGATGTTGTGCCAGCAGGATTTTAGGAACTCTCTAGCCCTGTTGGGCAGTCCTGTGTCTGCCTCGTGGCCCCCTTTATGGAGGAAGACACGGTAAGCAGTAAAGAGATGGTGTTTGCCTTGCTTCCCATTTTTCAACCATCCCCTTTGAAGCTCCAGGCGTGCTGCAGGGGTCCGTGGTGGTAGGTTGGCGGTGGGTTGGGACAGGGCTGGCAGGTGGTGTGTGCTGCCTCCCCGTCACACGCGTGGCCATCAAAGCCCCGCACACAAAGGCCCGGCGCTCGGCTGCGGTTTCACCCGGCGGGGCTGAAAGGGCAGGTCTCCTGCTTCTTTGTTTAAATGCTGGCCCATTTGTTGACTTGGAGGCACCCACTTCTTAGTGGCGGCAGCAGCAGCGAAATCATATATCACTCTAATGAGCGTCCCTTCAATAACCATTGCCCTGATTTTTGATACCTGGAGAGAAGATGCACCAGCTAGGGAAGAATTTATCAAAAACACGCCACTGACTAGACATCAGAGGGAACCTCAAAGGGACAGTGAACTAGAACAAAGAACAAAAACATTTACAGAAGTGCTACGCCGAAAAAAAGGGAAAGGAAAAAACTGTACTAACAACAGTAACAAGGTCAGCTATAAAACCAGAATTAAAAGGCACTGCTGGGGAAAAGACGACGACTCAAAAAAGCACCAAGAACTAAGAACACAGCTTGCCAATCAGATCTATACAGATTCCCCTTGATATCTTCCCACTAACAGGCTTTCCTGCAGGACAAGTAAAAAGTTTAAGCGACTGGCTCTGGGAAGGTGGGCTGAAGCGGGAGAAGAGCATTCACAGCTTTTAACACAGATCTTCAGGTTCGGCATCAATGGGATCGCTCAAAGGCGCGGGGCCCCGGCGAGCAGAGCCGAGCCGCAGCCGGCAGCGCGAGCAGCCCCCAGCAAGGCACGGCAACAAACCCCATTTAGGCCTGTTTTGTCATTTTTTTTAGGTATTAATAGAGGTCGGCACCTGGACGGACTCACTGGTGCCCTGGGCACGGGCTACTTTTGCCACTCGTGTCACTCGCAGCCGGCGGGAGGCACCAGTTTAAATCAGCACAAATAAAAGCCCAACCCTGAGCTTCACCAAAGTGGTGCTAAAATTAGGAAAGGTTGAAGTCTTCCCATTTCCCACAGAAATGGGAGCTCTCTATTCCACCACAGAAGAAAAATTTATTTTTTGTTGAAAATTTCAACCAGTTTGTGGGAATACGAAATTTTTCAGCGTTCCACCAAAATACCAAAGGGCTTTTCTACACAGAAAGGTCATTGCATCACAGCTCTCTTTGCCTCCTGTGCATACGCCTTTGTTCCACCTTCTTGCATCCATCCAAAGGGAAAGCATTTTCCTCCCTCCCAGCCTTGGTGGCGATATCCTTGCAAGAGAGAAGCTCTGTTTCCCTATGGTTGCCAAAACCAACTATGCCCCATATCAAAAACTAGTGGAAGACAATCAGCTTGAGACCCTCATATTGAATTTTCCTGTTCCCTCATTGCTGTGGGAGGCAAAGGTGATTCATAGCAAATATTGGTATCAAATTGTAAATATTCTGGGCACAGACAACAGAGAAACCTTCAGAGTCAAGGCAGCTTCACAGCTTGGACCTGTACTGCAGGCTTCTAATTTCTGCCTACAGAAATTTAAAGAAAACTGGCTGAGCTTCCCCCAGAAGCAACAGCTCCTCCATTTTTCAAGCCCTGATGTGACCCCATCACATCTGGGCAGGACATCACATGTGGGGTGGAGCTGGGCTTAAACTTAGGTGTGTAGCTGGAGGTTCTAGGTGCCGTGGGGCACCTCGGTGACCTCCACATGCTCCATCAGAAGGCACAAGCCTCCCATAGGCCAGTGTTGAACCTGCCAGCCTGCACAGATCTCCTGAGGAGTCCAAAGTGGCATGAGATGCCTACATTCGGGTCACTGAACTGCTCCTGAGAAATCACGGGTGATACGCACGCTGCCTCTGTGAGGGAGATGGTTACCCCAGCTCATCGGAGGAGACAGAAGGTGCCTCTGGAGGAGGGTCAGAGCAGGACCCATCCTCTGCTGCTCCGAGATGCTCCGAGAGGAGACCCTGTCACACCAGGAGCAACACAGGGAGCTCTGAACGCCGAGACCAAACATTAGGCAGCCTGAATACTCTAATCAAATACCTCCCACCAATAACTCTCTAAAATCAGGACAATTTCTATGAGCTAATATCTCAGGGCTGGGTACTAATATTTCATTTTTAAAGCAGGTCCTGCTTGCTTTTTTCCCGGCCCTTCCCTGCGAAGCTGTGCTTGTTAGCGAAAGTGAAGAGACTTTTGATTTCTAGAGCCAATGTTAGAATGAGCATTTCCCCGTGAGAGCACCTGGTTCTCGTGTTTAATGAGTAAACACAAGGAAACAGAGGCTTGAAGAATGATTGTTCCCAACATCATTACTTCTGAACCCGACATTAAAGGGAAGCAAAAGACAACAGCACAGCAGTTCTTTGTTTTTCCACCACTCTTCCTAAAAAATATCTTTAATGAGACGCATTTGAAGTCTAACGTGGGGCCGTTCTCCTAGATTATAATTGATAAATCTTCCAAAGTGGTATGGGGAAAGGATTGTGTAATAATTACTTGTTTCTTTTGAGGAAATAAATAAAATATGAAAAATGTAATTACTAACCAGCAAAATGCAGCGAGCGGGTTTCCCGCCGCTCCGCCGACCAGAGTGTGCGGAGTCGGGATTTCAGAAGTCTCTCCCCGAGTGCAGCATGACACGCAGTGATGTTGCTGCTGCTCGTGTTTGTTTTCCAAGTGCCAACTTTTCCAGTCGGAGTCACTGGTTCGTTTGAAGTCCTCGCACTTACTCCTGTGCCACAATTAATTTTTCCTTAAAAAGGAACAAATTGCTCTTCTTGTCGGATGGGCGGTGCGGGAGCTGATTGCCTGCAGATCGGCAGGGAGGGCTTCTCCCGGCAGCCGGGGAGGAGGAGGGGGCCGGCACGTCTGGGCTCCCCGGGCAGGTGGGGGTGATGGGGACCTGCCCCCCCGGCATGGTGGGAGGTGTGATATTCACTGTGCGTGTTCAGTGAACCTATGGTTTTCCCTTGCTCCACTCCCATGGGCAGTTACTCCCAAATTTTCCATCAAAACCATGCTGCGGTTTCTCCTAACGCCACCTCCAGCACAGCTCGGCCAGGGCAGTGCCCCATGCCCTTTGGTGCTGTGGGTTTACAGCACCTTATCCTGCCCTGGGAGGAACCCCCCTTAGCCAGACGCACCCCCAAAACCCATTACAGCAGCTGCCAGAAAACGGTTATCGGGTCCATCACATTTGTGCCTCTCCAGGACACAGTGCAGACCTGCTGCCCTCGGAGCTGGCAGGGCCACCACCTCCTCTCCTTTCTCTCCAGTGTATCTCTCGCTCCGGCTGTTTTACAGAGAGGAAAAACTTACTGCACAGGTGGCTGAAGACACCTGGACTGAGAAACTTGCCCTTTCTGATGGGACACAGAGCTTTTTCCTAAACTTTCAGCAACTGGTTCCACAGAGCAACCTTGTCCCTGGGCTGGGCTTTATCTGGTATCTACTGGGAATGAACCTCTTCTCCCCAGTGTAACACGGGAAGTTCATGCTCCACCTCAGTCATTAATTGTTCAGAAATTCTCAGCCTAATCCACCAATAAAACTTTTTTAAGCCCCAAACTAGTTCAGGTTCCTGATTCTCAGATAAAGCTGTCAAACACATATTCAAAATATATATATTCATGCCTTCTAGACCTTTTCCTTTTCTCGCCTTTTTTAACCATTGCTTTGAACAACAGCATGCAAATTTAATGGATTTAGAAGACTTCAAGCCAATTCTTCCCTTCCTAATTTTGTAAAATGTTATCATAAATGTTTTATGGTGTTTAAAAAAAAATAAATCTTTCCTTAAAGTAACAATTTAAATTTTTCATGCACAACGAAGACCTTTATCTTATTCACAGCTGTCATTTTCTGTTTAGCATCACAACACAACACTAATAAAAAAATGCAATTGGATTGCCTCAAGCAGTTTTGCCGATATTAATGTATGGTGCAGCTTTGTTCATGTTATTCCTTTCTATAAGCGTCCTTAGATCTTTGTTCTCTGAGAACATCATTTGTTGGTTTTTAGAGAGGGCAGGTTACCTACAGACTGTGCCTTCCCTATGAAAAAAGAGTGACTTTTTGATTCAGATACTGCGTGGTAAAATTCCAGCAAAGACAATGATTAGCAAGTTATAGTAGTTTTCTGAATTATAATCATTCAGTTTGGTCCTGGCGTGGTAAACTCCAGCCTGATTAATACCTGAGAGCAATTTGCAGCAAAGGGGTATGAAATATTTCACTATCAAACCCAAGACAGCCAGCAGTGCCACCCCTGACACGCTGTTGGCAAAGCAGCATTTCTTGGTGGAGGTTCCTCCTCATCCATTGATCAAGAAGAGTGATTGTCTACAAATTAAGTTGAAAACCCCTGAAAACTCTTCGTCTCAACCTAAGCTGCAGAGGAACTAATCCCAGAGCAACCCAGATGTGGGGCAGGACGCGCAGCCCCAGCACAGGGCGAGTTGAGTGCCTGGGAAGGGGCTCAGCGATGGCAAATCCCCGGGACAGAGGCTGTTCCTGCGGTGCTGGAGAGGAGAAATGGATCTGTTGGGACTCCCCATTGAACAGATTTGCAGCTTTCCAGGCTCTGGGCTCGAAGGCGCATCCCTTTCAAGTTCCCAGGCAGCAGATTTTCTCCCCATCTTTTGCTTTTGAGAATTCTAGGAGCATCTTCCATTAAATACAAAGATGTTTAGCCTTTTAACCCTCTAAAGGCGATACCACAGACTCTAGTGATCTATTGTCAGTTAAATTCACCCTCTACACGCTCTACTACAGCCTCTCTCTTGTATTTTCTTCCCTGCTGCGTGCACTTATCCCTGCATTGAAAATATGCTTTTAGACTAATACACACTATTGGTTATTTTTAGGTATCAAAGACATTTTTCTCAAGATCTTTCTTCATTAATTCACTAATTCACTTTTTTGTCTTGATCCCATTTGCCCCATGTTCTTTATTGTCTCTTAACCCTGATGCTCAAAAGGTGTCAGCACAGATTAACAGGGAGTCTGATAGCTTCTGGAGAGCAGCATTTCATGTTCTCCTGCATCCTTTTAATCAGGTTTAAACTCTTGTGGCCTTCTGCTTAAATTCAGTTTGAAAATAGCCAGCAATCCTCAAATGAAAGACCAAGTAAAACAAATCAGCATCCTTTTTTTTCTGTTTTGACATACATTCCAAATACACTGCTATGCAATAGGAAGCAGAAAAGAAAAAACATTTTAACGGAAAAATGGTGCCCCTTTTATTATTTCCATAAATAATTTCACTGGAGTTGGCAATAAGAAGGGAAGGATCATAACGACATGGCGCAGGCAACCTTCCTGTCTCTTCTGCATGGCAAAGCAAAGCACTGAGAGCAAGAGATAATGCTGCACAAGATGGGCTGTAGACCTCAGCCATGGGCATCTCTGGAAATCCACAGTAATAGATCCCAAACCTCACACTCAAATGTTTCTCTGCTCTGGGTTTTTCAGTATTCAATCCTAGCTGTGCCTCTGAATTTGCAGCTTGAGTCCATCTCAAATCACAACCCAGTCCTAAATAATACATTATTGTAAAAACTGTAACTCTATCCCCTATAGACTGCCTGCCCCAGTAATAGCTTCTTATTCCCAATTGCTTTTCCCATGCCAGAATGAGCAAAGGCTGAGCTGGCAGTTAAAGCAAGGGATTGTGAGCTGGGGGTATGGGGTCTAATCCTAGCTCAGATCCTCATATATTTTGGGAAAACACTTTTCTGACCTGAAAAATAAGGTGGCACTTCTTTATGCTGAGACTTAGTTCACGAAAGTTGGCAAATGGCTTTGAAGTCCCTCACTGAAAAGTACTGTAAAAGGTCAGAGTATAATTATAAAATAGCTAATAACCTCTTCTTATTTTCTATTGCTGGGCCTAGCTTATGAAAATAAATCAGTCTAAAACCTTGGGAATCTCAGGAGACTCATGAAAAACCTGACTGGCACAGGCCTTTCCTGTAGGGATGTCCCAGTGATTGATTTGGGTGGGAGCAGCCCTGAAATTGTTATTTCCTTCGGGAGTTTCAGGCTGTTTCTCAAGTCAGAGAGACTAAAGAGGCTGAAACTGACGCAAAGTCGCTTTGCCTTCAGGAAACGGCAGAGCTTTATGGCCCAGGGAAGAAAGGACAAACACAAAGGGTGCTTCTGCCATCATTTCATGGTTTGAGCGATGCCTTGGCCTTCAGACACCTGCAGGCACAGTGATGGAACCGACCACAGGACCCAAAACGCGTCCGTGCAGGTGGCACACGGAGCTGCTGGGGCCACAGAGATGCTGCGGGGACAACGTGTCCTCCAAAAGCACCAGTAGAGGTCTGGAGACATGGAGACCAGAAGGCTTACCTGCTGCTGGAGCCTGAGGGTGAGTACTTTGGGAAGACCACGCTGACGTGGGGTGATGAAGCAGAGGATTGCTGCAGCCCTGTCACCCTCCACCGAGCCGTCGTTCTCGAGCACCCGCATTGTGTTTTCTGTTGGTATCCAAAAAACAGAAGAAAAAGTCAGTTTATGCTAAGCAGAAAATCCTTGTCACCCCACCTCTGCCAATCACCGGATAAAAGGAGTCATTATTTTAAGACCCCTGCAGATGTCTGTCTGTCTTTTGTAATGAACTCATGAGCAACAGCGATCGTCGTGGCACTGTTAATTGGAGCACCCACCGTGCCGCCTTCTGAAAGGCAGTTGTTTGTGTCACACAAGTGTTTTTTCTTCCAGCAGGTTTGGTTTACAGACAGACATGCACGTCTGCACATATTTGGATCCAGGTGGCTCCAGAAAGCCAGGCCAGGCTCCTCTGGGAGATTTCTCAGCGCAACGGCTTCCAGAAACCTGCTCTGTGTCTCCTCCCGGGGCTCCGGGGAGGAGGCTGGGGTTGACAGGGTGTCCCATTAGCTTTATGGAAACCAGTGCTACTGGCCACCCAGGCACTTTAGCTTCTGACCAGCTTCCACCTGCAGCAATAAGCTCAATCGGGTAATTAATACCAGCCTTTACTACCTGCACTACTAGAACTGCTATGGAGAAGACGGTTTTGTTATTTTTTAAAGAGCTTTCATGTGGTTACTGGGGCTTATGAAGAAAAATAAATCCTCACCCCCCCTGATAGCCGTCTGTAGAACTTGCTTTGTATTTTCCTCCTCCCCCTACCCCCTTCCATGACTTTCGGGCTTTCAAGTCATGTAACGTTTCGACATGGCACTGGGAGAACAGGGAAAGAACAGAATCATCACACAGACGTTTGAAAACCCAACAAAACACTCCAGCAGCAGGGCTGGGTTAGTTAGCGGCTTTGTTTGGTTTAATTTCATCTTGAAATTTATTTACCGGAGAAAACTCGGCTTTAAGATGCCGCATCTGGTTTTCCAGTGAAGATGTTCCAGCATTAAGGTTTTTAATTATTATTTTTTTCCAGGGGGCAAGGGAAAGAAAAAAGCCCAAACCTGTGGTTCTCCAAAGGGAGCTCAACACGGCGTCTGACCCAAGTTATGTGCCCAGTCAGTGGCTGAGCCCGAATTACAAAGAGCAACACGTGTGTCCACCCCACTGCCATCCCCATTTTGCCTCTTCGTCCTTTGGTCTCAACAACCGGGCCACCCCATGCTCTGCTTGGGCTGCAACAAGGCCAGAATCCAAGTGTTTCATTTCCGTTTAAGCCACTTGGTCCCGTGTTCCCCGTCAGCCCCCTTGAGGCCCCCAGATGTGTCTATTTAATAGATAACTGATAGCTCAGGGGCCTGGGTGACCTTCAAGGACCAAAGCTGGACTCAAGACTGCCTACACAGAAGATCAGGTCTGGTCCAGCACCCTGGAACTTTGAACTTCAGCTTAAAGCAACTTTCCCTACAGAAATGCTCAGCCAAATGCAGAAATTGTGGGGGTGCTTCAGCCCAAGCCATGCAGACACCCAATAAATTACCACCACATCAGCTCCATCCTCTAGTTTGACGGATACATTCCACTGTGGGAATGAGCAGCTCTTTGCTGCGGTGTGTGGTTAGGGAGCAACGCTGTCTCCTGGGATGAAGTTCAGAGCTGGGAAAAGGGTGCTGGGGAGAAAGGTTTTGCCTCATGGGTTTAAAGTGAAAATCTCAGACAGATCCAGCTCAAAGCCTGCAGAGGACTTGTCACATGTGGTCTGTGCACTCCTGCACTGGGACCAGAAAATTCTGAGCCTCCTCACAGATGGGGAACATCAGCCCTCAGGTGCCAAATGAGACACCAAGTTTGAGTCATTAATAGTGGGATCCCACAGGCAGGCAGTGATGTTTACTAAAAGCTGAGGTAGGGGTAACCTGTGCTGTGATTTGCTATGAAATTCTTGCAACGATTTTTGTACTTTGCCCAGTAACTTGTTGATTGTCTCGAATCCAACTTTGAGAACTATTCAGTCATTATTTAAAGGCTTTAAGTGATAGAAAATCTACGATACTTCTGAAAAGGTTGTTGTGATGATTAATTATGCTCCGTACAAAAGCTTCAAGACTTATTTCTACTTTGACCTTTGGTAGCTCCAGCTTACTGGATCTTGCTATTCTTTTGTCTGCCAGTTTAAAGGACCCTCCAACTAGAATTGATTACTACAAATAAAAGGACCTTCTGCCATCTTTGCTACTTCAAAATGAGAGCAAGGTGACTTCTCAGCAGTGTAATCAAGGGGAGCCAGATGTGACTAGTTGCCATCTTGCAAAAGGAGCACAGCTGGATCCAAACACACACACACCTGTCGGTGCAGCGCAGCTTTTGCAGCCTATGGAGGGGCACGAGAACCATGAACAGAGGAAAGGGGAGCTGCGTTTAGCCACCACCTTTGGTTTTACCATGTCTGAATGTCATGCAGGTTTGTCATGTTCCCGGTGATTTATCCCCCTCCAGCTTTCAAGACAGGAGCAGTGTTTCCGAGAGCAGCCCAGGAGCACAGCGAGCAGGGCAGCCCCTCTCCGGGCCTGGGGAGGGATGGCAGGAGTTCAGGAGGAGTGAGGAAATCAGTGCCACGACTCTGAACTGATCAGACAGCCACAAATTACAACTCAAGAAGGGATGTCTGGACCTGAGCACACAAGGGGTTTTGTTTGGGCTTTATTTTTTTTCCCCTTGTTGTTGTTTTGGACTTTTTATGAGCTAGCACAAAGTTGCATCCTTTCTGAAACCAAGCTTAGGGGTCAAGGGACATGATGAAAGCTGGAAGTCAAGGCTGACAGTGCCTTTTCCTGGTGTTTTAGGGACAGAAATAAATGTGTAGAGTCTATACAGGGAATAGGGGAATTATTTTAGCCCTGCACATCCCAAGGAAGAAGAAGAATCAGACCATGCTGCCTTCCCCCTTACCATCAAGGGAAAGTACTGTTAACACCAGGCAGGATGCTGAAGTTGAGACCTTGGTGGGAAGGAACACATCACTCAAAAGAAGCAGTGAGAAAGGCTCTATTTTCAATTCTCCTGAATAAAGCATTTATTTTGAAATAAAATTTTGTTATTTCCTGAGGGTCACGTTAAGATCAAACGCATTAAATGTCTGTCAGCCAAATCTGTCCTTACTTTGAGAGAACATTCAGACGTACATTCTTCTGAAGTGTTTAGACAGATACGTGAGACATCAGATTTCCCAAATGTCTGCCCTTATCTAACCTAAATCCCATTTATTTCAGTGGAACCGAAGAACCTTTCTGTAAATACTGCAAGGCATCTTCCGATTGTTTAGGCGCAAAAATACTTCTAAAACTGTGTGTCTGCAGTAGGATCCATCTTGCCACATGCAAGTCAGGTGTATGGTCTTAGCCTGTCACGCAGGCAACTCCTATTGACAGTGGAGAGAGTGGACACCACCACAGGGCATCTCCTCAAACCTCCCTTGGCCATCAGTCCATGGACCAAAGTGCTTTGTGCAAGGTGCTTTGGGTTGGCGCGTTGCAGGAATGCTCAGAGTTTACCAGCAGGCAAGCTCTCCAGTAACGAGGCTTGAAGTTTAAACCCTTGAACCTTACCCAAAAGCAAATTTCAGATCAAGTATTTTAAGTATTTTGTTAGTCAATCATCTAAGTCATTCAAGAGGAAAGAGAAACGATGCCATATGACAGAGCTAATTTGCCAACATTGATGGAACGATGAGGTTTAACTCTTTCAGAATAACCAGAGAGAAGAAATAAGATACAGAGACATGTGCAAATAGTTTGGGATAATAAATAGAGGTGGTATCCTCTATAACTGTCCATCTGGAGCTACATTGCCTCTGCTGAGTCATTCTGGTAAACTCTCTGCTTCAAGGAAAAAGTTCAGCTTCTTTTCTTTAGACATCAGCACTGAAAACATCAGCTGCAGCCTCAGAGCAACCAGTTTGACTGGGAAGTGAAAGCAGTGGGGAATTGCGGCTCACTCTGAAGCAATGGGGCAGCAGAGGATCACCTCAAGGAACATGCCAGCAAGTTAGCAACACTCCCCAGAAAAGGCCACTCTGACAACACAACATCATCCATCACGCCCTCCTGAGGACAGCTTTATAGCCGTTAGGAACCAGACTGGTAATTACAACACAGAAATATAGCACGCAGGGTATTTGCAGACCAAATGGCACGGGGAGCCAGCAGCCTGCGGGCAGGCGTTTGCATTTCCATCCTTGACACGAGCAGGGGCTGGTTCTGCTCTGGTGCTGGCCCAGAGCTGTTCAGCTGAAGTCAACACAGCTACGCTTACTACAAGAGCAAAATAAAGCCTGCACACTAAACACACCAAAGGCACTTCCCTGTGACTTGCTGTGACATATGGAAACAGATCCCTGACACCTGGCTGGGAGCAAAGCATCCCACCGTGCTGGGGACAGCATGGTGGGACGGGATCTGGGGGCACCTCTCCTTCACCTTGCAATGCTAAGGATGCACCAGGCCAGGAAAAACAAATGGAAATTCTCTGCTTTTAGCTCTGCTGCTGGCCACGCTTTTTCACATCCAATGCACTGCTCTGAGCAGTGGCTTTAAATCCAGCCCTGGACCCAGGAGGCTGTATTGGGGTCTCCCTCCCTGTGCAGGGACCAAAAGAGTCTGGGAAAGCCAATGCCTGTGACAGAACTTACATCTTGAATTGGAAGATCCCCATTAATTACAACTTTATAGGGAGGTTGCCAGTGGCAAAGAATTCCACAGATGCGAGGGCTGTATCTTTCTCCATCCCTTCCTTTCACGCTTCAAAGACAGGCCAAATGATCTGGTAGCATACGAGGCTATCAGCTCCCAATTATTCCCAAAACCCTTGGCTCTTTCTGCCTAAAGGGTCAGAGTTAAATTCTCCCTGGAAAGGTAACAGAGCATGGATCCCGACATGAAAACAGCCAAGAACGCAGGATGTTTGCAATCTGTGAGAAGGGCCTGAGACTCTGCATGTCAATATTTAGAAGTCTGTCCAAAATCACGAGTTCTAAACTTAGCTCCAAACACAGCACATACAGATCTGAATCTGTTTTGTCTCTGGCAAAATACATGTCCTGCAAATTTTATTATTTATCCATCTCATTTGTTTTCCTTGGTCATCCTAGACACAGGATGGGAATTATTTTCAGACAAGATTCTGGGTAGCCGTAATTAGTCTTTTATCATTACAGGAAAAGAGTGTTCTGCCAATGTAAGACTTGGAAGGATGACGTGGAGGCTTCCCAAGGCACCCGTGGCATTCAACACGGCGGGAGCCAACGAAAGCAGCAGCTCCCCAGCACGAAAGGATGAAAACTGCAGTACCTGCCCAGCTCAGCCCCTGCAGGGATTCCTGCAGTGAGACAGGCTTTGCAGAGCCCACCAGCTCCCAGGTCAGGTCCTTCACATCCCTGCACACCACGGCTGTGGACAGAGGGATGGTACAGTCCACACAGGATAGTCTGCTTCTCTAACATGCATTTCTCCCAGTAACTGTCACGTTCTCTTTGGTTGTCATCAGGACTTCTAAGTGTCTATAGCATTAACGGCAGCTTCAGTATTCATGACTTGCCTATTTTGGCAAGATCATGGCCTATCCCATGGGCTTGATCACTGCAAGGATCTGCTCAACACACTGATGGCTGCCAGGGTGGTTGGGAAGCACGGTAAACCTTGTCAAACACCAGCTAAGACATCACTTCTATTCCCAGTTCTCTTTTGATTTTTCCAGTACCAGAATCAAGAGCCCTTTGACTCCTCAGAGCAAAGTATAACCTCAGCAAAGCTCCACAAATCTTCCCAAAGAAGGGCAGGGCTGCTTGAAGGGCTTTTGGAGAAGGGGAAAGGACTGGCACGAAGTGTTGGTGGCAGCTTGCCCAGGTCCATCAGGAGGAGCCCCAGGCTGGGCAGATGCACGGCTCAGGGGCGTGCTGGAATTACAGCAGCGACTGCACCAGGCAGAACAAAACCTAAAGCAGATGAAGAAAAGTAATCTGGGCTCCGGCTGGCCAAGAAAACAAACGGAGATCCCAGGACACAGCCTTAATGCAGGCACTAAAGAAAAGCCCACGCTGTCTGGAAGCCTGGCACAGCACGAAGAGGCCAAGAGCACACGCAGCATCTCCCTCTTCCCAAACCTGGCACCAGCACCCAGGGGCTCCCCAGCCGCTGGCGCTCGCCCCGCTCCCAACAGGGACGCCTGGCAACTTCTCTTTTCCCAGGCCTTTGGTACAAGTGGAGCAACCGCTTCGTTTTATTTTATTTTTCCCATGATATCACTAGTTAATTGTAACCAGCAAAATTCCTCTCGCTGTGCCTCTGAGGGCCGGAGCCGGCCCAGGGACCCGAGCACACTCATCTCTCTTGGCTCCACGTTAGCCAACGAGCCTTCCAAACTATTTGCATTTCAAAACTTCTGCGCTCAGGCAAATTGCTTTTTTCTAGCAATGAGATCAGTTGACAGACACCCTGGGTGAGGGGGGAAAGAGGTTTTGGCATGGCCACAAGGAAAAGCCAGAAAGCTGTGTTCAGTGAGCTCGAAACCACCCAAACCCAGGCTGAGGATGGACAGATAAAAGTGCCAACATACATGGTGGGCGCAGGCCTGCATACCACTTATAAAGCTAATGAGATCTACTCAATAGTTACACTTCTGGCATGAAAAAAGTGCTATTTTGAAGACTTGGATTACATCTCCATCAACCTGGGGTCAGACCAAGAGGTCCTGGTTAAAGTGGATGCCCATCCCCTTGGACTGCAGGGAGAGCTCACCCAACCCATGCTTTTGTCCCCTGTGCAAGGGGGAACGGCTGCAACCGACGGCAGGAGGTTATTGGATTAATATTTGCCATTCCTTTGAGATCCTCAGATCACAAGTACCACTAGAGGAGGGCAAAGCATTATATTAGCAAGAGCCAGTTGTTTTCCTCCTCTCTGGAGGCCTCTCGCAGGTGATGTGCAAACACTGCACCACACTCGGCTGCTCCTGCAGATCCGAATTTTTCTTTCTTTTGCATTTACCCAAAGTGAGAACTGGAAGGCAGCAATGCCAAGCGCCTGCATTCAGAGGCATCACTTTCTTGCTAAGCAGAGGCAGCCTAGGTCTGCCCCGTATCTCCTCCCTGCTCGCTTATCAGTGAGCTGAACCTGCTTTAATATAGGCACAAGAAAGGGAAGAGGCTTGAGCTGGAACATGGGCTCAGTCCAACGCTTAGATCCTGAGAATGGAAAACTCACAGTCCCTGAAGAGGAGAGAGGCCGGATTGTGGTTTCTAGAGGGAGAAACTTAATACAAGCTTGTAGAGTAAATAAACTGCAATCTCATCCCTACGTCTAGCGTGTGAGAATCTGCAGTCCCGGGCAGCGAGAAAGAAATCCTGCCTTTAATGGGTGCTGGAGCGAGGAGCAAAGCAAAACCAGATGCAAGGCCAGGGTTAGCCCAGTCACTGGTGGGTGGGCACAGCCCCTGGCCCCCAGCCCCTTCACTGCTCCTCCGCTCACGGCTGGGGCACGCTGTGAGCCACGGGCACACTGGTGGGACGGGGACAGGGATGAGGACAGGGATGGGGACAGGGACACTGCCTCCTGCATCGTCCCCCCCAGCAGGACCTGGCCCTGGTGCTCGCGGTGGGAGGGGTGGGAGGCATCTCCGAGGGGCAGGGACAGGAAATTTCCCTAAATCCTCTTTAATCCCTAAGGACACTCATGTGTCACAGAGCAAGAATCAACCCGCAGAGCATCATTGTTAGCTTAAAAAATACCCACCACAAACTTCCCCTGCTATAAAAAACTGAGCCGAAACCATCCCAGAAGACCAGTGACTTAAGTCGGTGGCCAGCTCTGTAAAGTGCTGGTCCTGGGTTTTAATTTCCTGAAGCGCCTCATTTGTCTCCCTCGCAAAAGGGAGCCAGAAAAATCCTCTTTCTCTCTTTCTTTCTCCCCTTCTCACAGTTGCTCTTTGAGTAAGGCCGTACCTAACAATTATTCAGGGAAACATTATGTTGACATTACTGTTTAGAAAATAAAAAAGGGTTTTTAAAGCTAGAGAGTAACATCATGACCATACAGCACTAGTGAATGATTAAAAATTTAGATGACTGCCTTTGAAACAATAAAAAGCTTTCGAAGCTTCTTAATGAGCAGCTATCAGAAATAAAGCATTTAAAACTTCAGAAAGTGCCTCTGTGGAAATTTCATTGTCTTTGATGCTGTAAAATAACTGCAGGGTGGATTCATTTCAAGTTCTTTTTAGCATACTGGTCGTTTAGAAATATTGGGAGATATCTTTCTTAGCAATATGTGGGGAAAACAATGTCTTGGTCGCTTTCATTTATCTGCAATTTGACAGGAGTGCAGTTTATTAACTTGAAAAGAGACAGATACATTATCTGAAACACAGAGAGTATAGTGGGTATTGCCTCCTTTTTATACCAGTGGGAGTCCATGACACTTTGAACTTGCTCACCATTAAACGCCTTCCTGAGTTGTTGAAGAGGCCTTTAAAAAGGGAGCCTGTGCATTTATGATGTAAATTCGTTATTTTGACAGTCTTTGAAATCTGTCATATTCACGTCCAATTTAATGCACCGCAAAAATTCTTTTCTTTTAAAATACTTTTCTTTTAAGATTTCAAAGCCATTTTCATGTAGAAAACTATTGTTATACCTAATATATCCTGAAAGTGTTTTAGCAAAGGAACTTATATGATTCTGTTTTAAGTCATGTCAGGTTTTAAAACATGTCATTTCTTCAAATAAGCTTTGACCACGCTATCTTTTTTTCATTAGTTAAAGTGCACTTGATTTCCATGGATACAATTAGTCAGAATATATCCTATAGTATCATCACCGGATCAAATGGGGTTCTTTCAGGCTGGATTCGGCAGAGCAATTGCCCACATATCTGAGATCAATACGGAGCAGCTCACGGGTAGGCAGAGGCAGAGAAACGAGGGCTGGTTGGGAAGGCTGAGGGCTGTACTGCAGCACAGCACATTTAACGAGGACCTGGGCCGGGGGGAAAATTAAACCGCTCCTTATAAAATGGTGAGCGCTGAGTATTTACTGTGAACGTGGAGTGGGGCGAGGAGGAGCGGGACGGGAGGGGGCTGCGCAGCGCCTGATGAAATCCAAGTTCAGTTTAATTCTGGTCGAATCCGAGCCTCACACATTTCAACTCAATCTTCAATCCAAACAAACCTCCTTAGACTCGCTAATCCTTATTACACAGTGGATTTTAGCTGTACCTGCACTTCTTTATCAGTTTGCAAGATATTTTCAGCCGGTACAGAGGTCTTCATGCAGCTCTGCTTCAAAGCCACGTACAGAGGAGGTTCTGTACAGAGTTTCAGAGAGTGTTTACAGATGCCTTATCACTTTGGGAGAGGAGGTTGGTGGGCAGGGGGAACATATTTCTCCAAAGAAGCACAGAATCTTCCTAATCTAGGGTAACGATCAAATAAGAATTTCAAAGATCTCCTGCTACAAAGGAAGGCATTAAGCTCACTCGTTGCCTGCCCAGACTCCGGGGCTGTTTTGGAATACATGGAAATATGTCTGTTATATGGGGGAACCTTCCACTGATGGTTTAAGCACCATTTCACATGTCCCCAGTGGCTGGGTTTAAAACGCAGTGTACCATGAGTGAGATAAACCAGGAGAATCGTTACTTCAGTGGCATTTAACCCTATAATTGGGTGGTTTTTTCCAGCACTGATTTTATAAGGTCACCCTGTTATTTCCTTTGCTGGCTGGCTTGTGATGGTGCTCTCACATATTATTACTCTCTTCCATCACAAGGAACGATATTTCAGGACTCAAAGGGCGAAAGATTTGTAAGGACTGTCCTTTCCCACACTGTGATTGTCTGAAAGCTTCAAATAGTCAAAGGCTGAGTGTAAAGGTGTTTTAGATCGTGTCTCTGGGGCAGAAACCCCACCTGGTCTAGGGGTGGGAAAGAACTGTGAGGATCTGATCATTTTATAGTTAGATCGCCTTGTCCCTCTGCAAAGGTAGGATATACTTTTCTGATAGAGCTTGTATCAGATATTAAGCCAATACTACGCTTGATCTCATTAAAAGGCCATTAAATCTCACAACTTGAAAAAGGCAGCTTGATCCTTGAAGCCGGGAATCCTGCGGCGCTTGCTGCCTGCTAACCCGATGGCCTGGCTGTGCTCCTTCACAGAATTCATTTCTGCTATCATTTCCCCGAGTTTTGGGTTTTGTTGGCATGAGCAAAACCTCGGGCTGCATGAGAAAATACTTTGAAATGGTGCCTAATTGACTTGGGTCTTGTTCAGAATATAGTACGCCACATAAACCACCATAACATCAATCAGAGGGAGAAAGGATGTCCCCATGTTTGGCTTCAACTACAGGGTATTTCCTTTGCCGAAAGCATTTTAATCACACTTAAGTATAGGTTTGCCGTGGCAAAAAAGACCGACCCATTCCAGTCGCTGATTTTTCCCACAGAAGGAGACTTCTCCAGGGCAGCCCGTCCAGGGGAACGGCCCAGGGGTCGTTGCACCAACTGCCTTGACTTCACCAGCCTTATCGTATCTCCCCTCCATTTCTGCTCTGCACTCCCACAGCAAAAGGCATGTTCCTGTGCTCTGTGAGACTCCTATTTCCATCCAAGTTTGATAGTATTAAACTTTGTCTCTGGGATCTGCACTCCTCCCCCCAGCTTCTTCCTGGGTTTTATGCCCTGTCCCTTTGCCTCCCCCTCTCCAATTAGTGCTAGTTAGCTCTGATAGTGCCTCCCTGGTAGAGAAGAAACAGGAGCCAGTTGTTATGAATATAAAAAAAAGTTATTTCAAGGAGACTGCTGAAGAGAGACAAACCCCACGGTTCTCCTGGGCATTGCCTACCCCACACAACCAAGCCCGTCTGCACCCAAAATTCTGGTGTCTTCGTGGCTCAACACTCTCAGAGACAAACTAATCACTTGTTTAATGACCATTTTTGTCAATTACAACTGTTGGTTTTAATGTCTCAATTTTTGGCCATGCAAATGTCAGACACCTGACATTTTCAGTAGGTTTTGAGTAACCTCTGTGAAAACCAGGCCCCCAAATCTAAGCAATCAAAATCACATTTGGAAACCCACGCCAAGAGCTGCTGTTATAAACTGACCAAGGGCCTGATCCTTGCCATTATATCAAGAACTCGGTGACAAAACCACCTGGTTTTCGGCTGATTCTAGAAGAAGTGAAGCTGCAGACTATGTTATTAGCTTACATGACCATGGTTGGAATTACTAAGAAATCAAAGTCATGCCTGGGCATGCAGAGAGCAATCGCTAATAGCCGTCTCAGTCATCATCTCCATTGCACTGGGCGTACAAGAACCTCACTCTTTTTTTATCTTTCACTTCCCAGGAGACAGCAGTGATTTGCTTACGAATATCAGCAAGAGAGACAGGAGGAGAAACGGGGGAAGGAGCACATATTAAACCACTCTGATAAATCAGACGTACAGCAGGAGAAAGGATGAAAACCGTGAATGAGAATAAAAGCACCATTTTCTAAGAAAATAATATGAAAACCCAGCCATCTCATGACAGGTTGTAGATCTGTGTCATCCACTTGTGTGCAGGCAGCAACACAAACACATAAATGACAATTACATCCCATCTGACGCCAGTCTCCATTTCTAACCTCCTGAGATAACATTTCTGGGAATAGTCACGAAATCATAGTTTTTTGGAATGAGATTTCAGGGATAATTCCAGTTGGACAAATCTAATTAGTGAATCACACACACACACATCAGAAAGGGTGGGAAGAGCCTTCCCCATGCAGCTTTAGCCATCGTTCCTCCTCTCTCTCTCACACGAGGGGCACTAGCTCTCGTGTATCCCCTGGCAGCAGGCACCACACTATCCATGACAACAGGAGCTGTTCCCTGTGTGCCCCGGCCCAACTGGCTGGGATTGGGGTGTTAAATCACTGCCTTTAACCTTACATGAGAACGAACTGTAAATGCAGAGCTCGTCAGAGTAATGTGTTTTGGCAAGAAACCCCACTTAATAGTCAGGCTACCGAACCCTGCTCTCCCCACAGCTTCTAAATGGCTTTCAGGCCCAGCCAACGTCCTGCCCAGAAGGGAAGAGCAGCCACTTCCAGGGAAGAACCCACGGAACAAACGTTACCCTGTGGCCCTCTGTCCCACACTTGCAGCCCTGTGCCCAAATCCGAAGTCCTGGACTTCACATCGGTGCTTCTGGGGCTGGAAGGAACGATGACTCGCACTCATTTGAGAAAGAACTGCTGATCTTAATGCAAATATTGCCCAATTATGCGAAAGGGCTCAGCGCCTTGGACACATGGATGCAATTCATGAAAGAATCCAAACAAGGCAAGATCAAGGAATCCTGATCTGTTGTGCAATGTCAGACGAAGAACAAATATAAAGAGTCACTAAGGAGCACCATGGCATTGGGAGACGCACCAAGGCAGCCTGATATAGAAGCTTAACCGTGCCTAAGGGCAACTGTGAATGAGAAAATGTTGTGGCACAGAAGGGCCCCACACACGCTTCTCGTGGCTTCATGCTCTTTTCTTGCTGATCTCCCCCCACCACCTGCGCAGACGCGTGTGCCTGCCCCCGCCGCCTGCAGAGATGCTCTGGGCTGGGCCAGGCTCCCCAACACACATCTTTTGCTAATATTCACTTGATATTATTGCTATTTGTCAGCTGATATTTTTTTTCCATCCCCTGAAACAGACTGCAAATGCAAATCCTGCTGTTAGGATTGTTGAAAACAATAATTAAAAAAAAAAAAGAAAAATCAGAAGGAAAACATAAAACTGAGAGGCAACTAAGTATCTCCCAGACAGAAAGGGAAAAAGTAAAACTGCAACAGTGGGTTGCAAAAGCAAAATCCATTGAACTTAGCAATCCTAGCAACACATCCCTTTGTTTATGAACCATCTGAAGCAAGTTTTACCCTGCAAACTCCGTGGGGAATCCTTGATTTCTCTAGCCAAATTAACTAATTTTCCTAAATCACGCTAAAATCTGGCCATTTGATCTGTCACTCAAAGTCTGTCCTCCATGAAAACAAGAACATCCCCTGGTTCTGATTCCCCAGAAGACCACGAGAAGAACGAGGGTCCCCTGTGCGAGCAGGGCGGCTGCGATGGGGGTTCTCCAGCAGCACACCTCCCTGCAGAGCTTGTTATCCCACAGGAGCACTAAGAGCTCACCTTTTGCAGGAAAAAGTCTTGAAAAGGACTGAGAGGAAAACTATTTTTAGATCTGCCACAGATATAGGACAGATTATATTCTTGTGCAATATGGAATGGTTGTCATTTAAAGTCCCAAGTAGGCTGAGGGGGAGACGGTGTGAATTGACGGCGCCTTCACCTTGGAACCCCCTTTGAAGAAAGATTTTTGTCCACCAGGACCAGATGGAGATCTCAAACCTCATTTGCAGCGAAGTTAATGTGCCAGAGACAACATAAAGCCAAAACCTAAATGGAAATTCTGATGCTAACTTGGGCTTTAAATATTCACTGTATCCCTGCTGTCACTTCAGTGTCAAAGGCTGTAAGCCCAGACAGACAGACAGACTCACAGCACACAACGCTGTGAAAGAAATTGGCACTTTTTTTTTTCATGCTTTTATAACGGTATTTGATCTGTTTCCCCAGCTTCTAAGGTATGATTAACTGCAGAAGATCAAACCTCATCTTCTGCAGCCTTAATATACACAAAATAGCATTTCCTCACATTTCCAGCACTGCTCCAATGAGCCCTGCTCCCTCCATTGGGTTAATTTCAGTGTCATCTCCAAATCTGCTCCTTATTGCCTCAGAAATGTTTAGACACGCAGTGGTCCAACTTGCTCCTGCAATGCAATTTTACCACCAAATGTGCAGTCTCTGGTCATCCCGTCGGTGACCATCTCTGTGCCTCACCCAGCTCTGGAGCAAGGACAACCTGAGGTCCTCCTGCCTCTGGTGCAGGTGACCTGAGCTCCGTCTGGGCAGCTTGTAGCAGGACAAGGTTCCCATGGCTGTCCCCAGCTTTCCCTGGGCATCCACATGCTCCTCCCTCCTCTGGGCATGGACTATGATGTTTTTTTGCTGCTCACCTGCATTCCTGCTACAAAAGAAAAAGGAGGGGGCTGAGCAGATTTCCCTTTGCAAGACCTCCCCCTGCCTTTGCCAGGAGCTGCAGAAGGATCTGCTGATATTCAGTCTCTGAGTTTTGTCTAGGGGAAGGGGCCGGGGGGGGAAGTGTTTGTTTCCCAGTTCCAGATTTTCTCCTGCACTTACATGTTTGTCCATGAAAAAAAAAAAGTCCTCTATTGTAAAACTTGTCAAATGAGACCACCCAAGTGGCCAAAGGGAGGGAATTGGGAAGGAGGAAGAAATGCCTTGAAAACCATTTTCTTTTTGATGGTTTAGAAAGGGAATTGAATGTTATTGTCTCACTTTAAATATGTTCTTTATGAGGAGGTCATGTAGCAGGCACATCATTTTCTAATTACAACCATGCAGATAACATGGAAACAAAATATATGGAGATTTTCCAAAACAGACGATGCACTTTCAAACAATATACTGTACAGTTCAGCATCCAAGCCCCAAAATAGAGCAGAGCTTTACTCAGAAGGAACTAGATATAGTTGTAAGCTGTTAATCGCTTCCTTTTACCCACTGCTTTATTGTCAACGGGAAACCTAAACTCAATCACTCACTGGAAAATAACTGGAAAACGTTGTCTGGGTCTTGACGGAGTTTTCTGGGGACGTGCTGCCTCTGAAACAGCTTCACTAAAGCCACTTACAGGAAAGGAGGGACTCAGACCCGCTGTAACACCACCGAGATCCAGAGAGGTTTCCCAGCAGAACTTGCTCACTGCAAATTGTGTATGAAGGGAATTGCATGATCAAATCCCATTAAATTGACAGGAAATGAGGATTAAGTGAAAACAAGTGTTCATTTTTAAAGGTCTCAGTCAGCGCTGGGGAGAAAGGAGGAGACCTGGGGCTTTGTTTCCCACATGGAGAGACAGGGGGTGGGTGATGGAGCCCTGTCCCTGTGAGTCCCTGATGTTCCTGCTCACTCTGCCATGGCCAGACCATGCACTGCTTCGTGCCAGTCCTTTGCCTGGGCTTCGGGACTCTCCTGGTCTGGCACTGGCAAAGGCAGGCTTCTCCCCAGGATGCTGCCATCTCGATCCTTAGCTTGGGATGACATGGAACCCGGCATCTTCCCTGCTGGCAGAGGAGGCAAGGCGTGGAAAAGGAGGGTACCTGCAGGGAAAGCTGCCCCTGTGCAGCACCCACCACTTCCCAGCCGGGGAATGAGCTCAGAGGCACTTTTGGGATGGAATGAATAAAGCCCATCTGTAGGTGGCTGCTTTCTACCAGTGCTGGTAGGATTGATTTTCCCCAGCACATCTCTGGTGCTCCAGCTCCATGACTCGGGTTTGCTGGAGATAAGCAAGGTGTCCTGCACCATCCATGTGCCCTGGGACACTGGGATGCCACAGTCCTCAGGCTGGCCAGCAGGGTTAGACGTGCTCTGGACAGGACCCACAGTAATAAAGCAGTAGGAAAGGGCTGGGACCATGTCCCCAGGATGCTGTCCTTGGTCTGTCCCACCTGCTGAGGATGAAGGGGAGATGTGTTGGGTACAAAGTGGGGTCTCAAGTTATCCCCACTAGAAAAAGCCTCCTGTGAGCTGCAGAACTGATAACAATTTTGTGCAAAGATTCATCTCTGGCACCCACAGAGGAAGCCACATCTGGAGGTACATCAGAATGTCCTGGTGGGCGTCAGGATGGAGCAGGAGAACTGCAGAGCAGTCTTCAACAGCAAAAACCTTCCCCACAGGAGATGGCACGGTGACTTTGTGTTTGTTCACACGCTCTCTAACATGCATTTTCCCAGCAGACGAAAACCTTAAAGTGTCACTCTGGCTCCATCCAGCTGGATTTGACCATAATGAGTGATCAGGGCTTTCCAAAAAGGGTAATTTAAATGTGTTTACACTGCCACTAACCCCCTGCTTTGTTTGTCTAAGATGCTCAGGATAAAGGGATGTGTCTCTGGTCTCTTTGTATCTGAAGTAAGACAGTAGCATGTGATTGAGGGTGGGTCACTTTTAGGCTAAACTATTCTGGTTCCAGTCCTGTATAACAATAAATTACCGTGGAGTGAAAAGGAAGATGATGGGCTGGATCCTGAGGAAGATGATGGGCTGGATCCTGAGCTCTGCTGCACCGGGGCAAAGCCTGGGTTTGGGAGAACTCAATGATGTTCAGGTTTCTTTACTCACAGTCCTACCAGTGAAAAATAAACCCCTCCTTCTCCTCCACCACATCTGCTCCTGATGCTCAGGACCACAAACTGAATGTACACAACAGATTAAGCAGTTGGGAGCTTCTGACCAAGTACAAAAATAACCCCTTATGGGCTGAAGTAAGCAATCTACATGGAGTGACCAGTACACCTACTGGGTCCAGTTAAAACCTCCACTAAAGCTCAAGCAACCCAAATTTCCCTACGGCCTTTCCTCTAGAGACATGGACCAGGATTATGATTTCATAGATTTGCTCCAGGATGGAAAAAAGGAGGAAAAAGCATTGAATGGAGCAAAAGGAGCTCATATTGACTAAGGAAATAAAAAAAGAGCAGCAGAGGACAGGAAGGGAAGGCAGGAGCACACCACAGGCAAAGTAAACTGTTCTTTTTGTTTAAGTGTTTTCTGTCCAAGCCTGCCCAGCATGAAAATCCCCCTTTTAAAAGGGGAGAGAGCTGGAATTCACACCTGTAAGCTGGACCTGCTGCTCCTGGCATCGGGATGGCCACAAAGACCCGAGTCAGCTCGGATCAGTGTCAGTGCAGCGGGTGCACAAAGGGAGCTGAGCCCTTCCCTTTACACTGCATTACTCCAGAAGAAAGCTGTGTTTGTTCGAGGTGGTCTGAATAGGCTTTGGGGTGTTTTCTGGGGTTTTTTTTTTTTTGATTTGGGTTTTGGTTTATTGTGGCTTGGGTTTGTTTGGGTTTGGGGATTTGTTTTCCATTTCAATATTTATTTTTTTTGGTATGTGTGTATTTTTCTTTTTTAAAGTATCGACTTTGTATCTATTTGTGTCCCCAAAAAGGAGAGGAGTTCTGTGAATCCACATTAAAGCTTCCTGGGGCAGGGGGGGGGGGGGCTGTGCTGCGGGTGGGTTCAGCCCCCTCGCACAGGAGCACAGCCCACCACCATGCTCCAGCCAAACGCCTGAGCCCAGGAACCAGCTTTAGGTCACAGTGGATCAGCCACTGACTCCATCCCAAACTGATCTCACACAATCACTGCCAAATCTGTTCACGAGAAACAATTTCCAACCTGGAGATGGTGCTGTGTACAAGATCCCAGAAGAACTGCTGCTTTTCTAGCACTTCACTGCCCATTTTGGGCTTCATCCTGGTCCCCATCTCAGCCTGGCAGTGCAAGTTCAGGCTGGCACACAATGAAGATATGTGCAACTAATACCACACGATAATTGCAGGAGAGAGAAGGCAGTAGTGCCCACAAAGCTGCTCTGCTCTCGGTAACAGCCCCATCAGAGCCAACAGAGGAGCACGGGGATCCACAAAGGGGAATCATCACCCCACGCATCATCCTGGCTCTGGGGAAGACAGAGCAGCAGGAGGCAGATGCTGGTGACAGCTTGTGGAAACACTTAGGAGGACCCACATCAAAGCTCTCACCAAGGTGTTTTGATATCTTAGCATCTTTGTGGATTATGGCTGTCATGGGACTGTCAGGTACCCCCACATCTGGTACCCCCAGGGGCAGGTCACTGAGCACACACAGACACACCCTGGGCTCTCAACCTCCCACCCAAAACCAGGACACATCTCAGGACACACCATTCCCTCCTGATGCTTCACAGCAAACAACTAAACTCCCCCAAATCACATTCAAAGGCCCCACGAGCAGAGTCGCTTCTTCTCCCAGTCCTAATAAACCACAACAGGAATTAACAACCAATAGATGGGTGCTGTAATTTCTGTCCTTCCTTTGGGGCAATTTGAAGCCCAGCATCTTCCACATTCCACACATCTCCTTTGCCAGGCAATTCTAATGAGGTCAAAATTATTTTCCTTCCTTTGCTCTAATCTCCTCAAAGAACAAAAAGAAGTATGAAAAGAAAACACAATATTTATTGTAAATCAGTGACTTCTGCATTAAAATGATCAAAGTGTGTTTGCTGCACACTTGAAGTTCAGATGCAAAGGGATTTCCAACTTAAATAAATAAAAGATTGTTTTTCTGTAATGCAAATCGAGACGGAGCAATCCACACAAAGTAGTCAGACGTGCTCTGCAGAAGGACTGTCCCACTCTCATACCCCATATATTTTGCATGGCTGAGGCTCTTAATCTTTTCAAAAGAAACACCACCCCACCAGGTCGTGCCAACGCATGCCACAGGGAGGAAGGGGACTCTGCTTCATGTGTGATTACAATACACAGCTTAATAATATAATTTCTCAGTTCAGTATTGATCCTTGGGAGCAAAGCAGTGATGGGAATAGAGCGAAGCAGGGGGTGGAGAAATATCTGCCGCCTGTTTTCTCATCTAACAACTCCCCAAAGAGGCAGAGCCTTACCCACCCCACATACCCAGGCGTGACAGGAGATCAAAACCCACTGGGGACACGCACCATGCCTTTCAGGTGAGTTATACTATTATTAATGATCATAAAAGAAGCTATCAAGATATTTTGCATTTCTTTCATCTGGCAAGCCTGCGAGCATATTTATTAATTGAGGAAGCCTCACTTTTCTGCAAGGTAGGTTTTAGTATTTCCTTTCTACACCCAGGAAACCAAGACAAGGGGATGGCACCGTCATGGTGTGGCATCAGCCTCCTGCAAGGGGAACAGGGCAACTGCCCCTCTCTCCCCACAGGGAGGGCAGTGCCTGCCGTCTGCACCCAAAGCACAGGACCAGACTTCAAGCCAACCTGCTCAGACCCCAGGCTGGTGGGAGCTAAACAGCACTTCTAAAATTGGGAAAAATACTTTGCATTCTTGACAAAACAGGTATCACTTGTCATCAGCACTGCCCTCCTTCAGCCACTGCCCCCTTGCCCCGTTACCGCGCTGCCTCGCATTAATGACCAACACACAGAGGTGCACACCAGCACCATCCATTTTTCAAGGACAGACAGCTAAGTCTGGGAAGCCTCTCATACGTGGCAGAGGCACTTCAACATGATGCTTTCTCCCTTCATGTGTTTTCGGAAGTTGTTCCGGTTAACCCCATGACCATCCCAGCTCCTACCATCTCGTGTGTCAGGAGCACTCATTCATCTCAAGGAGATATATGGAATGTGAAGTCACCGGAAAAAATCCCCGCTGAAGCTTCAGGACAGGCTCACGTGGATCTGTCCAAAGGGCAGCAAGGGGATTAGTGCATCAAAGTGACTAATTAGGGTAGCGGGTTGTTTCTGAAACAAGACCAGCCCCAATTTGAGGGATGTGAAATGGAAGTTGAACCTGAAATATTTGCGGCAAACTCTTGGATCCTGTGAAAACCAGTACATGTGTTTAGCTGCATGTAAGTGAGTCCTCCTGTTAAGTGCATGAAGCAAAACATGTGCTTAAGTGTTTGCAGAATTCAGGACTAAATCTAAAACTGATGGGTAATAGGGTGATCAAAATTTGAGGAGAATAAGTTCACTTGCCCTCCATAACTTGAAGCAAACCATTTCTCAAGATCCACTAAACAAGGGCAAGGTTCAACCACAACACAGTCCCAGCTCACTTGTGCAAGTCCAAACTTTGTCAGATCTACACTAGGTTTTTACAGTTTTTTCACAAAACCAGGACAAGCCCAGCACGGCTCCAGGTCCTGGCCAAGAATCACGCTGCAGAGCCTGGATCCAGACCAAAACTTCTCCAAAGTTCAGGACTTTTCTGTCCTCCATGGTTTATAGCCTCCAGCTTGTGACAGCCTTGCACTGACCTCGCACAACCCAAGGACAGCCCGTGAGAGCCTCGTGGTGTGTGCTCACCCCGTCGGTGACCACCAGGATGAGCTGAGCACGGACACTGCATCTTTAAGTCAGCTCCAGCATCCTCTGCCGTACTGCAGCTGGCAGGGGCAGCGACAGGCTCAGCTCAGCAGGATGCGGCTTGTTTAGCTGGAAGTCTAGAAGATGTCTTTTACTTATGCATCTGGGTGAATGACTATATTAACATTTAATTTTTTTCAAATGGAATAAAAATAGACACTCGTACACAAATTAGACATTCCTCTATGTATATTGTGTACCCCATAATTAGCAGGTAATATTCACTCTTTAATTTAAAAAAAATTGTTATGCTAAATAGAAGGATTTTTGCCTAATTACAGGCTAATCCTATTTCCTCAGAACATGTGATATTTTCTTATCTCCCAAAATGGAGAAGGCACATTTGAATGGGAAGTGTGTGTGTGTTATCCTGTGACATACAGATCCACGGCAGGAGCTCAATGTTCTGTAGAGCTGGTCACTGGAAAAGAGCAAGGAAAAGAGCTCCAGAGCACCACGGCCCAGGGGACCTTGGCTTGGTCAGTCCTTGCTCAGGTATCATGGGTCTGCCCTACATCCCCTCCAAGGCCTCCTACACAACACTAACACCAGCAAGCCTGGGAATGATGGCTCCTGAATCACGTTTGACTGTTACACATGGACCCTCATGCTGTGAAACCTCCGGCCCCACCTCCAAGAAGGGGACAAAGGCTTTTGGAAGAAGAAATACACTGAGGACCGTGCGCTGCCACAGCAGAGACTGGGTGAACATCCCTCATCCTGGTGAGCCTTGTGCCAGGTACCAGTGGCTAGTGTCCTCAGCACTGTGTCCAGCCGCAGACGGGGAGGTCGGACAGCCCAGGAGAGCGTTCATGGACACGTTCATGGCATCTTCTCTTGCAGCAAAGTGGTGGCATTTGAAGACAGGCGCTGGGGCTGGATAAGTAAGACATCCTGCTTAATGCCTCTTAATTCCCTAGAGGCCCAAGGAATGGAAAATTTTAACTACCTTGCCCTACAAAGTCTTTTGGCTGTAAGAGTTATCCTGCCAAGCTACAGAGGAGAGAAGCCAAGGTCCAGAAAAGCAAGGCAGCAAAACCTCGTGTGGGATCAGCAGTGGGGCTGAAAACAACACCCAGGCACCGGCTGCCAGCGCCTTCCTCTAACCACCGGACTCGGTGGCTTTTGTGTTCCTCCTTTCCATTATGCATACCCTTCCCTTTCCCCTTAATGATTTAGTGATGTTTGTTCCCTCACACTGCGCGCAGACCTTGCAGATCAAAATAGCCAGTCATCTAAAAAAAATTCTTTATCCTTTGTTCTTCAAAGAAGCCAAATAATCCCAATCCTTTGAGAAAACTCAAAGGGTGAAGGCAAAGCATCAGGACTGATGAGAACAATAGCGGTGTATCCCCCGATGAACGAGCATCTCCAGTGCTGTGTGGTTATTAAAAAAAAAAATTCCTTGTAGTGAAAATTCTTGGGTCAATTACTTGTTGCCACAGGGAGATTTCCTAGGAGTTTTATTGTTATTATCACTATTCAGTGATTATGTGTAGCAACACAAAGGTGAATTTTTATGTGAAGAGATGCAATGTTTGGTAAATCTTAAACAACAGAAAGTAGAAGGGGGTGGAGGGCTGGGGGATCAAAGTCCCTGAGATTCCTATAATGTTTTGGAGCCAATGCCAGCCATTTACTGCTGCTTTCAGTGGTCTGAAGTATTTTTCCTCACATGGGAAGGTTAAACAGTGGGATGACAGCAAGTGGACAGCAAGCAGGGCCCCTTCAGACGGCACCAGTCTCGCTGCTCTGTCCCCCACGCGTGGAGGAAAACCCTTTGGTTCCCAGGGGACAACAACAGAATTGAAGCCAGTTTTCCAGCTCACACACCGTACTGCCATGTCAAGGACACAGATCTCACATTTCTAACCACTGCATTTTGGAGTGCTTCCCATGCTCAGCAGCAGCACTGACAGGAGCGGCTGCCTCCGCACCTCAGACCTCAGAGACATGGAGCTGGTTTGTCTTTTTGTTCTGACTAAAGACAAAAGGAAGCACCTGAAAGGGAAGGGACTAAAGCCTTTCCACACATGCTGTGGGCCAGCGTCTTCCTTTGACAAAGTAAGAAGAGCGTTAACTCTAATTGTCTTTTTTAAAATGACAAATAAATCACAGTTTATTTCTCCCCACGATGTGAGCTACTGTGTGCTTCCCAACAGCCCCAGCACCAACACTCCTGTTCACGTTTGCAGGGAACACAAAGCTCTGAGTTGAAGCACTTACTCCCTCAGATGCCTCCCACAACCCCACCAAAGGGTTTGCAGGTACCAACTCCTCGGGCAAAAGGGACGGCCAGTCGCCAGCCCGCTGGCACACACAGCCTCCCTCCACACAATCCCTGTGCGGGGACAAGTGGCCGCTGCCCCAGCACCAGACGGCCAGTCGCCAGCCCGCTGGCACACACGGCCTCCCTCTGCACAGTCCCTGTGTGGGGACAAGTGGCCGCTGCCCCAGCACCGTCCCACTGGGATGGCACACACGGAGATGGGACAGACACTTTGGAGACATTTACCCCATCCTGTTTTCTGCAGGAGACTGGGATCTCGTTCTGTTCACGTTACAGCAATGCAGGACTGATGCTTTTCCCAGTAAATTGATCCCAATCCCCCACTCCTGCTCCCAACGATATTTGCACATCTGAGCCACGTCCCCGGGGACCCCGGGGTGACTACAGCTACTACAGAAGCAAAGTACTTGCCATCACAAGTCATGCAGAAGCAGGGCCAGAAGAAGGAATGGCTCCCATTTAACTGGTTGCCTGAAGAGAATTAATCTAGTAAATGCGTGCTCTGAAAAATACAGGTTTGGATGCAAGGACTGATACAAAATGCCATCTGGGTATCAAATAGGAAGCTGAAATCTGCCTATCAAGCCCGTACCCTTTGATCACCAGAAGTCACTCATCATTTACACATCACAGGAGGATGCTCAACTCCAGAAGGCACACAGTCAGCCAAAAAGGAAGAAGGATCAGCTGAGTGTTTGTGTCTTAAAGACGTGCAGCCATTAAATAAATACCAAAAAAGTAACCTTAGCAGCTTCCCAAGGGCAGTGGCATCTCACACTCAGACAGTTTATGCATCTTTTACACAACTATTAAGTCTACTGCTCACCAAAGAGTTAAAAGGTGTTTTCGGTGCTAATGTCACAGAGCAATCCCACCCTTGATTCCCCTTACAAAAATCACCCCTCCTGCATTATTTACAGCCTCTAAAGAGCTGCTCTGTAGCTGAATGGCAGGACAGGGCTGCAGAGACACATTCTGTGTCTGGGGGCCTCATTCTCACCATTCAGACCATGCTTCAGCAGCACACCCACCCATAGCTCAGGGGCCAGCAGCACACTGGTGCCCAGCTGGCACCACAGCACCCAAACCAGGCTGGGGGCTACAGAGAAAAACTGTCCTACACCCCCACAGCATCAGGAGATCTAAGAAAGAGGGTAAAACACAGACCTGCTTTGCTTACACAGTCAAAAGTGAGTGCCCTGCAAGCGACTTTTAGACTATGTGTTTAAGACCACTCTCAGACCAACATCTTTTAAGGTTAAATAAAACAGCAGATGACTCAGAGCAGGGACAGTCCCCTACCCACTCTCACACGGGTACCAGGACACAACACAGGCTCTGGTGAAGGCAGGGGCCAGGCTCTCCCTGTGCTCCTGGGGCTGTGAGCAGGTACCAGCCCAGACATAAACCACTCGCCCTCTGCCACAAGCCCTCACACCCAGCTCACCTGCTCGGCCAGATCTCAGACACTGCTCCTGTCGTCCTTTGGCTTCCTAGAGGATGCTCACCAGAGCAGTGACAGCACAGGGCTTGCTATTGGCATTGTCACAGCTGAGCAGGCAGCTGGCAGGCTGTGATATCGGGGTTCTCAGCCCCCCAAGGAAGGAGCCAAGCTGTGCTGCAGCCATTCTTAAAGGCAGGCTCCCTGGGAAGGGTTGGGCACGTGGTCACAGCCTCATCAAGGCAAAACAAGAGGCACCTGTGCTGCCCTCCCCTCCTCGCTAACGTGCCCACCTGAGCTCCTTTCCCCTCTCACCTGCCCTGGGGAGGGAAGGACATCCCTACCCACACTGTCCTCCTCACCTTGTGCCGGGCACAAATCAGCCCCCAGCACCTCTTTGTTAGAAGCACATCTCTGGGAAACGTCCCGTGCCAAACCCCACGCTCGCCTGGCTCCTCGCGGGTTCAGTGTTCAGCACAGCTTTGCCCAAAGCTTTCTGCTCAAGTTTGCAAACTCGAGCAAACCTGGTCCCAATTTCGAGCTGGTTTGAACTCAATTTGAGCTGATTTATAGTTTGGCATTAAAAAACAACAACAACAACAACAACCGTTCTTTAAAATGGCAACTTTGACCATAATTTATGTGAGGCCAGATGGAACTTGGTGTTTTCAATTAAGTTTCAGCCGGATTTTGTAATTTTAGTTTTTTGTTCAGACAGAGCAAAACATGGAAGAAGGAATGGAAAGCAGCAATTAATTCACATAAAACTTAATGGGAGGGTAGGTATATAAATGTTTTGCAACACAGAGTGGAGTCCTCCCATGCATGTCTAGCTGCAAACGACAGACAGCAGTGGAAGATCTGCTTTGAGCTTGTCCCTGCGCTGCTCGGCCAGGATTTCTTCCACACACCAGACCTGACTTTGTGGCCCCCCTTGGACCAAGGGTGCCATACACAACACTGTAGCCCATTCTGACACTGTCTTGCGGCTACTTTCCTTGAGATGCCAGTATTTTAACAGCTAGGATTAGATCAGGGTAAAAGCTGCACCTTTGACATTTCTTTCTAGCGAGTGACTCACAAATTGATGCTAATATTTGACTGTGCTCAGCGGAGACTGAATCAATACCTACAAAATTCACTCCTCCCCGAGGTACCGAGGTATTTTGTTTTTACAGGGGAATATCTGGAACCTTTTAATGGATTAAAAATAAGTTGCAGTTGATCATTTGTTTGCGAGACAGAAAAGGCTTCAAAGATACACAAGCGGATTAAGCAGAAGCGTTCAGATGATTCACAGGCTGATACAGGCCACCAGTCAGGAGGCGTCTCAAATGACTTGCTCTTTTGTGCCCGCATCAAAGCCCCACCGAGTGACTGGCAGCCTCCCTCCTGGCCGGCCGCCCGGGGGGACCGAGGTGGCAGCAGTGTCACTGCCAGGAGAGAGGTGCGCTCGGTTTGGGGAGAAAGAAGAGAATTTGCCTCCTGGCTCACCCCAGCGCGCTGTATCTGCAGTCATTAGGAGAAGCTTATGCTAAAGTGTGTTTTATACCCATAACCTTTCTCCTCCTGTTGTTTTTCTGTCCTGCTTGTTCTTGCTTCATCTTTTCATCCCTGCTTTATCCTCTTTGGGTTTTTTTGGCTGGGCAAGAGGAAGCCATGCGAATGTAGAAGTCTGCAGCTTGACCTACAGTCCGGTCCCCACTTTACCCTTGCCTTATAGCCAGGGCTCCATCGCCAAGAAATGCCATCCCAGAGGGCATGGTGGGGTGCCTGGTCCCCATGCGGGGAGCATCTGAGGGTCACCTTCAGGGAGTTGGATTTATGGCCCACTGAAGACAATGGGAAGAACACCACTGACAGAACTGAGCTGTGGATGAAGCCTTGGGCTGATCGATTCAGGAAAATATAAGTGAAGGGTTGGAGAAGACAATTATTTTAGTTGAAAAATTGCTGCTGGCAGTCATGAATCCATCACTGCTCTCTTTTTCTTTCTTTTTATCCTTATTCTGAAACTTCTGTGGGAGAGAAGGGAGCTTTCTGCAACCTCAGTCCTCCAAACCTGGGCACAGTTGAGCACCAGCAAAGGTGTGGGATAATTGCTAATTGCAGCGATGCCAGTCTCGCCGACCCAAGCAGGCTATGGTTCAGGGCAAGGATCCTAAGCTGGATGAGGGACACCTCCCAGCTCATTCAGCTTGAGTTTCTAGGTTTTTTGCATTTCCCAGACTGGAAGAGGTCAAACTTTTGCTCAAAGGCTGCTGAGAAAAAGTTGGACCACAGGGTAAGAGGAAGAGGCAGCTCACTGGAGGGGATTTGTGTGGCTCTGGGGCCTGATTCTGGAGGCCAAGGATTAAGCCCATTGATCTTTGCAAAAAGCCTGCAGGAGATGAGGCCCTTCTGCATTAATTCAAGGCAGATACACAAGCAGCAGCCACATGTACCATGTGGCAGCAAGAACCTCCAGAGTTCACAGAAAAGGATGGCGATTTAATGGAGTATACTGTGAAATTAGCTACGAAAACTCTACATAAAGGGAGGAGAGATATTGCATTTACAGTCTGTGAGATCATTATATTACAGAGACTTTCAACACCGTCTCATAAGGAGACACTGAAAAAGACCTTACAAGAGACTAAAAAAATCCTGCACCTCTTAACATCCTGCACTTTTAACCAAAGGCTTAACTTGCACAGAGAGCAATGCTTTTCATATTTAAATCCCATCAGCATGATGGCAGGCCAGGAGGAAATATATCCAGGCTTTGGAGCCCAGCTATGAAGGGGGAACATATAAAAATGGGGTCAGCTGGGAAAAGAAGTTGACAGAAACCCCAGTGCGGCCACCAGTTCACTTTCTGGTTTTGAAAGGCAGTAAGTTACTCTGTTCCACCAAGTCTCCTTCGTCCTGACGTGGATCTGGTGCACCAGCTGCCGAGTGAGAGAGCAGGAGCTGCTTCCCGACCTGCCATTGGGAGGGGAGACTTGTGCCCAAGCCCCGTGTGCTTTGTACCAGAACCGAGTGGAGCTGTAATGGTGATGGGAGGTGGTGTAGGTGCATGAGTGTTCCCTCCTGTGTCAGGCAAAGTGATTTCTGCGCTGGGCAGAGCAAACAAGGGTGGCTGTGGTTGCCCTTAGCAGCCCCAGTGCCCCTCCATCCCGCAGGCTGCCACCCCAGTGATGGTGCTCACACAAACCCAGCACAAGGGCTGGCAGGTTCCTCGCCCAGCAATCCCTCTGCCAACCACTCCAGCCCTTCTCCCTTTGGATTCATGCTTACAATGCTCTCCCCTATATTTTGGCACTCCAGCACACAGGCAGCTTCCAGCTACTGTAGCTGATACCACTTTCATTTGCTGCCAGAGAAAACTCTCAGCCCGCAGCTCTGACCAAACATTGGGCTCGCAGCTTCCCAGCTCTGAGGTCGTTCAAAGTAGCTCTTTCTTTTGAGTTTGGTGAAACCACTGGCTTCGCTGAGATCTGCTGCTTCTCTTTGGATCTCTTTGAATAAGCATGACTCCCTCTGCTCATGCAGATGGTGCTCACATACCAACATATCTCCTGTTAGCGTGCAGGGAGTGGGGAGGAGGCTGCCCTGCCTCCCTGCCCTGCACTTCGTTCCTCTTGTGCCCCTGTATCCTGTGAATCACAGTAAAGATAATGCCCAGAATGAACATGAACACATAGCTGGTCCTCAAGCAGAGTCAAAGCTGGGAACTGGGCCTGGAGCTCCACCCCCCTAAAGCTCTGGGGGTCCCAGTCCTGGCAGGTTTGGGTCTGAGTCCAGTTGTGCAGCCCAGCTTGGGGGTGGAAGGGCCAGGCTGAGAACCAGTTTCTATTCTCTCTCAAAAAGTTAACATTTCCTAACAAGGCTAAAAAGATGGCATCTTAATTAGATGGGAAAAGTACATCAAGCTCATTAACTAATTACGAGGGAAAGTCCCTGCAGCAGATGCCTGGATTGCCTAAAGTACTGCTTACTCTTAACTACTAACTTTGAAAAAGGATTCTGCTATTAAAGCACTATTTGGTTCCAAAAGCACAACAAAGTCATTTATTTTTTATCATGTCTATCCAAACTAACCCCTTACAGCTTTTATAAAGCACCAGCTGCCTTTTGAGAGACCATCCAGTACCTGACACACACAGTCTGGGCTTCAACTGGTGCCTCTACAGCTCTTCCAGGAGCAAAATATTAAATGACCTGAGGGATGAGGGATGAAGCATAAAGCTATCAAGCAGCCAAGAATAAACTCAACCAATAACCTCCTTATGATCAGCAGGAGGCCTCCCCCCTTGCCTTTCTAGTGGGAGCTGATAAAGCAGGAGAAGGAGATGAATCTTGCTGCTACTCCTCATTGTACTGGATAAGGACTTGAACTAGAAATCATTTCTATCACATATAATCATTTATATCCTCCTGAACTAGTTGGTGAGGCACAGCTGTTACATTAGGGCTTGACTGGAGACATTTGTCTACAAGGACTGAGACTTAGAGGTCATTTCAGGTGGCCCATTAGAACAGCCGTGCCATGGACACAGCTGTTGATCATTAAGAAACCTTCACCAGGATGAAAATGGTACCAGAGGAAGTGATTCCCAAATATGACTGTGGCTCACGTCAGAGATTAACAATTATATTTCTGTTTTTTAACTGATAGTAACTGGCTTGCAACCTGCAATAATGCGCTCTCCACTTTGCTTTGCAGAGGTATTTTCATGTTCAGAGAGCTAGCACAAAAAAGTAGGAAGAAATCTTGACCAGCAATAAACCAGCAGTTTTCAGATAATCTCCAGAGAGTTGCACAAAGCCCCAGTAACGTGCCCATTTCTTACCTCTGTAAGAGGATATTTGGCTATTTTTAGGGAGATTTTTAGCAGAGTAAAGGTGTGACTCAGAGCATATGTGGTAGAGGCTGGTCAAAGCATTTAGCTGTAACAGTGATGGATGCACCATGGAGCAGGTCCAGACCTAAATCCTGTTCAGATCTGCAACCATCCTGTGTTGCACAAGGCTCTTGGATGCTTTCAGACTATTTCTTTCTCCCAGAGTGAGAGAACACCCGTGAAGGCTGCGGGGGTGACAAGGAGCAGTAGCACCAGCAGGGAACAACGTGACAGAGTTGAAGGAGAAGCTGCTTGTGGAAAGCGGAGGTTTGAGGCAGGGATCAGCTCTTTGCTGTGGGGTTCCTGGGCACTACAGTCACCCCAAGAACACTTCCTCCCTGTTAATTCCTAATGAGAATTGGAGAGGTTTCAGAGAACTGCAAAAAACAACCCAAATTTTGCAACAGCCTGTCCCAACCCAAACTTCCCAAAGCCCAAGAGACCTTGAATCCTCCGTCAGGAGGGGCAGCCTGAGCTCACCACTGCCTCCCCGCTCATCCATCACCCCGTGCAGGAGAGCTCTTCACAGGTTTGTTCCCTGAACTGCAGACAGCAAACCCTAAATATTTTCCCTCCTCCCCTCTTGAGGCTGAAGGAATGCCTTAAAACATTTCTAATCGTGTAATCTCAGCTGTCATATGACCTCAGCGAGAGAAAATGGCCAAATTCAGAGGAAACTGTTTGCTTAAACCTATCATTAGCTCTTCCTCCTCCCCCTGCCTCGTTTTAAATAAAAAAACAAACAAACAAATGAAAAAACCCACAGCCCGTCCGGGTGTTGTTGTTTTCCTTTCCCTAGAAGGCCTGAGGAATGCCATGCCCAGGGAAGCCCAGCTATCCGACGTCGCCGTGAAACCCACCCCGCTGGGGGACAATCCCTCCCCCCGCTTACGGGAGCGTTATCAATAAGGAGAGTCATAAATCGCCCGCTGAACAGGAACTCAAAGACCAAAGTCATGTAACTCAAACAGGCTCAAAGCAAAAGAGTCCCTTTAGTGTGAGGGTGGTCTGTGTAAAGTTAGGAGACACCTGCTAGCAAGTCCTGAGACACTAGCATCTGTGTAAACTTGCCCCCTCCCTGCGCCCGCAGCCCTTATAAGGTGTTGAATGAAGCAGTTTCATGAAAAAGGCTCTGTTTGGGGCAGTTCTAAGGCTTACATACACCTAAGTAAAACAGAGCCGGTGCTGTGCGGCGCTGGGATGGATTACCAGGGACCACAGGGAGGCCTATTAATTATTGTGACAAGCTGATCTGCTTGCGGACTGGTGGCTTGGGTTGCATGCGGAGGGGTGGGGGTACCTGCCATAACAGCCCCCTCCTCGAGGGGTTTGGGGAGAGCACACTAAAGCCGGGAGGATCTGAGGAAAGCGGAGCAGGAGGAGGGAACCCGAAGCTGAAGGAGCCCGTCCACCTGGGGCTGAGGGCTGAGAGCTGGTGGGGTCAGCCCCGGCCCCCGGTGCATCCCTGTCCCATCCTGGTCCCGCTGCAGCATCTCCCGGCTGCGGCACGGTGGGCGGCATGGCCCCGCGGCAAGGGAGAGGGTGGGCAGAGCAGATCTTGGCCATCCAGACTGTGGTCCTTCACCCCCTCAAACCAGCAGCCAGCAGGATTTGAGCACTAATTTATTTTTAATTGGAAAGCCAAAGCTAAACGGTGAAGCCTCTACATACGAGGCCATCACACTTTCTTATGAATTAAACAGTGGAAATATTTTAGCGCTGGCCAAGCTGAAATCTGGAAATACCAATATTTCACCAAAGCAGTTTTTTAATATGCAGCAGTGCCGTGCATATTACTCTGAAGCTTCTAGCTGTAGGTGAAATCTTCTCATCATCAGCTCTCAATATAATATGCGCTTATCTTAAAGGACATTTACTTTCCTGTGCTTACCGACCGTATTTGAATTGTCAAATGACACTTTGCTGAAATTATTAAAACCTAGAGGTCACAGAGAACCTGACTTGAAAGCGGGAACACAGATTCTTTCGTCTGAGGAAAAGTGCATATTTGGAATTTTAAATGCAAATTTTTTTGGAGGAAGAATCGCTTTTCTGGCAGTCGAGCACAGACGGAGCATTTGAAAGAAGGTTCTGCTTTAATTTTTGACAAGTGCTGTGAATAGATACTCTGCTCTGCCGTGAGAGGGAAGGGACAGAGCTGAGCCCCGACGGCCCTGCGCTGGGGAGGGTGAGCGGGACCCTCGTGACTGTGTTTCTGGGGGGGTTTACAGCGGGTCCCCCCAGGTCCCCAGAGCAGATGGCAGGTGCCCGGGCAGGCTGGTTCCTCAGGGAGGGCGGTGGGGAGAGGGGAGGGCTGTCACCCACCAGCCCTGCGACCTCTGGCTCTGCTGCTCAGCCCCAGCGCGGGGCCAGGCTCCGGGGCTGCGGGACCCGCGCGGCTCGGGCTGAGGAAAGGCAGGCAGTGTCTGGCTTATATACCCTGACTGCAGGAATGTTTGCTTGCTGAGGGATAAGGCTTATCTGTTCCCCTCGCTCGCACTTCCTTTTAGGGCGTTCAGCGAAGGGGCAGGCAGGGGAAAGTAAAGATGTTCGTCATCTCTCTCCAAAAAACCCTGGAGTAGAAGCACCTCACAGGACATCGGCAGATTAGCCGTAACCTTCCCGCTCTGCAGTGGCTCTCGGCGGGACGTGCTGTGGTGCATCCCAGGACATGCCTCGCTGCGAGGCCAGGCCCTGCCAGAAATGCTCCTTGGAGAGCCAGCCGGCTCGGCAGAGGATGAGGAGGCTGTCCCGGTGCCGAAGCAGGTGGGTGCCTCTGATGGCTGTTGGATTGCAGCGCGGGGAGCACAGAGGGGAAACAAAAGCCTCAGGACTTCTGAGTACAGAGTTTTCCCAACACGTCCCAGTTGCCCTGTGCTGGGCTGGCTTTAGGGCCGTACGGTGTCAGACCGAAGCTTCAGAAGCTGCTCTTATTCTGACGAGGCTCCTCTGGCTGGAGAGCTGAGATGAAGAACAGGAGCAAGCCCCACCGCAGACTGATGAGCCCCCATTTCACAGGTGGGGACACTGAGAGCTGGAGTCAAGAAGAGGTCCCAAAGAGGAGCCCAAAGAGGGTTTGGACCACGTGCCATCTCACCACCTGAGTGCAGTCGAGTGTCTAAGCACCGAGAGCCACCATCCCTTTCACACCTCCTGGAGCCACAGCAGGGCTGCTGGCCTCCCCTCCCTGCCTGTCCTCTCCCGCCTTGTACCGCTCAAATGAAGGAGCAGAGAGATGCCAGAGTTCAGATGTTCCGTATTTCAGCTGTGCGTGGTTAAACATGAGACACTTGGGACAAAGGATGAAGAATCAGATTCCTACAGCCTTGAGATGAGTGTCTGGTGACCTCTGCTGCCTCACCTACACACTCCATGAGAGGGACTCTGTCAAAAAAGTACTGCAGCCCCAACCCCATCACTTGAAGGTGAGCACCAACAACACTTGGAAGAAGAGGGGATGGAGGGAACCTGAATGTGATGGCAGAGCAGGTCTAGGAGGACATTTCCTACCATGAAAGGCCCTTCCATTTCCTCCCTTCTGCTACTACAAATAAAGATGTGGTTTGAGATACGCAGACTCCAGCCCCACCTTGCTCCAGCTGGTAGCAGAGGGCAGTGACATTATCACCAGAACACTTATTGGTGCACCTGTAAATATACTCCATTTTCTAGCCCACGCTGAAATCCAGGTTGTTCCCCTCCTCCCAGGTACTTCACCTGCACAACCCGAATTATTTCCCTTGGATGTGCTCACAATCACCCCTTCACTGCGCTGTGAAGCCAGACCCATCCTCACCACCACAATGCAACCCGACTGACCCGTGACAGGCCTCACCCCGGTGCCTTCCCAGCGAGCGGGACGGCAGCCACGCCGGCTGCCAGCTTCACAGCCTCCCACCACCAGCAGAACCTGCTCCTCAGCCCCTTTCCCTGCCTCCCGGAGAGCTCCTCGGCACTGATCTGAAGTTTGGATGCAGTGTTGTTTTTATATATAAATGACATTATGACAAATGATGAAGGATTAAATTACACTTCAATCAAATCAAGCCAAACCAGTAGGGATCGAGGTCCCAGTGGAAAGTATACATGGAGTTCCTCAGCTTCCTGATTTGAATGACTTTGTTCTTCTTCCAGAGAAAAAGGGGGGGGGATGAAGGAGAAGAGAGGGGAAAGGGAGAGGAGGGGGGAATTTGGCCTAAAATGAAACATTTTCCTTTTAAGTTGAACATTTGAAAATGGCTGGGAGGAAAGAACTGAAACACTGTAATGGCTGATACTGAAGAACAGCCTGGGACTTTTGCTTTTCGAGAACAGAAGCCAGGGAGAGAGCTGTGGTGTGAAAAAGGCAACGCTGTGTGCCTTGAAGGGGAAGGTGTTTGCAGCAGCCCATCTCCTGCAGACACTGAAAACCCCCTGCAAGGCACTAACCCAATTAGCTTTGCGAAGAGCTGTGCTATGAAAAGGCAAAGGCACTGACAGTGGTTTTGGTAAAGGCTAAAGACAGCTTCACTCTGCCTTGCACTCCCATCAGAGTCACTTTATTATCTTTGTGCTACCAGATCTTGCAAAGGTTGGCTCAAGAGCCCGTAGCTCTGCATCTCTGTCCAGCTAGAAAGCCTCTCTCAGCACCACGCGGGCTCGCAGCGCTGGTTTGCACGTGGGAGCATTTCTAAAGGCTGCTGAAATAGCCGTTCCATGACTGAGGCTGCCTGCAGTAGGCAGACAGACAGACGGACAGATGGGCAACAGATTCTGTGCTCCAGCGTCTGCATCAGGTACTTTGCTTCAGAGATTGTATTAAATACTACGCACTGTGTTCTGATTTCTGGGTGCAAATCTCGGGTATCGTGTACAATAGGTCACACCAGTGAAAGTCCAAACAAGGGAAGCAGAATACATCAGGGTCTCCTTTGGCTCAATGGTTGTCTCTGAGAGACAACCCATTGGGCTGACCTAGCTGTGACACACCACCCTCCCCGGATGGCGGCTGTCTGATGAGCTCAGGCAAACTCAAAACCTTCCTGGCAAATGAGACCAACGTTTCAGAAGACATTTCCTAATACTTTGGCACTATGTCTGCATGTCAATCACATGCTGTCAGAACCACAGCGCGTAGAAGACCTTTTCCCTCCTCTTCATTTATTACTGTCCTCAACCAACAGGCACCACCAGCACAGAGTAACTGCAGGTCACCATTAGCCTGCAGAAGGGGTGATGCAGGAGAGGGTTACCCTCTGTTTACAGGGCAGTTTACATTATTCTGGTCATAAGACGCGTGCCAGCCATGGGTACCTGCTAGAGACCCTCCTCCAATTCAGAAATGAAAATTTTAGTCTTACCCAAACGAAAGGCGAAAAGAACAATTTGGTGGGGCTGGAATATCACTCTCGGTGCATGGCAAAGCCACTTCCACTGAGAAAAATAATGGAGCCCACAAAAGCACACACATGCACACATGTCAACACGTGCTCAGGCACATGTGCCAGCCCGCAGCTCGACAGAATGAAAAGCAGAAGATCACCCCTGTCTGAAAGTCTTCTTGCTATGAATTTTCTCCCTGTAGTAATAGGCTTTGCAAAGTATGTTAAAGAATAACTTAAGCAATAATTCCCAGGAAACCATTTGTTACCTATGGTTAACGTCCAATCTGTTCACATTACATCTCAACTTTCTGACACAGAAATCAAGGGGAACACTTGTGGAAATCAAGATCCAAATTGGTTCAGCCTCTGAGGATAATAAAGACGTAGAAATATGTATAAATTTAAGTGGTTTTGAATAAGGACAGCATTTCAAAAAGCAGTCGAATTGTTACTTTGAAATAAGCCATTATTTTCTGCTTTTTAAAATTCCAGTCTTTAATAGGGGATGAGATCCAGACCGCCAAGAACCAAGGAGAGTTTTTGATGCAAATGAAAAGCAGCATTTAAGAAGTGCAAGTATCCCATAATAGAACCCACACCAAATTGCCAGCTCCCAGACCTGCCTGGAACATCCAAGGGTCCATCCAGGCCAGGAGAACAGAGCAGGAGGGTTTAGAGGCCACCTCCTCCCGAGTGCTGACCTTGTGAGTCAACTTGTTTCTCCTGGTGAGACCTCGGGGCTCACGTCACAGCCCCGAATTCAAACGTCTCCAGCCAAGGAGTGCGGAAGGTCTAACCTGGAGGGAGACCCAGACACAAGATGGGCAGATGTTGCTGTGGAAGGGAAGGGGTGGGAGGAGAGCTCCTGAAGTCCTCTTGGACTGTTTTTTCCGATTCTGTCCCTGTCCAATGTCCCAGGAAAAACTCTGTGTTTTACTGGAATTTATGAAAGAAAGCCTTTCTCTTCCACAGTGCTCTACTTGGAATATCACTGGCAAGGAAGCATCACTTGCATAAGTGTGAGTGATTCACACACCCTTGAAGAAATTTAGGATCTTTATGCTTGAGAGCCTCCGAGGACACCCACTCCTGGCAGTGGCCAGATCTTTGCAAACATTTGTGGTGTGGATGAGAGGGGAAAGAAGCCATTCTGGGAGGATGAGGCTGCCCCACATGTAGGGGCTGCCCCACGGCACGTGTGCAGGAGGAAGGTGGGCAGCAGAAGGAGACCTGCTGCAGCAGAGCTGGGCACAACAGGGGAGCGTCCGCGGAGCGGGAACGGGAGCCGGCCCTCGACAAAAGGCCCAATTAGCCGTCCTCCTGCAAACAAACAGCCCCTCAGCCCAACTTCTTCAAACATTGCTCACCAAACAAAAGGGCCACAGGATTGGAGGGATCAACCTAAGTCATGTACATCTATTTAACAAGAAAACTCATTGATAAGCAAACCACCTGATGCTTGCACAGCAGAAAAGAAAACACCTGGTTCTGCCTGTGGGTTGATAAGCCAATATCTTTAATCTTTTTTTTTTTCTCTTGATGACTGAAGTACACACTCTGTGCGGCCCTATGCTCCAGCCACATTGGTAATAGTAACAAAGCTTTGATGTCCCCCTCATTCAACAGAATGTTGTTTAGTTCAAAGCGAAGAACAGAGGCAATTCTTTGCTTTTAAATTATTAGCTCCCTAAGTCTTCTGTAATGATATAGTTTGACTGAAGTGTGCAGTTTATTAACTACATAAAGACGATATTATTAGAGCGGAGAAAGGCAGCCGAAAGTTTTGCCTTTCAGCTCAGCAGCAGGGGTTTTTGATACTTTGATCTCAATCAATGCTAAATGTCTTTGTGAGATAGAGGGAGCAGCAGAAATTACCTTTGGCACCATGACTACATCAATTATTTAGTTCTTTTTCTTATAAATTAAAGTGTTCTTCAACTTTTACCCCAATTTTTTCTTCTTCTTCTTTTTTTTTTTCCCCCCCTTCAGTTGATTGGAGAAAAAAAAAAAAAAAGAAGGCTGACTGGAAGAAGTCTGGCTGTGAACATTAATAAAAATCCCAGTGACCTTTCCCAGTCCTGGTCTGGAAGGGTCTTCTCTGGGGTGAGGAGATGGATTCGTGTGAGCAACAACAGCAAAAGGGGTAATGTGCTGTTTAACCAAATGACTGCACAGGTTGTTACCGCAAATTTGTCTGTGTCTAGGCTAATTTTCCCTTTTTTTTTTTTTGTCTTTTCCAATATTGCCAGCATGAATGCTGCTGGAAAAATGGGACACCTGATGGAAACAAAAGGATTGCTCTAAGCAGGATTTAAAGTGTTGGTGTTTATTAAAGTTCTTTCCATTGGTCCCAGCACACGCATCAGAGGGAAAGTTGAGGAGCAGGAAGGAGGCAGCCCCATCTCGGGTAACGAGCAGAGTCACCACAGGTCTCCTAAGGCTTAGAGCAGAGATTGCAAAGAGCCCGAGCCCTGCCCCGGGTCTGCAGCAGGTGCCCACACACTGCACGCTGGATGCACTATTATTACACTCTCATTAACACCGCTGATGCCAGGTAATCCCACCCAGATACAAGATGTCACCAGTTCCA
Source organism: Calidris pugnax (assembly GCF_001431845.1). Classification (NCBI taxonomy): domain Eukaryota; kingdom Metazoa; phylum Chordata; class Aves; order Charadriiformes; family Scolopacidae; genus Calidris; species Calidris pugnax. Next base: position 1,619,913 of record NW_015090957.1, on the reverse strand, counting down.
CTCGTCAGAAGTTGTGTCCAGTCTGGAGTTAGTCCCCTGGAGCCTATGGAGGGAATAAGCTGTTTCCAAAGATGATTCATCCCATCCTAAGAGGGGTGACCGATTCCCTCCCTGGAGACAGAGGGAGCCCAGTGTGACGGGACTAGAGGTGAGTAGGGATAATGCAGCCCAGTGCTCCTGCTGGGTAACAAGTGGATAGAGATTTCAGGGGAATTTGTGCTGGTTTAATACTCCAGGGAAGAGACCAGGCTGATGGCCAAAGAGCAGGGCCAAGGGAGGAGGATATTCCTGCCATTTTGGGGACAGAAGTCGGTGGCTGGGCTTCAGTGCTGTGGTGTCTCAGAGTGTGTGAGAAACCACTGGAACCAGAACCTGGGCTGGGAACACGAGCAGCAGCACCACGGAGATGCTGAGGAGCCAGCTTTACACCAAGACTGAGCTGGATGCAGCACGAGGATTTAAAATACTGTCCTTTGGCCAGAGAAAATTTTTGTGAGAGATAAATAAAAGAGGTCTTTGCAGAAATGTTGAAGCATGAACTATCGGAACTTCGATATATTTATATGTAGAACATGTTGGAGAACAACATAATTCTGTTTTCATGGTGATCAAAGTTTTGCAAGAAGGAGGACTTGAGACAGTGTGCTAAGCTGCTATGGCAACATGAATTTTAAAAAGTAAACTGACTTGCAAGAGCTTATCTTTTCCTCTTCAGTGTTGTGCAGAACAGACTTGGGAACCTCTATCCTAAAAGGGATCCTGCGAGGTGCTCACCTCTGCTCCTGGGCCAGGCGCATTGCAAATTCATAAAACATACCCCTCGCGGCACGGGGACAATTCCCCTGGGGACTGAGTTTCTTTCTTCCTGCCTCCCTGAGGCTCCTGCACCCCAAAATGCCAATTCATGGTGACTCTTTCATAATATATTTATCATCACTCAGACATTCAGATGTACCACGAACCACTGCAGTTGGCCTGACACGCTGATCTGGGTGGTGAGCGGGACGCCGAGCGGTGCAGCCCCTGCCCAGAGGTGAATTCCACCCTCGCAGCGCCGTTTCCAGGAGCACCATGATGTGGGCTCAGTTTACATCTCGCCTTTCAACCCACCCTCCCAAAACGCAAAGGCAGCGGTGTCAGGAGCGTTCCTGACGGCTCCCCTCACGAGGGGATGCTGTGAAGAGCTGTCGTGCTCTGAGTCAGCTGTTCTGCCGGGGCTGGCATTGCAGGCAGGAGGAGCCTGCTCCTCGCAGAGCCATCCCAGCCACGCCGCCTGCCAAAACCACACTGGGAATCTCACGGGAACGAGTCCTCTCCTGAGCCAGCTGGTACTTCCTGCTCCCCAGGCCCGATCCTGCCTGGATGCTGAGCATTCTTTGTTCCATTTTTAAATTAATGAGACTTGAGCAATGCGCAGAGCGAGACTTCAGAGGAAAAACAGGCCCTCGCTCTTCCTGGCACTTTGGCCGAATGTCCCAGCTGGAGAGGAGAGGGAGACACGTCACACTTGGAGGGACACTTGAGGGATGCCGATCACCTGGAAAACCCATCTCTAATTTGGATGTTTTAATCAGGCTGACCACACTGGCCATGCCCTCCATATGTCCCTCCTTCCACCCTGCAGGCCAGGCACGGCGTGGTGTGGACCCCAGCCCCGGGCACAGCCCCCGCACAGGGCTCACCCCAACGCTGGCAGCCCACGCCGTGGGACCCACCTCCTGCCCATGGCTCCAGCCAGAGGCTGGGGTTCCCCAGCACGGGACTCGCTCCCATCCTATCCCAACAGTGTCCCCTTGAGGTTGATGGCTGAGGCAGCCTGGGAAGAGCCCTCACAGAGGCCTGGGGGAACCCCAGAAGCTGCTCTGGCTTTTCAGGCTGGCCCACTGCTGCAGAGCGAGTGTGCAAACAAGTCCCAGCAGATGTGGGTCCCAGCTGGAGGAGCCCATGCTGACGTGGGGTGTGGGACCTCCACAGGGGAGAGCACAGCACGTTGTAGAACCACATGGCTAATTAAGCATCTTCCTTCCAGGTTCATGCAATCAATATCTGCAGTCCTACCATTGTGGCCCCCTTCCCTCAGCTCAGAGCTGGAGCTGGGAAGCTCTCCCAGCACCAAGGAGCCGCAGCAGGGCTGTGGCCTCTCCGTGGGTCTGTGCCAGCCCTGAGCCCCCCCAGCTGCTGGGGGCAGGAGAGCGGAGCCGCTGCGGCGAGGGCATGGGGCTTCCTCGCTGCTGCTGGAGTCTCCTTTCTTCTGTCAGCCAAGCAGTGGGGAGTTTTCTGAGAAACTGCCCACAGGGAGCGATCACTTTTTCCAGTCATTAACCTTACACATCCCTCACATTATCGGAATACCTTGGATGTCTAAGTTGCTGCAGTGAGCTAATTCCTCCAGGTGACTCCAGGCAGCGTTAAATGGGCTCCTGCACAGCGAGGGGATTTGAACTGCCAGAGCTGAAAGCGCTCCCGACTCCAGCACGCCAGGCCTCCAGCGGGGGCGAGATCCTCAGATGTCCCCGTGCGAGCGCAGCACGGTGGCAGGAGGCATCCGGGGCCTCCGGAGCAGCGGTTTTCAACCCGCAGCCAGCAAGCGCCTGGGAGGTCCACGGGTGAAGGGAGGAAAGAAAGAAAGCAAGGCAAGGGCTTGAGATGTACGGTGCAGGGACCTGTCCCCCCCAGGGAGTCCTCAATTGGAAAGATATTGGGGAAAAAAGGCAGTGCCCTGGAGGGATAAATGCTGGGAACCCCCAGTGCTGGCCATGGGACACCTATGGACCTCTCTGTCTGGATGTAATTGTATCAAGGTGTCCAGACCCTGACAGAGCAGCCAGTTTTGGATCCTGAAGTCCTTCCTTCGGTTTAGAAGATGAGTGTGAGGCCAAGGTACTGTTTAATTCCTTGGCAAAGAAGGGGAGATCTTCGCAGTCTGTCCCTTAAGGAGCAGAACAGGTCACCAGAGATCATGAGCTTTCCATTCCCCACGTGTGCACCACCGGAGAGCCAGCACAGCCGCGAGCGCCCGCGTTCCTCATGGAGATCACACGCCTTCACCAGCCTGTGAGACCGGGACAGGGCCTGCGTCTCCCTCAGCAAGCCAGGGGCACGCGGAGCCCAGCTGGGGAGGAAGGCAGGCTGTGTGCCCACCCCGGGTCCCTGCACGCCCGCGGTGCTGAAGAGGAGGAAACCACAGGCTCCACGTGACGGCGGTCACTGTCTGCAGGGAGCGTGACCCACGTCCCAGCCCCAGACACACGCTGCTCGTCTGCGGCCGCTGGAGCAGAAGGTGGAGGAAGAGGCGCACAAGAGGAACCCCAAATCAATGAAAGAAATATTAGCAGCGGGATAACTCTTATAATATGTACCTAATTAAATGTGATATCACTAACTCTCAGACATCGCGATGGCTTCCTGTCATGGTGTTTCCTGGATTATACATTACCAGTGTCCAGTCAGGAGCTGCTGAGTAACAATACTTAATGAAAACAATCACAAAAGAGACCACATTTGTCTCTCATGAGTAATAGGTGGTCACTGGCAGTGACTGCCAGAGCAGAACCAGATCTTCCCGACAGAGCAAAGCCAGCGAGAGCAGTGGGTACAAGAGAAGCACCACGGGTGGTGTGGGGCTGCACCCACCTTTGCTTTGGGGTGGTGCATCTTTCTGCTCCCCTGGGAAAGAGTCTTTGGGTAGAGAAACAACCTCTTGATTTTCCCAAACTGCCCTGTGATTAGAAGCATCATCCCAGACCTGGGGGACATGGGGACCACCGAGAATGTGTATGGAGAGACAGTAAATCCCCCAGCAGAAGTCAGCAGGAAGAACCACTCCAGCCACACAGGCAAAGCTCCATTTACAATTGGAAATACAGAACAGTGACATCAGAAGTCACAGGCTACACGGCCAAATTACAGAACAACGACCCACCCCACACACATCTAGGAATGCCCTCCGCACTTGAACAAAAAAATACCTTCAAACACTGACACAACATAAGGAGAGCAATGTTTAACACTCTTGAATCACAACAGAGTTAAAGACTGTGGCAATGCATCGATCTCGGTTTGGAGAGGCCCAAAACACAGGTTTATTTTGGATCTTCCCAGGTGTTGCTGGGGTGCAGTTCAGGTCATGGTTTCAAGGCCCATCCCAGCACTGAGAGGCCCCAAAAGGGAGACGGAGCGAATGCAGCAGTGCCCTGGAGCCTTTGCTCTCCTCCTGCACTGCCTGCTCTTCGGGATCAGTTTTGGTTTGGACTCAGGAATGATGCTATGCCACACAGTACGCAGCTTCTCATGAGGGGCTCGCTTTATTTTCCCCAGCGATCAGCTGTCTCTTAATGAACTTGCTTTAAAATTAAAACATGATTAATAATAAGAGGTGGACCCAAGCTGGGGACATAAACATGCCCCAATCTTGGCATTGAAATCTGAGCCCTACTCTGAAAAACGCCTGCCAGCTCTGCTCCAGCTGTGCTGTGTACAGCCTGCTGACACCTCATGGCCAAGCAAGTAATTCAGATAAGACACCATTTCCCAGGATATAAATATACACATAAATTCCCCATCTGCTATAAGGCAAGAAACGAGGTTCATTTATCAAGAAGTTTGTAATGAGCAGATCTGAATAGACCAAAGATAGGAAAGAAAACCAGTCCAGAAATTCTTCAGATTCTTGAATTTCAAACAGACGGGTCCGTTATTCATAGCTGTGTTGGTCTGAGCTTCCTCGATGCTGAAGGACGGCTCAGATGCACTTCTTCAACAGCATGGCCTGGGTACTGAACCACACACGGCAAACCTCGTGCTCCCAGGCCTGGAAAGGGATGGTCCATGTCTGGGCTGCTCGCTACCCAGCTCTTCCCTCTTCCGTGGGGTTCTCCCAAGGGCAGATCACCTCCTTGGCAGAGTCCTTACGAGCTCTGTGGTGGTTGTCCTCTCCCTCCACAGAGTCTATGGGGTGGATTCGGCTCTCCAAAGGAGCATCCATTTTTATTTGGAAGAAGCTGTGTTGTGAAATAAAAACTCATCACACGTACGGCACTTTTTGATGTACTCTCTGAGAGAGCGAACACACAGCACGGAGTCTGGCTTTGAGTTTTCCACTGCTCAAACCCCAAATCCCAAAGCAAAACTCCTGGGCACAGGCCCGCAGAGATGGAAAATGAAGGAAACGTGCACTCCCACCTCTTTGAAGCAAAACTGCTGTGTGACACAGCTCCAGCACAGCCAGAGCGCGGAGCCAGGTGGAGAAGGAGCCCTCAGATTTGTGCTTTTGAATTTATAATGTGGACTCATCCACTTGGTCAGCAGCAGAGGTGGGTTAACAGGGGTTGAGGACACGTTACTCTTAGTGAGGGCCAGGGCCAGGATTTGGTTTCAACAGTGACAGCCTCTCCAGGCAAAAAATCCCTGTCCTTACACATCCTGCTCGGGAATGACAAATGTTTCATGACTCTCCCTCAAGATTTCTCCTCCCTTGTTACTTCTGGGTCTCCTCTGACTTTCAAATCATTAAACCGAACTTGAACTGGCACTTGAGAACAAACACGAATATACGAGCAATTTTCAAAATTCAGGGATCAAGAGTAAAACCTGGGGGCTTTACACCATGAAGAGGAGGTGTGAGCGCAGCAGAGAGGGACGGCTGGCACGGGCTCTTGCCCGTTTCTTACCAGAGAACACATCCAGAACAGAAAGCACGCGTGAGGAGCGAGGGGAAGAGAGGCTTCCAGAGGCCTGACCATGGTGTGTGCCAGGCAGCACAAACGCCATGGGGGGGTTTAGAGGCAGTTTAAGGAGCAGCAGCCATCGGCCCGGCCCGCAGCGCCCCCCCCAACCTGGCAGGGAGGAGCCACGGGGACAGATGGGGTCCCTGGGTACCTGAACACTCCACCGTCTCTGCTGGGGCAATGACCTTGACCTCATCTCCAAAGCCACCAAAATAAACAAACTGGATAAACAACAACTTCTGTTAACATACGTGGGGCAGCAAGGCCGCCATCTCCTCCGGCCTGCTCTGCTGTGAGGGGCCTCAGGACATGGGGCAGGGGGGGACAGGCGGTGCTAGTGCCTGGTGTCCCCAGGAGAGGTGAGGCCACATCCCTGAACCCCAGCAGCCTCACGGCCCACTGCTCCCTGGGACCACTGCTGCAGCACCTCCATTTTCCTGCCTGGCACCAGGGAGGAGCAGTGCCGGTGCCAGCTCCTGGCAGCCGCCATGACAGGCAGCCCCAGAGCAGGCAGACACGGGGCTGAGACGGCGAGAGCTGACTGGAATATGAAACACAAACCCCACTTCAGTGGGCTCAGGCAATACTATTTCAACCTAATTACAAACCCAATCAATCTCAGAGGCCAGCCCTTCATGAGGGCGGCCGGGTGCCCTCAGGGTGCTTACCTGCTCACTGCCTTGGTGTCCGGCTGGAGCTGCCGCTCCCGCTCGCCCAGTGGCTGCACCTTCCCGTGGGGCATGGCCGGGCACTTGGGCGAGAGTGTGGCCAGGACGGGCGAGGACCAGCAGCCCCTCGTCAGGAACCGGCCGAAGGACAGGGCGGCCGCACGGGACTTCCTGCTGCCGGAGGGGAAGGGGCCGGTCCCCTCAGGGTCCCTCTCAGCGCCCGCCGTGCTGTCTAGGGCCACGCTGATGGGCGAGGGGCAGGCGGTGCCGTGGGGCAGGGCCGGGGGGCCGGGGGAGGCAGGAGCCAGGCTGCTGGGGCTGAGGGGCAGGCAGGCGGGCGGCCATGGCGGGGTGCCGGCGTAGACAGCCGGGTGAGGGGCCAGGGAGGCGAGGTGGCACCGCTGTGGGGAGGAAAAGGAGAGAGGCTCAGTCAGGCCCGGGGGGGCCACATGGCGGTGGCTGCCCTCCCCAGGCTTCCTCAGAAGGAGAAGCCTTCTCCTCCTTTGGAGGCCACCGGCATCCTGCCTTTGGAGGAGAAGGGCCGGGTGCTGTCAGTGCTGTCGGGAGAGACGGGGCTCAGCTGGGAGGCAGGCGGCTGTCACCCCAGCCCAGCCTGGGACGGCGTCCCCCCTTCCTGCAGCTCTGGCCCCCTCCCTGCCCTCCCGCAGCAGGAGAGCGGAGCCCTCACCCTTTGCCCATGGAAAGCAGCAGGGTCGTGGCTACCGGCCTCAGCGGGCGCTGACAGATCCGGCCCCACACCCACTGGGATGCTGTGGGAGACACCAGTTTGTCTCATTCCTTACAACAATTAGCTGCAGGCACGGAGGAGTCGGCTATCCCGAGAATGTCATCTCAGTTGTGAACAGCATAACCATGTCACGCCCGAAGCACCAGTGTGCTGGCTGCCGTGGCGGCCAAGAAATAGGACACTGAGCTCCAAACCCTGATGACCGATAATACAAGAAGCTACCAGTGTCCCTTGGCTGGTGCTGTGAAGTCTCCAGCTCAGCTAATTCAGCCCTCGGGCCGCAGCCGAGCAGAGACGGATCAGCAGAGGACATGCTGCAACCCGGGGTCCCCCCCGCCGCTTCCCAAGGACTCAGTCCCAGCAGAAATGAAATGCAGCTCGAGTGTCCAAAGAGAAGTGATGAGAGCAGAGGCACATACAGAAGACACATGCACGCGTGGCAGGGAGATGACACAGTGAAGGATGAACATGCTGAGACAAGACAGAGAAGGATGAACTCGGTTCTTTTTTCATTTTCTACATTTATTAGACAGATGAATGCATAGAAGTGATGGCCAAGAAATGAAACAACATATTGCTCTGATTTCCAATGGAAACAAACAATTTCTTGGCTGGCACAAAGTGCAGTTCAGTTTGTGCCGCGGTCACACTTTGTACCGGGCGACCTTCCTCTTTGGGGACTGAACAGCAAGGGCCCGAGGAGCGGGACACTGGGTCACGCCAGCTCAGTCAGCCCAGAAGCAGAACAGAGCCAGCTGCTGCCTGCAAGTGCGGGACTGGTGTTTCACAAGCACAGTGACTCCAGAGCACGCAGCATTAACCCGTGTCAGCGAGGCAAAGCTGAGATGATGAAAAATCAGAGGAAGGAATGGATAGAGAGAACATGAAAAGCAAAGCTGAACAAAACAGAAGTAGAATCAGAGGGACTGACTGGAACACACAGATTTGTTATTTATTATTTATACCCTGACTTCATCTCCCACATGTTACTGCACACTGGCAATCCCAACGCGCTCAGTGCTCCATGTTAGACAAACTCTGAAGAGACTGTAGGGCTCATCACACCCAAGTAGCTTTGGACCAACCCTGTCCAGTTCTTGAGTCTCCTTCAATGCTCTGTGTCAAAGTAGGTTGATGGTGCTCAGTACCTCACCTTCAAAATCCTTGTGATTTTAAGCAGAATTGAAAAATGTATGGTCTGAGCCTGCTCCCCCTTACGATATTGCAATATTTGCCACTGCTTCCACTGGGAATAAGAGCAGAGACTCAGCCAGCAGACCTTGACACCAGAGCACACGACTCACACAACTGGTTTCAGTTCCTCTAAGGTTTGTCACCATTAGGTTAATGCAGGTCATTAAAATCTCCCCAGCTCAGCTGCACAATGCAGGGGACTGCTTCTGCAGTGACACCAGATCAGAGCACACAGCCCTGATTCTGCCCCCATAACGTGCACAGGGGGGTCGAGAGTCACCGTTCAAAGCTGATCAGACACAGCCCTGTCCGCGAGGGGCTGGTCTGCAGGAGCCTCGGTACCCGAGGGCTCCCACTCACTCCCAGCCTCCTCCATCTCCCAGTTTCTGTCAAATCCCACCAGCAGTACAAATGGATGAACAATAAAACAGGAGTGAAGAAGCTTCCCGGACCTCAGTCCTTCCCACCCAGGCCCTCTGTTTCCCCTAAATTCTAAGAAACAAGGAAGCTTTTCTGCCCCACCCCCCCCAAATTCCCTTTACTGGACTTTGCAGGAATTTTCCCACTTCTGGTAATCATTGGCCTGGTCCAGACACACCGGGGTTTCCCAGCAAAGCCTGGAATCTCCCTGAGCTCTTTAGCACTACCGTAGTTGTTTAGGTTGCCTCACTCTAAAGAGCAAAAGAGACACAGCAAATGAAAAAAGCACTACTTAAAGTTGAAGTCAGCTCCTAACATCTTTGCCCTGGCTCTTCTTTGCCCCTGGGCTACAAGCCAGTGACAATTGGAACTACCTCCCGTTAGGATTTTTTAACACCAGAAAACAGAAGAGCAGGAAAAAGACAAGACGAGGCGGGAAGGATTTGATAAAAGAAACACAAAGCTGTGGCTGCATCTCCCGAGCCCTCCCGCAGGCTCTGTAGGGCTGCACACCCTCATGATTGGGTGGGGGGGATGGAGGGGGAGCAGAGCCTTCCTCTGATCATCCCCAACGTGCCAGGGGTACACTTGGGAGCATCATTAAAATTCAAAGGGTCACCCAAAGCTTCAGAAACCCTCGTCCTGCTGTTCTCACAAGAAGCCTACACAGCTCTGCTGCCTGAGGCTCCTTCGTGCTGGTTAGGAGGTGCAGGATACTGGAGCTGAGGGGGGTGCTCCTCTCAGGGGTGCCGGGCGTGCAGCCCTTGGGAGGGGGCAGACCCCCTGAGAAGATGGATGCAGCACAGAGGCACTCCAACACGGACCACCTCTGCTCCGAGGAAGGCTGATTTGAACCCAAAGGAGTGGGAGAGCAGAGCGTTGCTCTGCCTTGTGCCATCCCAGCTCCTGGAGGAGCAGGAGGCAGGGAGAGGTGGCCGGGCTGCCCAGCCTCCTGGGGGGGCTCGGGGCAGCCAGGGGGCATCCCCCCTGCGGGGTGTGCAGGAGGGAGCCGGGGCCCTGCACCCCGTGGCCGGCAGAGCCAGCGGCCTGGCTCCGGCAGCACTGCCATGCCTGACGTGCCTGGGAAGTGACATCTGCTGCTCCAGAAGCCATGGCAACGTGCAGGCAGCAGGCTGCTGGCAGAGCCGGCCTGGGAAACCTAAAGCAGCACTGACACCTTCAGGAAGGGGAGACGAAGCTCAACACCAGCCTCAGCTTGTCTTTTCCCTGCGCTGTGCCCTGCAGGGCTCAGAGCCTACTTGGGAGGTTCCTGCTTGAGCTGGCTCCTGCGATCCAGCTTGCTCATGACCTGCGTGATGTCCACGGTGGTGGCGGCTTCTTTGGCTTTGGCCTCTTCCTCCTGCTGCCTCAGGATGACAGGGCTGGGGCTGGAACGGAGGTGACGGCGTCCAAACGGGAAGGTGGAGCTGGGCAGAGTGAGAGAAAGATGCAGGGCGTTACTGAAAAGCAGAAGGGCACCAAAAACTCACTCCTGGTAAGAAAACTTACCAGGAGGGCAAGCTCAGACACAGAGAGGGACGTGCCACTGTCACCCTCACAACAACAAAGAAGTGGAAGTGAGGATGAGGTGGTTTAAAGCAGGACTGGGTGACTCAGTGCCACAGGACTGCTAAAAATGTAAATGCAGTCCTGCTCCTGGTCCTCAGGAGGGACTCCAGGGCCGGGAGATGGCCGGCACATCACTCCTTTTGTTTTCAGTGTTTGCATGTCACTCTCAGTGTGAAGCCAAAGAACTCCCATCAGTAGAATTTTTTCTAGTGGTCTCAGTAGGGTCAAGATACAGACCAGTAGGGGTGCTTCTGGTGTCTGTGATACCCCAAAAAACCACCCACTACCTGCTTGAGCTAGGCCATTGCCAGCAGCAGCAGAAGCAAGTGTTTAACCACCTCTAGATGAGCTACGAGCTCTTCAGCTTAGCCAGGATGCTGCGTACTGTGTCTCCACAACGGGCACTGACAGACACGAAGGCAGCCACCAGCATCATCAGCACCTGCCAGCGACCTTGTGATGTGCAGCCCAGGGAAAATCTAACCAAACTCCAGGCAAGACAGCAGGAGAGCTTCCTCTGCCAACTCGAAACAGGCTTTAGATGAAACAATAGTGTCCATGATTCCTCTTTCTTGCTTGCTGGGTGGATGGGTGCAAGAGGAACAGAGAAAGCACACCACCCAGTTGGGCTCCGACAGTGCACGCTCCGCTTTCAGAAGCAACTGCGGTTCAAATAGCCTGAATTTGCTACACAACCTTCATCTTGGGCAGGAAAAAGCCATTTCAAGCCTGCCCCTTCTAAGACTGTCTACTTTCTGGCAGCAGTCACTGCTGCCTGTCACCTTCACTTCGCAGGGGGGAGGTGGCTCAGAGCCCAAGGAGGACCCTGCGGTGGCTCCGTGTCTCTGGCCGCCAGCGTTTCGTGGGTGGGAGCTTTCCCATGCCCTGTACACACTGCTCTCTCCTTCCAGGAAAGGAGCCATGGTTAATTCAACAATCACAGCCTTTCCAAACAGACCCAACAGACAAGGCAGCCGAGCCATCCTCGGGTCAATTCTGACTGCACACAAGCCACTTCCAAAGGGCTCACAAACTTACAGCGTAACCAGTCTCAAAGCAAGGCATCTTTTTAGTGAAAAATTTTATTTAATTAAGCAAACATCTAAATCATAGTAATTTTGCTGCAACTCCGGGTTTTTCTACCCTTGCTACAACAAGAAAAACAAACCCCACAATTACATTCAGTTTCACTTGCCTTTTTTTGACAGTCTCTTGTGGCACAACAGCCTTGGCCAGCATTTCCTTGTATATTGGAGACTTTAAATAGCGGCCATAGGAGTCCTACTAGGAGAAAAAAGAGAAACTGGTAGTTATGGGCTGCAAACACCCTTATTAAAATCACCACCAAATACAGCTGCTCAGGAGCCAGGGAGGCTGGGAACCAGATAATCTCCCCCAAACAGCCCAAGGGACTTTGCATCTTTCAGGCAAATGTAGCTGTTTAAACCAATACCCTTTCATCTTGCTGTAAAATTCCCAGGATTTCCCACCTCACAATAAAGCTTCCCAGGTAAGATCCAGACCAAAAAGGTCTGAACTGAGCTTAGCCCAGGCCCGTGGTATCTCACAGTCGTTGCAAGGTGAGGAGCTCATGTTTCAGGAGCCAAACTGTTCAGCAACTGGTGAAAATCAGTGTAGTTCTGCTGCTTTCAGTGTCAACGTGCAGTAGCTGCTGCTCTGCTAAATGCATTTTGTGTTGCTATAAGGAGGAGTCACGGGTTATTTGTGGTCACCGTGATCTAATGAAAGCCAAGACATCAGTCTGTCAGTACACTGACATCAGCCCACAGTCTTGCATCAGTCTGACCAAAAAGAAGGGTGTCTAACAACATAACCACAGAAAAATGTGTGAAAAGACTCAGTAAAACTTGAGATGGGCCACGTCTGGTTATGCTCTTGGTACAAAACTCATGCAGTTATATCACAATTGCTGCCACCTTTCCCATCCACTGCTGAAATCCTGTCGGGTACAAGCATCCCACCACAGAGACACCTGCTGTCACACACACACTGGTACTAAATGAATAAAGTTCAAAGATTTGTTCAAGCTTTGAATGAGCTGGTGACCGAGCAGGACTTCCAGCAGCCACCTGACCCCCATCACCTTGGGGACATGCTGCCTCAGAGGGAAGAAGCAGCAGCAAACTACAAAGGCCTGGAGCAGTTCCTGCTTAAATCAGCAGATTTGAGGGATTTTCAAAGAAAGGCCACTTGAAAGTGACAGCCGAGAGCACACAAGGGCACGGAAAGGCCCAGAGAAGTGGAATCCCCCTAAGGCTTTGGAAACAAATAACAAACCTTTTTCATCAGCATGTAAATGTGGGTCTGAGCAGCATCTAACACATAGCGATGAGGGTGCTTGAGGCCTTTCACTGTGATGCCCATTGTTGTGCCATCAATGTTAATCCAGCGCCTTGCTCCCGGAGCCAGGAAGAGCCTGCAAGGAGGAGGGATCAACAGTGCCCTTATCAGCTGGAGAATTCCCAGAGATTCCTCTGTCTACACATGAAAGGAAAAGTCCCTTCAGCTCCCCACTATAATTTGCTGCCCTGGTCTTGGGCAGTCAATCTCCTCTTCAGCACTGTGACCTGCAGTCACTTCCTCTTGCACTGGGAACACACAATACAAACCAAATTTTAGCTCACTCTCCCTGTGGCAGCCTCTGGGCCTTTGCTATTCCACACCTCTAGTTAAATTACATGCTAAAACCTAAATGGTGTGGAGTGGAGAACAGAGTGGAAAAGTAACTATAACAAAACAATGCTTGTGCTTTTATCTTCAAAAGCTCCTTTCCTACATGGGGACACAGGACTGCCACATTTGATGGCAGCTTACAAAGAAAAGTCTCAGGAATAAATCATGTGGAGAACGACAGTGTGTAGAGGACGGTGATGGGACTCCTGGACAAAGAGTTTAAGAATGCAGAATTATCACACTCACTTGTAAATTTCTTCTGCTTTTTCTTTGACCTTGGATTGGTCTCCATACTTGAGATCCTCACAGGCCTCCCAGAAACTCAGATTCTCTCCTGCGAAACAAGGATGCAGTCAGCAGAGAGCGAGACTGAGGAAAACACAGTCCCATTTATTCACTCCTAAACTGAACGTGCTCGACTCAGTCTGCGTTGGCCCCAGTTCAGCCTCTCCAATTCTTACAGCCACCTGGAAAATCCCCTTGGGACCGAAGGAGGAAAACAACTCTCCCCTGTCCTCTGCTGAGGGACGATGTCACCTGTCAGAGCCTGTGAATCCAGGCGGTTCCAGCCTCCTTGGGACCATTTTGTGTCCTGTATTTTGTGTCCTGTGCCACTAGATGGTATTGCCTGCGCTGGCTGCACAGCCACGGCCTCCAAAGGCACTTCTGCTGCCTTTTCTTGGTGACTTTGTCCCTGTCTCAGCTCGCAGCACCCACTGCACAGCCCTGGATTCCCACCACGCTCTATGCTGTGCAGGGACACAGGGACACACAGCAGACCCACCGCTGAACTCCTTCTTCAGGAAGAGCTGGAAGTTCTGCCGCCCTTTGGGGTCCCGGATCAGCTCACTGAAATTGAAGGCCCATCGCTCCACGCGCATTCTGGTGGGGATTTCCACTCTGCACGGGTCGAAAACAAACAGCACTGCCAGTTCCACGCGGCCCATCTAATTGGCAGATTAATTAAAACCAAAATGCCCTTTGCTGGAACGCCAAGAGACTTCACAGCACTCACTGTTTTCCAGAATGCTGTAATGAGCTCCCGAAGTCAGCCCACTAAGTAAGCTGTAATTAAACAACTTGGTACACAGTGGGATGAGGATTTATCTCGGATTTATGCTGCTCTCACAATGGCGGCCCAGCTTTGCTGGAGGTTTGACTCAGTCCCATTCTGGAGGAGGCACTGGTTGTTGCCCAAAGCTTTGCTGCTCATAAAGGCATTCTGTGAAGGTATCCTTTGGGGCTGTCTAATGGGATATCATCACTCTAACAGGATTGCTGGTCTCAAATGAGAACCAGTAACACGCTGTGTGCTTCAAGCACAGAGATGCCACTGTGTAATTAGCAAATGCTATCCGAATGGAAAACCAAGGGAGACCTCAGAGAAGGGAGGGACAGCCCGTGTGTGCCTCCAACCCAAACTCGCTCCTAAGAAAGCTGCCCAAGGTGTGAGCAAAGACCAAGGGCCAGGGGTTGAACCCTGAATTGCCAACCATTGGCAGCACGTAATTTAGCAAGGTTAATGCTAAGGCAAGTGCTATACCTGAGCATAACTGGCCATATTCCATTCCTGCACTAGTAAAAATGGACTTTCATCCAAGGGGAGGATGAGACCCCCTCAGCAGGGGCTGAGTGCATACTCCCATCATCAGTCTAGGAATTCCTGTGATGTTAAGGAAGCCTCCACTTGAAGAAAATAATGCTGGAAGTTCAGTGTGGAGTATTCCCAGGAGACAGTTTCTTTAGCATGGCCAAGCCATGTCAGAAAGGGAACACTTCCCTGCCCATTATCAGAGGCCAGATATCATGATGAAATCAGCGGTTCCCTTTTCTGATTTCTGTCAGCATAAAGGTCAGCGTAAACCACAAGCTGGCAAAAGAACACAAATACATACAGCTTTGCATTGAGATCCCAGAACTCGGTGTCGTCTGTTACCCAGGGGTTGCTGGGGAGACAGCCAGACAGGATGGGATCGTTGGAGAGGAACTGCTCCGAGTATTTCACAAGCCTGTAAGTAAATCCAACAGAATCACCTTAATCTGCAGGCAGAATTGCAGCCACCCCCAGCACCACCAGATAAAGGGCTGCACAGACCAGAGATGTCTCCAGAGCAGCAGCCCTATAGCTGGGGGTCCGGAATGTGGGCCCTGCCTTGTGAGAAAAATCCATTCATCAGCTCAGTTCATCTTTCCCATTTCCCAAACAATGATCTCCTGGTTGTCTTTCAAAGCAGTGAACTTGTCAGTTCAAGCACAGGGAGATACAAGACTCTCTTCCATCCCCTCCTTTTGCCTTTTCATTTCAAGGAAGTGGGACTAAGCCCTCAAACGGCTTCTATCTCCTTCCCCAACCCAGTGGAAAAGGCCTGATGCTGGGATGCTTTTGCCACACATTACAGAGAGAAAAGTGCCAGAGAAGAGGAAAATGAGTATTTGCTCAGAGTGGGTTCTTGGCAGCCTTCCCGTGGGGTGTGGGAGAGCCCAGGGAGCTGCAGGAGCACTGAGGGCACAGCCCGGCTTCTCCGCTCCTCCGCTCACCTACCGCAGGGCTCATTCCTCTGCAAATGCCTCTAAGGGCTTGGCACAAAGCAAAAATGTCTCCATCCCAGCAGGAACCAGACAAACACTTCTCCTACCTTCTCAGTTGGCCAGACTTGTAATTACAACCGATTTCACTAATGTCCTGGAATTTTAGCTTTCTCCTCCCTTTTTCATTCTTGAAAAAATCATCTGGTTTCTGTGTTTAAAATTCCTTCCAGGCCAAACTGCTTTCATGTGCTTGAAGCTAGGAGAGCACTGTCCAAGGACCCATTGCTAACAGGCACCTTGGCACAGATCCTGCAATTGTACAGTGCTGCTGCACAAAGCATCCCACAGCTTGGCACCAAAGTGCTCGATCCTTCCTTCTCAGGAAGGAGATGAGTGCTGAAGACTAATTAATGTGTGGACAGAAGGAAATCAGGACTTACCCTCCAAGAGAGACAGAAGATTTCACTCTGGACTTCATGATGGCCTGCTGATAGTACATGATCTGAGAGGGATCAGACATGTCCATGGTTAGAAGCACGGAGATGTGAAGACAAGACCATCTAATCTGAGCCTCAAACATGCCCTCTCCCAGGTAGTGAGGCTAATTACATCAGCGACTGCTTCTTCCCTGATTATTGGATGTCCAAGGAATCAGAGAATCCCTAAACGGTCTCAGCAAAATGGCTGTTCTCACTGAGCTTATTGCAAGTGTCAGAAGAGCATTTTGCAATGTGCAAGTAATTAAAAAGCACTCCCCGTGCTATACAAAAATTGGATAATAGCTACCATTCTAGGCACCTACGAATGCTCTGGATGATTTAGCATGTAATTATCATTGATCCTTGGCTGTCTCTATGCTGGTGCCACTGGATGTATCTCCTACGATTTCCCCACCGCTAATTGTGATCTATTGGATTTCATCCCCGGTGTCTGTCCTTGCCTGAGCCTTCCCGTGCTGGGGAGAGCTGCTGGCTGCCTGCAGCGGGAGGTGCAGAGGCAGGAAATGCACATCCACCAACAGCTCCGTGGGGCAGAGACTCCCCCAGCCCAACCCAGGTGTCTCCAGAACAGCTTATCCCCTGCAAAGGGGGCTTCGAGCCCCCACGCAGCACCGACGTGAGCGATACACACGGAAAGAGCACCTGGGGTGAGGGAAGGACCACTTACCTCTCTCCTATAAACATCCATAGTTTTTTTCTGTAAAATAAAGAAACAAAAATCATTACATTGGGATAGGTGCTTTCACTTTTCTGAGATGCCAAAACACCGTTGCAGGGCTGCCACAGTGCAGCGCTCTCCAATTAATTCTCATTACAATTAAAATCAAACACAGCAGCTCAGCTAATCAGGGTATCATCAAAGCTAAGAGCATCCACACACCGTAAATTGTTCCATTAGCTGTATTTACTGTTTAGCATTGCTTCTTCCATCACAGGCTGCCTGTATGCCTTCAATTACGGGGTTATTCTAGTGGAGCTAAAATAGATTCGTTTACGAGACACAGATTAGATCATTCAATATTAGCTAAAGGAGACAGGAACCAACACATTGCAAAATATAAACACCACAATTAAAAGCCTCAGAAGCAGTGTCTGCTGTGCCAAGGGTGCTTATGTTGTGATTTGAATAACTCAGACTATGTTACATGTCATCCACAAATGAGCGAGCAATTGAAGGCAAGAAATTAACTGCAGGGTGTTTATTCACACGGCTTCCTTTGAAGCACAGTTACTTGGTGTGAAATAAACTTGGGGGAGAAGGAACGACAGGCTGAGGGAGGGACCCTCCCACAAGCCTTTAGCTTTCAGCGTTTCAGCTCTTCATCTCCTGGTTTAGGCAATAAAATCTGCATCCCAGAACCGTTCTACCAAACTAACCCTGGGGCTGCCACCCATCCCACGGCTGCTCTGGAGGGGACCATTGTGGGACACCGGTGTGGATCTGCTTTTCCATTTTAACAATTGTCACTAGTCCTGCTCAGGAGGGAGAAACTATTCTTTATATGGAAGAAAAATAAGCACATTTTGCCAACACTTGGCTGGTTTTGAGAGGGTGCACTCACCAGTTCAGCAGCAGGAGCCCAAGAGGCAGCCACCAGCCGCTCTGTGCAGCGCTGCCATGGAGCCAGCCCCCTGATCTTAACACAGACCTCACCTGGCCAGGGCAGCACTGACAGAAATCCTGGCTGTGCCACTGCAACGGGAGGAAGCTTTTTCTGCTGGAAATATCACCACCAGCTCTGAATGC
This sequence comes from Calidris pugnax, assembly GCF_001431845.1. NCBI lineage: Eukaryota > Metazoa > Chordata > Aves > Charadriiformes > Scolopacidae > Calidris > Calidris pugnax. The sequence goes on along the minus strand of NW_015090957.1, from coordinate 1,602,118 downwards.
CTGCGGCACACAACCTCAGGAGGGACAAAGAGGGAAGCAAGCAGTGGCTGCAGCAGCAGCAATGCCCTGCTGGCCACACAGGAGGAACCGTGTGCCAGGGGGTAAGGGCTGACACATCGGGGAGGCAAATCCTCTTGGCCCCCAGGATCACTGGCCACGGGGCTGGACAGCCTCCCTGGCTGATTCAAAGCTTCCTGGGACATCTCATAAATGGAGGACACACAGACTAAAGAACAGGTTGTCACGCTGTAGCTGTACCCAGTGCCAGGCCCGCTGCCGTGGAGGCACCGTTTCTAACCCCATTTCTACAGTGTCATCTTTGTTTCAGACAGACTGTAGAAATTGGAGGGAAAAAAGTCCCCACCTGCTTGTGCAGAGAAACTCGCTGCATTTGCTGTCCCAGAAGCATCCTCTTTAGAGAACTCTGTTTCTGTTTTAGGCCAGCTATTTCCTGCACAATAGGAGTTCTCTATCTCCCTGAGTAACCCGAGAGACAAACCAGGCCCCATCAGATTTACAAATGCCAGCTGAACTGTTCTGTTTGAGGGAACTTTAGTGTGGCTGGGTCATTTGCTTTAGGAAAATTAACACATTAAAATCATTAGATGGTTTTAAAAGGCCCCTCATTTCTTCCTCTGTTTTGTGAAGTGGGTGCCTCCAAGGTGCCGTGGGGTGAGCAGAGGTGGCTGCTGGCACAGGGGCTGGAAGGCAGCTCACGTGGCAGTAAAGTTGTGTTATCTTCTAGAGGGGCCTTAGAGGCAGGCAGCACAGCACACACACGAGACAAACAGCTGGGGGGAAAGAGAAAAAGACCACGGTAAGTTAAACATTACATAGAGCAAGAAAGGCATGAATTAAAATGCCGTCACAACACAAAAATTATACGTGGGTGAGTAAAAATCAAAGCTAATGCCATGTCTGCAAACAAGGAAAGATTTTTTTTTTAAGGATCCCCTCCTGCCACACGTAGGTCAGTGCCTTGGACAGCTGGCCCTGGGACCCTTACCCCCAGATACTGAGAGCAGCAATGCCGAAGTGCTCCTACCACCCTCATTTGCAAGGAAACAATATTTGGAACAAAGGAGTAATTTCTTATAATGAGATTAATTTTGCAATGCCCTTAATGAGTGACTTATCGCAATTACCGCGGATAAGCTCCCCGGCCCTGCAGGCTTCAAATCAAAATAGCAATTAGTGAAAGACCTTGGTCTGTCTCAGGCAAGCGCCACGTGCTGTTAAAACTCCTCCTCCCAGGACACGCAGCGGCGCTTGGACAGCCCAAAGAGCCTCGTCACACCCCCTGCCACCAGCCCAGTGCTCCCCAGGAGCTGCAGAGCTCAGCTGGGAGCCAGCCAGGACCCACACGGCTGAAGCCACGAGCTCTGATGAGAGCTGGGACATCTACTGACTTCCAGCTAACCACTGGCATGGACCTCTCTGCTCTCCACGTGGAGATGATGGTCATGTTTTTGCCTCTCGGGCCACCACTCCATGTTTACAGAGACCATCACACCTGTAACAGTCCGCATGCCCAACTTCCTTCTAATTGCCAGTTTTCCCTTATTTTGTTCATCTGCTTCAGTTATTTCAACAGCTGTGATGTGTGCAGCACAAGTTATACATTTATCAGGCAGCCAAACTGATAGAGTCTCACGAAATTCAAGGCCAGCAATGACTGTGATGATTGCTGGCTGGTTTGCTGTGTACACCAAGGCAGGGCGTTTCATTCAGTACTCCCTGAACCAGGCGCAGTGATTTTTGGCTAAGCTAAAGCACCTTTTGGAAGGACTCTCTGGTTACAAAAGCTGAGTGAGTACCTGCAGGAGTCAGCGGGCTCTGGCAGTTGCCTGGTAACTCACTGAGCACTGAGGCTCCATCCCGGGTAACAAAAGGCTAAAGCATCCCTTAATTAGCTGTTCAATGGACGGCTGCCTCTGCCTACTCCTCCTGCCCAACTCCTGACTCATTCGAAGGGAGAGGGATGCCCATGGGTCAGCAATGAAAGTCCCTCTCAAAGGAGCCTGATGTTTGGCTGAGCAGCTGTTTATCCCCAGAGGACATATCAATGAGGGAGGCAGCAGCCCACCAAAGGGTCTGAGGCAAGTGAGAGAGATATTCCTGCCAATATCAGCCTCAAAGAAATCACTCTGATGTCAGAAATTAATTATCACCGGGAATATTTTCTTTCCCAGCTGCCCAGATAGAAGAAGACTAATTGGCCAACCAAGTGAAGATAGACTGAGCGGGAACGGAGACACAGATCAAATAAACAGGTGCTGGATTCATGCACTCACTTTCTGCTCTCATTTCACCTCTGCCAGAGCCAGAGGCTGGGCCCACAGAAAACATCGATAAAACCCTGCACTGCCTTCAGCAGGGTAAGATATGGCCAACAAAGCCCAGTCCAGCTCAGCATTTACCAGCAGAGCTTGGGCCATCCTTTCCACTCACCAAAGGCTGCTGAGCCACAGGGGTCTGTGAGAGAAGCCTGCAGAAAATAATAAAAAAAAAAAGCAGCTGCCAGTCCAAAGGTGGCTCTGCGTGGGCTTTGGGCTGCCTCCTGTGTGGTCAGTCGTTCTCTCAAAAGCAAAAAGAGGAGCAAGAAGAACCTTCCCTCTTCAGCTCAGGCTCCAGAGAGGAGGCATAGCTCAGAGATCAGCTTAAAGGAGAAAAGCTGTGAAGTCACCTCAAAGCTGGTGTCCTTTGGCTCATGCCCTCCTCGGAGTCTCTGCTGATGGGAGGAAGCGACCATCTCTCTCATGTCCAGGGTGGGAACTGAACAGAGATCCCTCAGTTTCCTTCCTCTGTGCTACCACGCAGCTGGCAGGCGGCTACGGGCTTTCAGGCCGTTTGCAAACTTAAAATCTCCTTCCATGTCAGCTGTAAAACCGTGGGTGGGAAGTTGGCTTACTGCTCTTTTCCATCCCTCTCCCTTCCCTCCACTCTTTTTCTCTTTAAAGACAAAAAAAAAAAAGGCTTTCGGCAGTTGCTACTTACAGCAAGAAAAAATAAAATACAACCCAACCCTACATTTTGCTCATTTTCAGTCTCTATGGCAACAGAACACAGTTGGCCAAAGCAATTATCCTGCCTCTGGCTGTTGAGATGTTTAAAGGCTGTTACAAAAATGAGAAGTTGTGGGAATACAGCGAGTGTGATCACAGGAACATTTGCATTTAATTGCTGGGAGACACTTTGACTTCGCTTTTAAATGAACACCATTAAGTGCACAAATGCAAAACCGCTTACAAGGACTGAGGGAGAGGGAGAAGAGCAGCTCCAGCTCCTCGGCCTCTGACTGTACGTGTCTGACTGTGGACTCCAGTGGCACCAGTCCCACCCAGTTACAGCCTCCACAGTCTCTGTTCATACCATTTCTTTACACTCCAACTATACAATATGCATTCTAACGCAACGTATTGTGTCTCCTACACCAGCTTCTCCATTTTCTTGCCACACGTTACCATTTGGGGGGTATTCTGTCATTTTACTTTAAACCTGGATCTTTTCTCTGAGCCCCTACCCCAGGCAGAGTTCATTCAGCACTAATAAGAAGGCAGCAACAAGCATGTGGAGGTAGAGGATTCCTTAACTCGGCTTCACCAGCAGAGAAAACACATCCTGTAGCTAAACACTCACTGACTGGTGTGGCAAGACAGCTGACAAAGTATTTTAAAGCCAGAAGATGCTGCCAAAGCCTATTTTGAGGTCCCCACCCCCTGGACAATGAGACAGCTTCAACTTCTGGCCTGTTTGGCTGTCACCATTGAGCTGTGTCGCTCAGCGCGCGGTGCCCAAAGACCCACAGTCCCAGGGACACTGGGTCCTCCCAAACAAATCCAGTGTGAAACAAAAACCAGTCTCACCTGGTTTACCTTATTTTCATTGGGATCCGTTACGCGGTCTATTCCATACTCGAGGACGTCCAGCATGCCGGGCTGTCACGAACGAGAAACATCAACAGCTTCAAAACTCATTTCTTTTGAAGTTTGTGGTTCACACAAATGTATGAGGAGACCACAGGCCACCACCCCCTACTTACGGGAGTTCGGTTCACAAGCCAGTAGGCTCTCTCCTGGCAGTCCAGGGCGTACCTATCCGCTTTCTTCCGCTCCTTCCCTGCCCTGCAAAGCCAAGAACAGGATTTAACTCTGCCAGGGGAACACAGGAGTTTTGCTCTCCCAAAGCCAGTGGGATGAGGAAGGGGGCACACCTCCAGCCTGCCCTTGGATGCAGCCTCCTGACCACGTCTCACCCCGGCTAACTCTGGCCTTCAGCTCAGGCTGCTCACATGGCCACACATGACTGTAGCTTTTGAGAAATCATCATCTTCCTGAGCTCAGCTGGGAGCAGACACATCCTCTTTTGATTAGACAGACAGCCCTTTGGTGGAGTTTTATGCTACTTGCGGTCAGTCCTGCTGCCTCATGTTGATCCATCTCCCATGTCCCCGGGCGCTCTCTGAGGACTGCCACACAGATACACCCCGCCACGTCTCCCACTAAAGGGGGGTATTTCTCACAAAAATGATTTGGAAACGGTACCAAGCAGCGTTCCCAGGCACCAAAACCCAAATCACCTCTGCTATTAAATAGAAGAAGCACCAGCATGGTTTGGGCTTGGACCAACTAATTCTTTCCCAGACAACTCCTGGGCACAATCTGGGACTCAGCATGGGCAACGGAGCATTTGCATGTGGCCACCCCGCTGTGGTTACCGGGGTGGATGCGGGCTGCTCTGCACCAGTCTGCCCCAGCAGCACCATCAAACAGCCTCAGACGTGTTTAATCTGCTCGTTCAGACACAGTCTCGGTATCTAACTTGAAAACTGCATTTGGCATCTCTTAGCCCAAGTCTGACCTCAATTTACAAGAACAACAGTCTCGTGTTTAATGAGACAGTTATCTGATGAGCTGTATTCTGACGACTTGGCCACCGTCCCAGCGCAGACAGAAGCGCTGCCGAGCAGCAGAGGCAGTGCCTGCCGTAGAAGGTAAAAGGAATACACAGAAGTAGGAAAGATCCTATCTCCAAAGGAGCAATCCCATCTCATGTTCACTTTCCTGGGAATCTGAAGGATTCAGCTCCTCAAGCCATGTCATTCTGGCTGGGAGCCTAAGTATGCGCTTCAGAGTTTTCCCCAGAAGTTCCTGCTGGGAACATTTACTGCTGCTTGACTCAGGCCGTTCGGTTCAGCTGTAAGACACGCGCAAGCAATAACTGACCCAGAACAAGAAGAGGTCCTAAGTCCAGCGGCCTGATCCACAAATGCTCACAGACCACCCTGAGCTACAAGAAGCTGTCTCTAACAGGGGCTCTCACGCTGCAGCATCAGCCCTCGGCTTCTTCAGGTGCAAAAGCTAAACCTCCCCTTGCTCTTACACATGTGCAGAACCATTTGCCAAGAGGCACTGCCGGCAGGAAGGGCACCCACCCCCGCCTCTGCTCTCGCTCTCACAAACCCAGTCGAGTCTTTGGTGGAGAAATGCCGGGCGGGGAGAGAAAGGGGGGTGCAGCGGGTGCCCAGTCATTACACACCCACTGACATCCTCACCCACGAGTGCAAAGGAACTACATTTCCTCCTCAGATGGAGGAACCCCGAGCTGATCGGAAAGGCAGGTTTGTTTCACAATCTTGAGGGGCACTTGCAAGTTATTGCAAAGCTCCAGTTTATGTTTTCAAACTGTAATTTAAGTGTATACCGAGACAGCGAGGCTCTGCCTCCTCATGCCCTCCCCAGCGATGCAAATAAGGGAACAGAAGACAACTCACTTGTACTGCTCTTTGGCCTGCATAATAACAAAATCCCACTTGTAGTTTATTTTTTGATTGAGCATGTTGTAATGTTCCTGGAATAAAAATTAAAAAAAGCAGTTAGTGTGAAAATTGTGGACCAGGCGCTCCCATGGCAGGGATCTCTTGTCTCTCCATAGCTCAGCTGGGCCAGGGCAACCCAGCCAAGGAATCCGGACTCCACTGAACATAATTACATGAATTGCAACAATTCAAAATACCACTGCAAGGAGAGCAATCATCCCCACTAAAATCATCATCGACTTCAGAGTATTTTCCAGTATTGGCCACTTTTTCACTTCCAAAATCCTGGCTTTTGACACTGCTGGAGTAAGGTGTCAATCGAAGAGGTGACTTTTGCCACGCTGCACCCATTAGTGACAGGGCTGAAGCTACAGCAAACGAGGGGCTCACAATGGAGCAAGTACAACAACTCCTTACCTTTTCATATTCCTCTAAAATCCCTTTCCTCTTAATGTTCTTCTTTGCTAGGTAAATTGCTGTGGAAGGAGAAGCAATTAAGCAGTCAGTTATACTTAGACCAACAAATCAAGAATAATTAAAAATTTACCCACGGGACAAACACAGGAATCTTTGTTACAGCATCTTCCCAGGCACGAGCTCCAAGCTCACAAAAGCTCACTGAAGAACAATGAACTTGGTGCTTTCACTTTGTCACTGACACCTGAGGAGCCGGTGCCCAGGCCGGGAGCAGCGTGTGCCTTCTGCCAGCTGTGCCCCCTCCCCTGGGAGCTCACCAGGGGCTCACCCGTCAAAGGATTATGGACCAAATCTTTCAGATGTTGAGGTTCTTCAGAGGTGTCCCTGCCCACGGCAGGGGGTTGGAACTAGATGATCTTTTAAGGTCCCTTCCAACCCCAACCATCCTATGATTCAGAGTTTGACCTCCACCTCCACGTTTTCCAAACATGGGCCAATGTTTTGTTCCAAATTCTATTCGAATCTAAAAATGGGCGCTTTTAATTTCTCCAGAAGACCTACAGCATAATGTAGATAAGTCACAGAGGACAATCTTGGTATAAACAAGTCAGTCTGTGAGCTGCACAGCCCACAGGAACAAACCAAGCCAATCAGCCCAACTTTGATGACCAGCCCTATAATAAAAAGCCTTATAAAGGCAACAGAAGATTGACATGGAAAGAGCCATCAGGAAATAGTGGGAGCCACTGTGCATTATATAAAGAACAAACTATCTCTGATGGCAGGGCTTGATCCAAATCTGCAGGAAGACAGTCTTGGGCTCTGATCCAGGAACACACTTAACTACTCAGGGAAATTGAACCTTGTGTTTAATGTCTCCCTGCCCAGCAGTCTCTCAGATGTGTTCCAGTCGATGGATTTAGTGGAACCTAAGAGAAACTTAAGCGCTTTCTTTGGAGACCACCACAAGGTGGTAACACCCAGAGCCTTCCCTCAGTTCAGCATTACTGAGAATTATTCACAAAACAGCGTGAAAGGAAATGCAAGGGCTGGTCATGGTATGAGGACACACAGCTCGATACGATGAACAGCAAACACCGTGCAGGACTGTGTGCACAATCACGAGGGCTTGCACGAGTCCTCCCAAACACGTACAACACTGTCACTTACCATAGTCTGTGTCATCAGCAGGCCAGCTCTGCGCGGGCCAGAAATAGGGGGTCTGCAGAAAAACAAGCCTTTGGTTAGTGCCCAGTAGCCATGAACTGATGGGAAGAGGCGCACAGCAGCACCCGCAGCGCAGGGAGAGGAAAGTTCTCTGCTGCACTCACAGCCCAGCTCCCCACAGCTGGGTGTCACCCACCAGGGTGGAGAGCCCAGCTCCAGCTCCAGCAGGAGACTCGGGGTCAGCAGATGGCCAGTGGCAAATCCACAACCATGGCCAACCCCTCCCTGCTGCCTGAGCACTCAGCCCGGGGTGCTGGAGCCCCAGCTGGCACCATGTGGGAACCAGACTCCTCACTCAAAGTACCAACGAGGGTATCCTCATTTCCCATCGCAGTGGAAACACGCCCACCATGAACCTTGACAACATCCTGTCACTACTCTGCTTTTTGTATATTCATTACTCAGTCTCCCCAGGTCATTCTATTTTCAACCAGCAGTTCCATTTGCTACTTTAAGAACTGGAAGGGAACACACATTTGGAAGAAAGCACAGCTATTTTGCAGTTGAACGAGTACACGAATTTAGTTGAAGGAAGTATCACAGTTTGCCTGTGAACTTCAATCTGACACACAGACAGGGGGAACTGGCCTGAGGCTTCTCTGCACATCCTTTCCTCCTTTCTCCTGCATGCTATACCCTAGGGAATTGCCCCAGCTGACTGTAAAACCAGTGCTGAACTCCTTGTCAGTGGCTTTAGAGAAGATGGAACTCACTTGAAACCTGTACAGGCTGCCGTCAGTCTTAAGGGTGAGATTCTTTGGCTCCTGAAGAGGGTAGATGTACCCATATTTGACAAACAGGTCCCCCAGGTGCAGCGCCTCTGAAAATGGAGAAGGCAGGCGTTTTGATTGCACAGAAACACTGCACTGGGGTTTAAAAGTGAGCTGCTGCTACAGAGAGAAGAATTCATCAAAGAGGTTTTGTCTATGGAGACCTTAAAGTTTTACAACTCAAAGCTGAAAAGCCTCAATTATTACATACAAATACTCACCTTCCTCAGTGATCTGCAAGCGCTGGAGAATCCACTGCCATATATCATTACCTGCAAAGCAAAGAAAACGTCAGGTGCTTGAAATCAGGAGTGTGCCAAAATCCATGGCCCAAAAGGAGCTTTCTCCATCACCCCTCCCTGTGCCCTGCATCTCAGCGAGGGCACAGCCCCCTTCTTGCAAACGTGCATTCAAACGCTCCGTGCAAGAGAAGCGGAGATAAAACCCACTGTGGGTCTCTCCCGGCCACGCTGCCATTCAGGCTTTCTCCTGACCAAGCATCAGTCCCTAGGAGAGGGTGCCCGAGGCAGGCGGTGACCTCAGGGAGGCACAGCAAAGCACACGTGGCCTGGGCAACACTTAAACCCTCATCACTGGCTTAGAAAGGACTTAGGCGATGCAGCGCCTGGGGAAGGTGAAGTGCCCCTTGCTTTGCACCATCTTATCTGGAAAGATTCAGTGCAAAGTATCTCCAGACTCACAGAGCAGGGCCCTGTCTCAGTTTCAGTAAGAGACCAGTGACCAGTCTTCTCCAGCCCTTTAAGAGACACCACTTTCAGTGCAGAAGGGATGTTGGACTGTCAGACCCAGGCTGTGGTGGTCACAGGACATATCAAAGGGAAACAAGATTTCTACATTCACAAACAATTAATCTCTCCCAGTTCTTTTGTTGGAGTGCGACCAGTCACACCCACAGTCAGCATGAGCCTCCAGCAGTTTTAGTTTTATGTTCTGGGGAGCATATTGCATGAACTTCCATTTAAATGGGGCAAAAACGCACTCATTCCCTCATCAATTATTGCTCTTTTCCTCCAGACATCCCCTAGGGTTGCAGATTGAGGTGTTGACCTTTCTTGACATTGCAGTGATGACTTAACTTTCTAATAGGGGCTCAGAGCTCTTATCCTACTGCCTGCTTCCTGAAATAGATGAAATTAAAGGATTATCTCATCACTCATTTCTAGACAGCTCTCTCTGAAAGCATTTTCCCCTAAAGGTGCGCATTTAACGTGGAGGTTTATTTGCCTTTTCTGTTGTAAACCATTTTACTGACACTGAATTTAACCAGTTAGCTTCCTGCACGTGAAGAGCCAAGCTCTCCTCACTGGGTCTGTGTCCACTGCTCTAATGTCATCACCATTCCTTTAGTAAACACGATCAGTCTCTTTTGCAGCACCCAGAAGCCAATGGGGATATAAGCAACTTGTGCAGCTCTAAAAATATTAAAGTCTAGAGTGATGACAGCCATGCAAGGAGACTGGAACTCACTTGCCCATCAGAAGCTGACTAGAATCTGTAACTTATGCAAGAGGGAACTTGTCGCAATTCTGGTTAAGGAACCAGAATAATGCTTACAGCACGCAAGGAGGGTAAGCGTCAGTGGGCATCTTCCCTCCACATCATTCACCCATGGACTTTTAGGAAGTGGCATTTTACATTGGCCAGACATCACGAGAAGTACTTGTTCCCCCTGCACTGAACCTGGGGGCACGTCACATTCAGCACAGGGGAACCTCTTCTGCAGCACTGCCTTAACTGTTCACCAACAGCCCGGAGAGGCCGGGCCAGCTCCTCTGCAGGCACAGAGCACTCCCCAAATTCAGCTCAGAACAGCTGTGTGAAGCAGGACATGATGCACAGAGGGTGCTGCCAAGAACCAGCTCTAGATGCCAGCCAAGTTCTCCTTACCCTTCCACTGACTGACTGTACCCATGGGCAAGTGACTTCATCTCTGCTTCCTCATTTAAAAAAAAATAAATGGGGCAAACACCACCCAGAGCCTACTGAGCTTTGCAAATACAGTGGGGAAAAATTAATCTATTTGGCCAAGTTGTCTGCCGAGTTGCCTGGAGCAAGCTCACTGGTTTCAGTGGGAGTTCTTGTTCTGGATTTCAAAGTGTTGCAGAAAGACCAAAGCAGGAGCAGGAAACTTTGGTAGAGTCTGTGTGAATATTTATAGTGGAGGATGCCTCACAAGAGCTTTTGTGGAGAGCAGGGGAGCAGAGGTACCGACAGTACCCTGTGAAAGGAGCCTGCACTAAGAGCTGCTGCAATGCCACACACGACACGGCACAGCTCCCCGCCTGCTGCTTCTTCAGCCTGCTTGAAGGAGGAAAAGCTGTCATTTGGGGGCAGAGAAGTGGGCTGAGTGTTTTGTTGTTTTCCTGTGTACTGAAGGAAAATGATTATTAGCAGAAAACATCAAAAGGGAGACTAATTGTTTATTACTCATTTCTGAAGTACCATCTTTCAGTCTGACTCCAGGCTGCCTATTTTAATCAGATTTTAATATTCATCTTTATTTGTGATCCAGCCTCACTGGGATTGCGACAGGTCGGGAGGCTGAAGCACCTACTCACCTCTATGCTCAGGGAAAGTAAGGAGTGAAACTCACATGAGACAGCTAAAAGTGGGTGATTATCAGTCTTTGTGTTTCTGATTCAGAGAGCCAGGACTGAAATGAGACCCAAGTGGGAGCAGGTAAGTCTCAAAGGATGTACTGCAAGTATTTAATGGGGACACAGGCTCCAGTATGCAGCCAGGCAGTGGTGACCCTGGGGGGTCATGGAGTCCACACACCACTTTTCTTTGATCAAATTCCTTGGCCCAGTCCCTTCCCCACCAGCTCTTACCTGCCACAGCATGTGGGATGTTCGTGATCATCACCCTCTGTGTCTGCATCTTGATGCCCTTGTCTGGATTCTGCATCTCCATCATAAGTGCTTCAATCTGCAACGCACGGCAGGGACATGTTACAGGAGTGGGGAGGAGGGAGCCCCGGCACCACCACAGCTCTGGGCAGCATCCCAGTGGGAATGTGCCACAGGAACGGATGCAGTGACCACAGTCCTCTCCAAACCTCCCCTTTTCCATCAGAGCTGCCACCTCCAAGCCATGTCAGCTCTCGCACTGACTCACAGTGTCACACAGTGTCACTCTCTCCTACAGGAGACACACGCACAACCAGAGGTAGGAGACCAGGGACAGGATGTAACCACTCCGTGGGAGCTGAGCTAAAATATAAAAAAATCCCTCTGCTACCCATAAATGTTCTGCTCTGGCTCAGTGGGCTACTTGCTGGGCAATAAGAAAGAAAAAAGGGGGAGGAAATAAAATCTGTGTTTCTATTGCACAAATACCCCAGCTGTGCACAGACTTGTGGATATTGCACCACGCACCAAGAAAATAAGCAATATTTTGGCTGAAGTCCAAAGAGCAAAGGTTCTGTTTCTGGTGTGCAGATAATAACCAGACAGGACCTTAGAAGAGCAACAGGCAAAGCACACCGCTTCGCTGCGGGGCTGAGCAAGAAGCTCAAACCTGGGGGAGATGAGAACAGCCCATCGTTTGAGAAAACAGAGCCACCACCTGAGCCAAGGCTTTGTAAAGCTGGCCAAGGGCTGATTACAGTGGGGACCAGAACTGACATGTGGGGAAGCAGGCTGCAGGCACAGAAACACAGCCCAGCTCGGGGGAAGGAGGTGTCCAAGGGACTCCCCAGCCCTTCCTGTGGGCAGCTGCACCTACCCCCCTGGGGTCTCAGCCCCCTCTGTGGCACCAAAGCTCTGTCCCTCGGCGTCGGGGCAGAGACCCACCATCCAGAGCAAGGCACCCTCCCGTCTGGCAGCACCTCCTGCTTTTGGCTCCTGAGGGACACTGATGACTCGTTTATGGACTCACTGCCTGAGCTTTTAACAGAGCATGTTCCAGAGGATGAGTCTCACCCCAGACTTCTTCTATTTCTGGTTCCCAATTAGCTATTTTTTTTTTTTTTTTTTTTAAGAGGAAGATTTTCAAAGGTATTTTCCTCCTCTTATATTTGACTTCTTTCTACCACACCCGAAAAGTGCAGGAGCCTCCTGCTTGCACTCAGGATCCTCTGCTCAAACAGTGAGGATGGGCACTCTCCTCACCCCCTCCTCTGATATCTGAGTGCTGTGAGAGCACTGGCTTTGTGGAAGATGCTCTTCTTTTTGTCTTCTGCTTCCAGAGATGTTAAATCAAAACTGGTCAAACAGGACCAATTTGATCTCTCTGCACATTCGTCTTGGGCGAGGCTGTAGCTTTTTAACTAGGATTAGAGGATTTAACGAATGTGACTTGATGACACTCGCACATAATGAAGGGTATTGTCTTCACAGGCACCACAGTGACTTTGGTCCCAAGTCTTGCCAAGTTCAGTGAGGATTTAAGCCTGTAGTGACAGGATGCACTCTGGGCTTGACAGCAAAAATGGATTTTCAACTGTTTTTAAAGCCAGTGTCAAATTAATACTAAAATGGAGAAGGCTGGTAGAATTTAACACAAATACTTGTATAAATACTTATATAAAAGATTTCAAAATCGCAAAACCAGACCCAAAGCAATTAAATATGAAGACTTTTTAAGACCTTTTAACTGAACCCCCAGTTTCAGCCTCAAGAAGTTGAAGATCAGGCGTGGAGGGACGCTCGTGTGGCTGCACGAGACTGGACAGTCCAGCGGGCAGGGCACTAATTTAGGAAACCCAGATTCAGTTCCCTCTAAGCAAATGTGGGTGATCTTGGGGAAGTCACTAACTCTCTCCATAACCACGTCAGCACACGGGGATACTGGGGACAAACACGGTGCTGCTCATCACCACCGTACCCCAGTGCCACGACCACTGGGCAGGCCCCACCAGGCCCCAGCAGGACCTGTTCCCTGCAGCACAGCACACCCTGCCCCAGGATGGGGCTGCCATTCGCTCCCCGGGGGCTCGAGAGACAGGTCTTTACTGGCCGAGAGTGAGGAATTGGCTCAGAAACCCACACAGCCTCTCAGCACAGCATGTTCCCTTTCTTCAGCAAGCAAAGAGCTCCAGACTCTTGTCACGTTTGTGCCCCGCTGGGCTCCCTCTCGCCGTCGGAGAAATAATATATATTAAAAAGAAACAAGTGAGATGAGCCAGGGAGCTGCTGCTGAGGGGTGCCTGCTGCTCTGGCTGCAAACCATGCACTTCGCTGAGGAGAACTCAGCCTGTTTCTTCCCCTGCTCCTAAGGGAAGACTGCTGCTGCTGTGCTGCTGGCGATGAGGAGTGGCTCTCAGCACCAGCCTGCCAGCGGGAGGCCAGGAGGGCTGGCTAAAATCCCTTTGCTTGCATTGCTAAGGGCTCCAGCACATTTTGTCACACTTTCAGCCAGGGAAGCGCGGTCTGGTTTGAATTTTGTAGAGCCAGAAGCCACTTCCTGATGCTGGTTGATGGGTGGAGACGAGCAGAGAGGTGAACACCAGCAGGAGCACTGCTGAAGGAGCCAGGCTCCGGGGTGAGCTCAGACCAAGCACAGAGCCACCGCCAGCCATGAGTCCCACCGAGGTCTCCTTCAGACCTACCAGAATCTCTGACGGAGGTGACTTCACCCCAAAAGCCATAGAGGAGACAACAGGAAAACTGTCTGCCCCCCATCTGATTGCAAGAGGTCGCCGGGTTCCCCGAGTGCAAAGCAAAACTCACAAATGATAAGAAAAAGCATTTCAGGAACTCATGGGAAGCCCTGAGGAGGGTGAGGGTCCTCTCCACAAACGATGAGGGATTGATGAGGTGCCCGTGGCTCTGGAGAAGGAGCATGGATCCAGCACGGATGCTGTCCCACGGGAGGAAGCACTGGGGGCAGATGACCGCTGACGGATTGCCTGGGTGAGTTACCCCAGGGGTGTTTCCCATCCTTGTGTCTCTGAGCTTTATCCTTTGGGCACCCACCAGCTCCCCACGGTCTGGGCATCCGCACGCAGCGGCCTCAGGCTCCAGGTGCCGAGACCCTGACACGACACAGCAAACCCCTCCCGAGGTGAGGAGTGCAGCCCCTCTCAGTGCCAACTCATGCCAGATCTGAGGCATCTTTGCTTCAGATGTTAGACAGACAAATTTTCCCAGCAGGCTCCCACTCTCAGCCGAGTGCCCACTCCTGGTGCTCTAATTAAACATCTGCTGCTTTCCCTACCCTGAGTATTTGCCCAGTTCTCGCCCCCCTCACTGCCTGGCACGGTCTGCAAAGAGCATCCCTCCCTGCTCTGATTTCCCAGGTAGCAATACATTCATTGCAACTCCAGCCTCAGAAGGCTAATTCAGTTGTTTTCTAGGTCTACTACTAATAATCCTGCTTTGCATATTCATGGATGATCAGAAAAAAAGAAGAAATGAAAAACAATCCTTCTTTTTCTTAATTAAAGCTGAGAGGGGGAGGCCCATTCCCACCCAGTGCTCAGGGATACCACTCCCCAAGGAAGTGAATCCGTGACTGGGGAGGGCTGTGGCTCATTCCACGTGCTCCCTGTCCCCTCCCTGTCCCCTCGCTGTCCTGCTGTCACCACTCTGGCCGAGCCTCCTCCTTAAACCCCCACAGCAGCAACACCCACCCAAAGCACAGCCCCACGGGAGCTCCCCCGGGAGCACGCCACACTCGGTGCGACCCTCAGCAGAGATGCCATAGCACCACCATCTCCCCAGCTGGGACAGGGAGAGGGAGGACGGGACAAGGCTGAGTCTGGCCCAAGGCTCAGCTCCAGCCATGTCCAGGGCCTCACTCGGAGAGCAGGAGTCCGATGGATAGCTCTTTCCAGCAAAAACACAATTCAGATGCTCACACCCCTTGAGAAACGAGGCAGATGAGTGCCTGCAGCTGCCAGAGAGTCTAAGCCCAGAGAACTGAGGCCAGGCTGGAGAAGCCCCCGGCCATGCAGCAGACCCCAGGCTGGTCCCTCCCCAGCTGCAGTGCTGCCTCAGGAGGAGCCACTGAGGACCAGAGTGAGGAGGAGGCAGAGGAAAAGGCAAGCAGCATCCATCAGCCCTGCCCACGAGCTGTGAGTCAGGATGCAGCTCGTGTAGCACAGCAGGGAAAAGCACCCAGCACAGCCCTGCCTGGCGCTGCCTCCCGCTCTGCCAGCTGATGCCCAGCGCAGGCCACGTCCCGGCTGCTGGGGCAGGCACGGGCACCCACAGCTTGGGCTCTTTCAGGCTCTCCCAGCATCTGGCCAAGCACGTACAGCCAAAACGCATTTCAGAGGCTTCCTTCTTGTCCTGACACACTCTTGTGCCAATGTTCTTCCTACCAAGACAGTTTAGGAGGGGGAAAAAAATAGAATCAAACAACCTAAGCATTAGTCATGGGGATTTCATGGACTAGCAGGCGTTGCAGGGCCTTGGAAGGGACTCCCCAATTCCCCCATGGTTTGGCCATGAAGACCAAGCTCTACACCCAAGTCGTGCAGAAGAATCCCACAGCAAGTACACGGCACTGCCCGCCACAACCAAAGCAACTCCTTTTCCTCCCCCCTGTCCAACGGCAGCATTGCTGTGGTCGCAACCTGTGGAGAAGCTGCAAAGGCACAACAGGGGCAGCGGCCCAACAGCAGGGCAGGAATCCCTCCCTGCAGCTGGTGCAAACCCTCGGTGACAGCCTATGTGCCAGCTGGTGGCAAAGCCTGAGCACAGACTTAAGCAATTAACAAAGCTTCTCTCTAGGATTTCAGGTCCTTGCGGATCTCAGCCTGCCAGGCGCTCGCGGGACGCCTGCCCAGCACCCTCAGCTCCACCACAGGCACCCAGTAAAGGTGCTCGGTGTTTCAGGGGAGCTCTGAGGACACGGCCATCAGCCGTCGGCACGCAGACCGTGCTGCCATGTAACCACCCAGGCTCCATCCACGCCTTCCCTGGGGTCTGAAAAAAATAGAGGAGGAATGAAAGCAGAGGAGAGCCGAAGCCTTTCTGCTGACCATCCGGGAGCTTCCTTTCCTCGTGCTCACAGCTCTCAGACTTGCAAAGCCCTGGAACTATTCAAACCCTCTCGTTGCTCACAGTAGTGCACTGTGAGTAGTGCACTCTCACACAGCCCGGGACAGCAGTTCTCTATATTTTAACAAGTCTTCCCACCTGAGGAACCTGGAGCACCTTGCACAGACCGCTACGCTCCTGCGGAGCAGCTGAAGCGCAGCTGCTGGAGGTTGTTTTCTCAAAGCACACAGTTTCTCCTCTGCGTCCCACATGCAGCTCCACAGGCTGCTACTCAGTGCAGAATCTGGCCCAGAGCATTTCCTTTGGCAGGGCTCCCCAGCCAAATTTACCTTGAAAGGCATAGCACCAAAGAAAATACCTTCTTTATTTCCTCTAGCCTAAAAAGCACACTGCCAGGCTCACAGCTTAGCACTCAACAGCCCCAAATTTCCTCCCTTCTCCCCCCAGAATCCTCCTCAGGTCGTAGGCGTTGCAGGAGAGCTAACTGCAACTTGAACAGCAACTGCCTGGCTGTACTTGTCACTGGAAATTCAGTTAATGCCACTCAACAGGATAAGCCACAGGCAGGGGAGGTGGGTGGGAGAAAAGCTAGCTTAACACTCTGCTTTTTAAAATCTGCAGATACCAATTATGCGGAAGCTGGCTACACTTTTGAATGAATGCTACAGGAAAAAAACCACCGAATGTTTTACAAAATTACGCATCACATCCAAAAGCGTAGGCACACACCTTCCCACTCCCTCACACGCTCCTGGTCACAAATACGCTGGCTTCTGAGTAAGTGGAAAGAGGCAGAGAGCAGGCAGTTGGCCATGACAGATCCTCCCAAAGCGGCATCAGGTGGAAGGACTGGGAACACGTGTGCTGGACCCACCGCGGCCCAGAGCTGAACTGGGTGGCCTGGCAGATGATGGGTTTTCCCCTGGGAAATGACACAGTTTTGAGGGTCTTTGGGGAAAAAGATGGGAGAGGGAGGAAACGTGTCAGGAGAATAATTCAGCTGAGGCTAAGCTATAAAAATAAACGAAATCACAGTTTTATTTCCTCTGTGACTCCAGCACACGGTGCCCCTCAGCCTGCAGCCCGGAGCCAGCCGGGACCCACCGGGCTCTGCAACAGGTCACAGCCTCAAACCCCGGGGAATGGGGCTGCCACCCCTTCGACCCCACGCCCCCAGAGGGAGCCCGGAAAGCCGTGGCCGTGCAGGACGCTATGGGCACGGGTCCCCCCGCCCGGAGCACCGGGCAGCGCTGCCCCAGGCACCGCATCGCTCGCCGGTGCTGATGCCCAGAAGGGTGCGGCGCTCAGCCCTCACCTTTTTCAAGAAGGCCATCCGCGGCCGGTGGCGCTGGCCCTGGTCGAGCCGTGTGACGGTCATGGCGCCGGTGCGGGCGGAGGGGCGCGGAGCGGAGCGGGCTGGCGGAGCGGCGGCCCCGGGCGGGCGCACCTGGCTGCGGCCCCGCCACCCGCCGCCGGAC